>NC_060073.1:29518750-29826041 GCF_922984935.1 Meles meles
TCCAGGACAGCGGAGAACATTTTTTGTTCACTTTTGTTCACTACTGTTTCTCTAAATGCCTATAATGTACTCAGCATGTAACAGGGGATCAGTTAGTATTTGCTGAATAAATGGTCTTTATTCTGCTATAATTAGTTATAACCCCCCTGATTCTCAGTTTCGTGTATAAAACTGAGGGAGTGAGATTAAATGATATATTTTTAGCAATGAAATTATATAATTTTTGTGACTTAAAAATGACAGTTCTATTTATCATATAAAAATCCCAAGACATGAGACCATTGTAGAAGCCAAAATGATTTAGGGTCTGCTACTTACTTTAAGGGTAATGGCTGCTGCCTTGATGATAAAATCATTCACTGATACTTTAATGTCATCTGAAAGAAAAACAAGCATATCAAAGTTAGTGTTCATAATGAAATTTTAACATTGGCCATTATGATTTCCAACTTGTTCATTAACGAATTATAGTGAAAAATATTGTAGGTTTTTGTTTGCTTTGTCAGTTAAGAGCCCCCGCATTAGGGGTGCCTGTGTGGTTCAGTTGTTAAGCGTCGCTTTCCACTCAGGTCATGATCTCAGGGTCCTGGGATGGAGCCCCACATTGGGATCCCTGCTCAATGGGAAGCCTGCTTCTCCCTCTCCCACTACCCCAGCTTGTGTTCCCTCTCCTGCTATATCTCTGTCAAATAAAGAAATAGAATCTTTTTTTTTTTTTAAAAAGAGTTCCCTGATTAGAAAAACTTTTATGAGATTCTACATAAGTAACATTAACCATAAATGTAAAAGATTACTTCTGGGGGGTGCCTGGGTGGCTCAGTGGGTTACAGCCTCTGCCTTCGGCTCAGGTCATGATCCCAGGGTCCTGGGATCAAGCCCCACGTCTGGCTCTCTACTCCGCAGGGAGCCTGCTTCCTCCTTTCTCTCTGCCTGCCTCTCTGCCTAGTTGTGATTTCTGTCAAATAAATAAAATATTAAAAAAAAAAAAGATTACTTCTGAATTACAAGTCTTTTAAACTGCTCAGATATACACGAGAACTTGACACATTATAACCACACTTAGAAAGAAAAGAACTACTTCTATGTCTCTAAAAACACAAATGGTCTCTACGGTGATTTCTCTCCTTTCCAAATGTCTTTATTCTGCATATGCTTTATAATACATTGATTATAGTAGAACAGTGGTAACATACAGTCATTTTAAAGATATCTGTATCTATCTATGTATCTAACTATATCTAGAGAGAGATTTTTTTACTAATGAAGGGTGTACCAAAAAAATTTAAGACCACCGAGCTGTTTTTTCACTTAACAAAACAGGATATATAGCAAAAGCCAAAGATGAAGTAATGTTGGCACAGGTCCTAGTGCAATGAACAAGATGAAGTTTTCTGTCTAGTTGTATGGTGATTCCATCTGAATCAATTTCCTCCCAGTATACATAATTATTTCAAGATAAAGCTAAGGTCTCCTCCCTTCCCACAGAGTTGATCATAACGAAAGCATCTGATATACACTTTTGCTTTTCCCAATGAGTAGGAAAGTGATGAAAAATGTAAACTACACTTGATTCTCTATTGCAAAAGCGTCTAGAAAACGAATTTTTAAGATCAAGATCTAGTCAATGGTATGTGGCAAGGTACACAAATCCTGTTACTATAGTATCATGGACTTTTACATGAACAATAGCTCATTACAAAGGCATGCTGGGGATTTCAGAAAGACATTAGATGAATTACCATAAACCCAAATACTGCCAAACAGTCATGGTAACCACCACCTGCTCATCCAATTCATAGCTCTTTTAATTCAGATTTCCAGAGATATAAATATTTTTGTTTGCTTGTTTAAAACCCTTTTGGGAGTAGAAATATAAGTAGTTTCCCAGAGCTTACAGAATTTAAATGATAACATACAAAAGACATGGCCTGCACAAATTCAATATGTGGACATATTTTATTACCTCATTATGCCTACCTCTTGTGTCTCCCTCAACCTCCCTCGTACTTTATCTGTATCTATAGGTATCTACAGCAAAGACTTCCCAAACCAACCCCCAGCTAATGATTCCCTATCTACTGCTGGAGTCCCCATGCTCACCTAAATTCTCTGCTCTCATCATATCCAACATTTTGTACTTTGGAGCTGATCACTTTCTTCACTGTGGAACACTTTTTCTTACTGCCTTCTATGTCACTGTACCCTCCTGGGTTTTCTTTCACTCTACCACTCACTCATTTTCTGTCCCTTCTTCTTAATGGTGACATCTTCCCAAGCAAGAACCTTCTGTTCCAAGGTTTCGATACCATCCATTTGCTGGTGATTCCTCCAAATGCTACTTCTTATCCTAATGCATCAGGAGCTTGACTTATATGTCCAATTTCTCACATGACATTTCTAACAGGCATGGGAAATCAAAAGAGTACAAAGGAGATTTTTTTTTTCAAAATCTTTTATTTTCAACTCTTTATTATGGAAATTTCCAAATAGTAAGGAGATTGTTGGTGACATGATTGAGAAGAATAGGAAGTAGTTTCTAAGGGAATATTAAATATTTTCATTTGCAAATTATTACAAAACGTTATAAACATACTTATCGAATGTTGCATAACTATATAAGAAAGAAGATTGCAGAGAAATAACGTGGGCTCTTTGGAGACCCCCTAGAAACTTCCTAGCTGCAAGGACATACCAGACTTGAACCATGAAAAGATACTAAACTAATCCATCTCTCCACTGAAATAGTACTGTTTCCTGCCTCATGAAAGGAAGAAACCAGAAATATTATTCCCTTAACGATCTCTATATCATGACTAAGCAAGTATGCTTACAGCCTGTAAGGGGAGCTTCTAGGATTAACTTTTTGAATATTGTTAATTTTCTGTGAGGCAAGCTTTCCATTCATTTCCTTTAACTTTTAAAAGCTCTCAGGTTGTCTTCATACGAATTCTTCAAAGTCTGTATTTAAATTGAAATATCAGTCCTGTTGTCACTTAAGATGTAGAAAGCCACAAGAGAACGTTTTTCCCACCCTAATAGGGTAGGGGTAAAAAGCAGGAGAAGTTACAAAATCGTAACTTCTCTTGAGTCTGTTAGGGAGTCGAGGTTACAAGACAAACAAGTGAACTGAACATCAAGAGTGATGATTCCCCCCGAAGAAGGATAAACACATGTCAGAGTATTGGAGTATGGGACAAAGCATGGAACAATGCCCATGAACAGATGGGGATATCAGCAGAGAGATGGAAACTCTAAAAAACATTCAAATGGACAGTTAGGGGGAAAAAATATGCAATCAAAGATAAATCATTTTTCGTTAGGCTTCACAGACTAAACATAGCTGAGAAAAGAGTCAGTGCCATTGAAATTAGGTCAACGAAAATTATTCAAACAGAAACACAAAGAAAAAAAAAGGATGAACAAAAAAAGAACAGGGGATCTAAGAGCTTTGGACAATTCAAACAGTTGAACATTTATAATCAAGAGTTCCAAAAAGAAAACACATGGAGCAGAAGATACAGTAAAAACTAATGGCTCGGAGTTTTCCAAAATTAATGAAAGACAACAAATCACAAATCCAAGAAGTTGAGAGAAACCCAAAAAGGATAAACACAGTTTGTTTGTTTGTTTTTGAGAGAGAGAGAGCACGTGCAAGCAAGTGCACAAGCCAGGGGGGAAGGGCAAAGGGAGAGAGAGAATTTCAGCGCCGGTCATGATCTCAGGGTCGTGAGTTCAAACTCCATGTTGGGCTTTGCACTCAGTGCACAGTCTGCTTCAGATTCTTTCTCTTTCTCTCTCTCTCCCTTTCCCCGTCTCCCTGCTTGTGGGTTCTCTCTCTCAAAATAAATAAATAAGATCTTAAAAAAAAAAAAAAATGTAGAGGGCACCTAGGTGGCTCAGTTGGTTAAGCATCTGCCTTCGACTCAGGGTATGATCCCAGGGTTCTGGGTTTGAGCCCCAAATAGGGCTCCCTGCTGCAGGGAGCCCGATTCTCACTCTCCTTCTGCCCTTCTCCCTGACTCATGTTCTCTCCTGCTTGCTGTTTTTTTCTCTCTCAAATAAACAAATAAATAAATAATCTTAAAAATAAAAAGTAGAACACACATTCTTTTCGACTACACATGAAACATTCATCAAGATAGACCATATTACGATTATAAAATCTCAAAAAAATTTAAAAAGATTTCAATCATAAAAACAGTGTTCTCTAAGCAAAATGGAGCTAAGCAGGAAATCACAAAAGAAAGGCTGAAAAGTCCCCAAATATTTGGAAATATACTTGCACCTCTAAATGATTCATGGATCAAAAAAGATATCACAAGGAAAAATGGCAAACATCTTGAACTGAATGAAAAGAAAAATAAAATACATCAAATTTTGTGGCATTCATCTAAAGTACTGCCAAGAGGGACCTTGAAAGCCTTATATGCTTATGTTAGGAATAAGGTTTATTATATCATATTGATCTCAGTATTCACCTTAAGAAACCAGAAAACAAAAGAGCAAATTAAACCAAAAGCAAACAGAAAAAAGGAATAAAGGTTAAGAGCAGAAATCAATGAGAAGAAAATTATAAAAAACAAAAGAGAAAGTTAATGAAATCAAATGCAGATTATTTGAAGAGATCAATAAAACTGAGCAATCTCCAGCCAGATTGATCAAGAAAGTAAGAAGACACAAATTATTAACATTGAAAATGAGGACCTTACTTCGGATTATATAGACATTAGAAGTATAATAGGATAGATACTGTTATGAACAACAGCTTTATGCCAATACTGCAGACCCCCTTATTCATGGTTCTGCTTTCCACAGTTTCAGTCATCCATGGTCAAGAGCAGCCCAGAAGCAGATGATCCTCCTGACTTACCGCCAGATAGCCAACAGTAGCCCAATGCTATGTCACAATGCCTATGACATTTACTTCATGTGATCTCACCACATGGGCACGTAATCTCACAGAATCATTGAAACAGTGAGTACAATACAAAATTTAGAGACGGAGAGACCACATTCACTTATTACAGCATAACATAAAATTGTTCTATTTTATTATTGTTGTTAATCTCTCACTGTGTCTAGCTTTTAAGTATGTATGCAGAGGAGGAAACAGAGTATATACAGGGTTTTGTACCATCAGGGGTTGCAGGCCTCCACTGGGGATCCTGGACTGTACTCCCTGCAGAAGAGGGGGGACTACTGTAAATTTCATTACTTAAATAGAATAAACAAATTCCTTGGAAGACAAAAACTACTAAAGCTCATTCAAGAAGAAACAGATAACTTACACCTATTTTTAAAAATTCATAGTTAAAAATCTCCCCTCAAAGAAAATCCCTGGCCTGAGAGCTTCAATGGTGAATTCTACCAAACAGTTAGGAAATAAACCAATTCTACCCAAACTCTTTCAGAAAATAAAAGAGAAAGGAACATTTTCCAATTCATTCTGTGAGACCTGGTAACAAATACAGAAAAAAAAAAAAAATCTTCAGAGGGTGCCTGGGTGGTTTAGTCATTAAGCATCTGCCTTCTGCTCAGGGCATAATCCCAGAGTCCGGGGATCAAGCCCCACATCAGGCTCCCTGTTCAGCGGGAAGCCAGCTTCTCCCTTTCCCACTCTCCCTGCTTGTGTTCCCTCTCTCGCTGTGTCTCTGTCAAATAAATTAAAAAAAAAAAAAATCTTAAAAAAAAATTCTTCAAGAAAAGAAAACTACAGGTTTCTTCATGTGCACAGATATAATGATTCTTAGCAAAATTTTTTTTAAAATTTTTATTTATTTATTTGACAGAGAGAAAGAGAAAGTGAGCACAGGCAGGGGGAGCAGGAGCAGGAGCAACAGGCTCCCCACTGAGCCGGGAACCAATTGAGCCACCTGGGTGCCCCAATTCTTAGCAAACTTTTAGAAAATGAGATCAAGAAATAGGTGAGAAAATTAATGATTATTGAGTTTTATATGGGGAATTAACAAGATTAATTCAACATCTGGAAATTAACCAATATAACTGACCAAAATAACAGAGTGAAAAAGGAAAGATTATCTCAGAAGATGCACAAAAGTGACAAAATTCACTTTTGTCACTTATGCTTAAAATTCTCAGCAAATTAGGAATATAAATTTCCTCAACCTAAAATTAGGAATCTACAAAAACCTACAACTGACATTAAAGAATGAATGTTTTTCCTAAGATCAAGAACAAGGCAAAAAGTCTGCTTTCACCACTGACATTCATTAATGTACCAGAGGTCTTAGTCAGTACAATAAAGCAAGAAAATGAAATAAAAGTCATACCGATTGGAAAGAAAGAAAACATCAGTTCGTGTTAAAAATTTGTATGTCTCCCAGCAACCTTAGTTTTAACTGACTGCTGGAAGGTACACTGCAAATTTCATAACCTGGAAGTTCACTTGGAAGAAGAAATAAAAAATTAAAACTTGTATAAAGCACAGGAATATCTAAGATCTATGGAAAATCTAAAACATTCTTCAATCAGTTGGGATTTTATACTTTCTAAAATGTTAATAAGTACTGCTTTATTCAGATATCATACCAAAAAGCATGATTTACTCAGTACTATGGAACCAGTTCGTTTCTCATAGGAAAAGTGAGCCAGTTATTTTCTCTAGCACTAAAATACACCCAGATGATGAAACTGAAATAAAAAGTTATACAATGTACCTTTATAAAGCAAAGGATTTCACAACAGTTAGCACATGTATTGTATTAAGTAAATGTAACTTTACTAACCTCTGACCAGACTTTGTCTAGCCTTTAAAACAGCTCCAAGGTCACAGTCAGCAGTAGCGTATGAATGAGGTACAGTACTCTTAGATTCAGTTAACCTCTTGGCAATAACTCTTCGAATATTGCTGGCAGGGATTTCAGTGAATGTGCCCTGCAAAGAAATTGTAATCTGTCCATTAAACCATAAATATGGAAATGGAAAAAACAAACTCCATAACTAAAATCTAGTCTCAGTGACTTAGCTTTTGGTAATAATTAAAGATTACTATAGGAAAAGTACAAGTAAAAATTCTTAGTATAAGGAGGAATATAAGAAACCCAAAGAGTTTTAATTTTATAGTACATGACTGTAGAAAATAGTACAATTCATGTTTTAGTTATAAATGGGTCATCTTATGTTACTATGTTTAAGATGATCAGAAAGAAATCTCCCAAGTTGTGAATAATTCTCCCATAGGTATCTGTGTGAAACAGAGACAGAGCGATAGACACACACACATACCACCGGTAAGCAGCTTCTGTTACAAATATCACTTCTTAATAAAAAGCACACAATAATTCAACAAACCAACAACAGAAAATTCTTACAAATGGCATGCAGTAGAAAAAGGTAATTCAATATACTGGATAATCTGCCAAACTATTTCTACTTTGGTTTGTTAATTTAAAAAGAAATTACATGAGTATCATATTTCCTAAAAATTCATAATATAAAGTACAGGTGACATAATAAAATCCTCCTGGTAACTCTACTGTAGCTTTTCCTCTCTGTTCCTTGGAGCTTTACCAAAAGCAGGATGGACCTTAAACCACATGTGATTCCTTCTTTGTCCTTCACGCCATTCTGGGACCAGATCAAAATCACTTCAGAATAATAACTACGCAGCTAAAAATACACCTGATTTTCAAAACTAAACACTTTAGGTTGGCAGAGAACTTGTCCAAATAGAATAAATGTTCTCTATATACCATAAAAATTTCAAAGTCAGGTTTATCTTCTTAATTTGAATAATCTACTTCTTAAAAATATAAGATCTGATTACACATATTTTGTATGTGCTGTTATGAATCATCAATTTACACTAAAGAATTTTGTTTCCCATGAATTTATACTGTTTGCAACTATTTTGAAATTTAGTGGGATATACTTCTCCAGAAGAAAGAGGAGGATACATTTGTGTGTTTAGTTCCCAAGTGCCCATTCAGTTTTTCACAAACCTGATTATCCTGCATTTCTTCTGACTGGAAGCAAATGACATGAAAGATACTAAGAGAAGGAGGTAAAAAGAGGCAAAAATGGAATATTTTGACAATAAAAAAGGGTTGTTACACTGCCTGTATCTGAAAAAGAATGTCTAGCAGTGCAGTCTCTAGCAGCGTCTAGCAGTGAGACTCCCCATTCCCTCAGTCAGAATCAAAGAGCCACAGAAGAGGGCTAGTGGCAGCTACCCATTAATAGTGCCACACCCAAGAACAGCTACATGAAAAGTATCAAAATTACAGAACATACATATATGGCAATGAATCTGGAAGTCAGCACCATACAAACAAATCAGGTTTGTGCTAGGAGTGTGCAAAACAAAACATCTGGAGTATTTCCTCTTTATCACTTTCAGGCACTAGTAAAATGGATTGGTAGAATCACTTGTAAAAGAGATGGTAATGGCTCTTGTTTTCTTTCTCACTGAAATCTGGAAAAAAAGCGAATCTACTCAAATGGTATTACCGCTGCATTAGGTTGTCCAGGAGTTGACAGTGGTGGGATCATTGGCCGTGGATGCAGTGGCGTGGCTGTGGCCTGTGCGGGTGGAGGCACTGTGGGAGTGGCTGGAGGGGCTGGGGTGGGCCTGGATTCAGTAATCTTGCCCGTTTCTTTCAACTGGACCAGTTTGAGTGCATCCCTGTTAAGGAACAGAGTGTTTAGAAAGCAGAGATGAGCTGTGGTGAGAAGGTACTGAACCACTACAATATCTGGACATTTTAAAAAACCAAACAAACATTCATATTTATCAAAGCACTGGGTGTAGGTATCTTTATAAAGGAAATTAATCTTTTTTTGAGGCGGGCTATCATTTGGTAGCTGAACAATTCATAAATTAAACCATATTATCGTTCTTTATACTTGTCAAATAACTTTCACGTGGCATTTAGAAAACGTCAAATTTATCACAACTTTTATTAGGATATTTACTAAATTATTAGATTTTCTAGTGCAGATTACGTTGTTTATAGCCAGGATATCACACCATTTGTATTGCTCAGTATGTTGTCAGCACCATCTAATGAAATAAACCTAACCCAGGGCATCATTCAGAATGAAAGAAACTAAACTAGTAATAGACTTAACTTGCATTAAAGGTATCTTTGGTTTTTAAAGGGATTTAATTAGATTACTATATCTGTATATATGTGTGTGTGTGTGTGTGTGTGGGTTATCAAGCTTTCAATCTATGCTAAGTTATAGTGGGTATGAAGTAATACATTCTCTTAAACAAAATGGCTTTTACAAAAATTATAATATTTGACAATTCAAAAGAACCCTTTCCAAAAACAAAATTTTACAGATTAGAAGTGTTTTTAATCTAAGAAAAATTTTAAAAGGGTTTTACATAATCTAAAACAACATCATGGTGACAAAATTTAAAGGCAAATTACATTCCTTAAACTTCTCAAACAGTTAATTTATTATTGTTTATCAAAAGAATTATGAGGGGGAAAACCTAGCAAGCTGGGCATATTTGAAATGACAATCAACCTCCCCTAAACAAAACCTTTCACTTAATATCTTACGGCAACATGGTAGGCAGAATTCTGAGATGGACGGCTCCAATATTCTTGTATATATAGAATTTTACCTGGTGTACACAGCCCACATAATCCCTTATGAGTATGGGTGGGCTTGAGTATGATGGATAGGCTCCTGATTAGGTTACATTACAAGACAAAGGTGATGGACTTTGTAGACATAATTAAGGTTCTCAATCGGCTGGCATTAAGTTCATCAAAAAGCAAAAAGTGAAATTACCCTGGTGGGATCAGACATATCAGATAAGCCCTTTAAAAGGAACCAGGAATTCCTGGAAGAAGAGACTTGAATGGAGAAAGATTCTCCTGCTGGCACTGGAGGAGCGTACAGGCATTTGTGGAGATAAGCACATGGCAAGGACCTGAAGGCGGCCTCTAGGAGCTGGGACCAGTCCTTGGCTAAGAGCCAACCAGGGCCACAGTGTGAAAGACTGGATTCTGATAGACTGAGTCCTGATAGACAGAACTGAATTCTACCAACAACCATGTGCCTAAAAGAAGACTCCAATAGATGAGACCCTAGCCCTGGCCAAACCCTGACCAGGAGCTGAGAACCCAGCCATGCTGGACCCCAATATCTACAGAATTGTTAGATAATAAACAGGTGCTGTTTTAAGCTGGTATGTGTGTAGTAATTTGTTATGCAATAATAGAAAATTGACCCAGGCAGGCAGGTTTCAACTGGGGGCACATTATTAGAGGAATCCCCCCATGTGTACTCATACCATTTTTAGGAAGGGAGTCCATGCTTTATACCTGGTCCAAAAAGGGGCACATGGAGTCAACACTAAGTACAACTAACTTATTTGTTTCAAAATTAATAGCTGACATTTAACAAGAGAGGTCAGATTGACGAAGAACTTTTTTTTTTTTCCATTTTATTTTGACGAAGAACTCTTAAACGTTTTATCATCTTGAATCCCTAATAAGTATTGAAAGGGGAGTAAAAGTGAGAAAATATGTCTCTTATGCTTGTATTGTGCTTCATGTATCTTACATGAGCCCTGTAAGGGAAGTATTATTACTCCCAATCCACTGGTGACTAAGTAGGCTCAGAGATGTTAAATTCCAAGTGTAAGTTAGTATTTCTCAAGCACCTACTCTACTCTAGGTGTTGAGGATACAGGGTTTAAACAAGACACTTTATTCTACAGGAGAGTCTATATTAATCAGGCAAACAAATGACAGATAATGACACACTATGAAGAAAATAAAGCAGAATAACAACATGAATGACAGGTGAGATGAGGGGTTCTTTGAAAATAGGATGGATGGTCAGGGAAGACCTGAGGACGTGGTATTTGTGTGGAATGATTTGAAGGAGCAAGCCGCAAGAAGACCTAGGAAAGCCTGCATCTAGACAGGGAAAATACAGCTGCTTCTAACAACAGAAGGCAGGTCAGTGTGGAAAGAGCAGTGCAGAAGGAGGAGAGGGTTAAAAGATGAAGCCAGGACTGGCATCAAACCCAGGTGTGGCCAACTCCAGAGCCAGTGCATTTTCTACTACTTTTCTCATACCTGTGCACACAGCATGCAAATATAAACCAAGGCAGAGTCAGAACAATTTTTTTTTTTTTCCACATGAACAGACTGGGATAGAATGCAGTACATCTCAGATTAACAGTAAGTCTGAGATTGAGCGACAAAATGTGATCTACCTCATCTAAAGCCAAATGTAGGATCTCCTGACCATGGCCTCCAACCCATCACACAAAAATCAGCACAGGCATAACTGGAGGCAGTGCTGGTTCTCAGAGCATGTGCCACAACACAGTGATGGGAACGCGAAGAATGAGGGTAAAGAGGAGTTACGTGGCCTAGGAGGGAATGACTTTATGTACTGTTAAGGTTTTTGACAACTTTGGAAGTCAATTTTTAATTTACTCATATTCACAACCGAAAGCACCATTTTCCAGTTAATTATGATAACATTTACATGTGAAATAAATGGCTGCCAATAACATTTCCGGGGATTTATGCCATAAGCTAAAACCCTAGCCAGATAAACAAAAATATGAGCACTGAGGGGCGACTGGGTGACTTAGTGAACTGAGCAACCAACTCTTGATTTCGGCTCAGGTCATGATCTCAGGGTGGTGGGATGGAGCCCCATGCTGGGTTCCGCGCTTAGCAGAGAATCTGATCGACGATTCTCTCCCTCTGCCACCTCCCCACCTGCTTGCTTGAGTGCTCTCTAAAATAAAATAAATAAAATCCTTAAAAAATAAGCATTGATATATAAAAAAATAAGCATTGATATATTCTGTTGATTCAGAAAAAAAAAAATGCCTTCAACAAAAGGTATCTAGCTTTTAAGAGCTCTTACACGTCATAGCCTAACATTACTAGTCTCTTTCCATTATATAAGGAAATTAAATACATCTAACAAAACCTATTACTAATCTGGGTTTTTTTTTTTTAATTTTTTTGGAAAGATTTTATTTATTTATTTGAGAGACAGATCACAAGTAGGCAGAGAGGCAGGCAGAGAGAGAGGAAGGGAAGCAGGCTCCCTGCCGAGCAGAGAGCCCGAGGTGGGGCTCGATCCCAGGATGCTGGGATCATGACCTGAGCTGAAGGTAGAGGCTTTAACCCACTGAGCCAGTGAGGCACCCCCCCCCCCCATTTCTTTATATGGGGATCACCAGCTTACTCTCAGGCATGAGTTAAAAAATAAACAAACAAAAGTAACAGTTGTCTGAATACGTCTATTTAAGAAAAGATTGGTCACACTAAACTGACATATTTTTATTTCAGTATCAGCATAACTACTATTTACTATTTTGTCAAGAAGTAGGCAATTTAGCTTCATTCTTGTAGTAATTAAGATTCCTGGGTATAAAGGCTCTTGGTAAAGAATAAAAGTAAGGAGAAGTCAATAATCATAACCAAGTAAACAGGAAAGCAATTCTGGCCACTACTTCACAGTAAACTTTCACTGCTGATTTTACACTTAAATACGTCATAAAGTATAAATGTTCATTATTGTTTAGTAACAGCCAACAATTTAGTTTCTATAATGCAGAGAATGCTTTTAATGATTTCTGTCCATGAAATAATGAATAAGATTTTACATGAAGAATCAGGTGGGCACTGAAAGCTCTAAAAATTAGGAGAAAAACAAATATGCCACACACTTCTGCACAAAGGCAGAAGAAACCCCAGCAGTTTATTCGGGGTAGTACCTTTTCTACAAGGCTCCCTTAGAGAGTAATTCATTTGGGTGGGCTATGACTTAGTTTTAAAAAGAAACACCACTGCAAACATGCTACACACTTCCCTGTCACACCTACCAGAGTTTTTCATGCTATGATATGAATACAAACATTAGCTACAGCTATGACTTAAGACATAGATATACGAAAGATATTAGGTTACAGGCAAAGAACTTAAATGTATTCTGTTTCTGTGGACCCCCGCACTAGCTTTCTAAAGTAATCACATACAAAGGCAAAGTCAACTCTGTATGCGTTTGTGCAACATACATTCTGAGCAATATGTTTCAGCAATATGTTTGCTCCGCTGCAACATTTAAAATAGCAACCCTAACACTGAGTTTACTTCATAAACACAATGGATCAGAGGCACTTCCACAACAGCTGGAACTGATTCTTCTATTCTGCTTGCATTTTTAGTTGACAATGGAAGAAGCAAAGATGTCCCCCAAATTTCAAGAATTTGTGCTGAGGTATTTTGAGGGAAGCTTAGCCTGCAATTTTTCAGTCTTATCAGAAGATGATATTTCTGTAGGCGAAAGCAAGTCAAAGTTTTTTCTGAAGTCCACCTTAATATTAGACTTAAAACACAGGCATCTTTAGCAGTATACGAAGCAAAAATCCTAAATAATGCATGCCTTCAGGTTCAATTTTTCCTCATGAAATCTTTTGTAATGTGTCAGATTTTGAAGACCAAAGGCTGACTCTCTTCTGGTGCAGAGTTAAAGAATAAGGACAGGAAATAAAACTGGAAATTAGGAGGAGGAAGATGGTAAAAATATTAAAAATATAACTCTACTTTAATAGTGCTTCCTTTGGGTATATAGCAAGACAATACCATTTTGTTTTCCTTAATAAATATTACATTACTATTATAACTTCAATACAGGTTTTTTTAAAAAAGTGCTATTTGTTCGTCATATATATAGGAAGCACATGTGGAAAGAGAAGGGCAAAAGAAGAAAGGGCTGTTTCATTCCTCTGCTGTCACACCACTGAACTGCCTTCTAAAATATCACCTAATAACCGACTTCAAGATTTTTCTCGGATTATACCTTCTTTATCCAGCTCCTAGATATCCTCCAACACTAGAAAAGTTGCCTTCTAAATGTTTACCTCCTGTTTATTTCAATTATAACTACTGCTCTACTACCTACCAAACCTCCCTCTCGAGTCCCGAAATATCACCTGCAAATAACCTTCACCTCACCGATCCCTATGCCTGTGGGCTTGTCTGTGCTGATGACAGGCTTTAGAGCTAACACATCACTCACTCCACCAAGACAAACAGTTTCCCAAAGCCCTTACTTGCACTTATGAAGCCAAAATATCATTATCCAGACCAGAATCCCAAATTCATTCCTTGATTTGCTGCTATCCTGGTCTAGGCTCCCCATCTGATCCTTTATGAAAGCTTCTGGATTCTGTCTTTACAACACTGTCTAGATCAATAACATCCCTTCTACTTCTTTTACCTACAGTCAAGCATTTTTTATCTTTTACCTGAATTACTTTATAAGCCTATTAATTTATCTCCTAACCTCAAGGTTTTTTCTGCTCCAATGTATCTTCTACAAATCGGCAGAATTAATCCAAGGTACAGCTATGATTACTTTACCAAAGATTTCACCAAATCTTGATCAATGATTAATGAATTCAATACAGACTCTCGGTCCTATCCTTCAGAAATACAGGTAAGTCTACTTGGTTACAAAAAAAGTGGCTTTATCCAATTTTTATGGAAAGCTTACTAAAACACAGACTGGTAGATTAATAAAATCAAGGGACAAATAATAGGATGGATGTGGGAGAAAAACTAGGCTTAACTGGGTATAAAGATACTTAATTTTAACATTTTATGGCTAAGTGAAACTTTTTAACTCCTTTAAAACGTCACAGTCTAGGATACTACTTTTCAGTCATGGGTCAGGACAGCTGATTTACTCCGCAGGTAGTATGGTAGAACTCACGGTATGCATTTAAGAGAACCACATACACATGTCTGATGAACTATCAATACAGCTGTAATACAGATAAATGAGGCTACCTACGAATCAAACCTGGATTGCTCACCATAAAAGTAATGCCCCAAATAAAACAATGTTTTATTTTTTAAAAAAGATTATTTATTTATTTATTTATTTATTTATTTATTTGAAAGAGAGAATGAGTATGAGTAGGGGTAAGGACAGAAGGAGAGGAAGCAGCAGACTCTCCACTGAGCAGGAAGCACTATGCAATGCTGGATTCCATCTCAGGACCCTGAGACAGTGACCTGAGCCGAAGGCAAACACTTAACCCACTGAGCCACCACTTAGGTGCCCTAAATCAATGCCTTAATGGAGAGTAAAATAATCCAGTGGAAAAAAAAAAAATGTCCCTTGGTCCAGCACTGCCACTTAATTTCATAACCTTTCTCAACTTAAGAAATGTTAGCTGATACTAATGATCACTTTTTATCAATAGTAAATGGGGAATAAGCATACTGCTTTAAAATATTAATTCAATTTGTTACTACGAATAATAGAAATGTAACAGAAATTTGTAATAGAAATGTAATAGAAATTTGAGTTACTACCACCAATAGAAATGTAACAGAGGGGCACCTGGGTGGTGCAGATGGCTAGGCATCCAACTCTTGGTTTCAGCTGAAGTCATCATCTCAGGGTGATGATCTCAGCGATCTCAGCATTGCTCTGGGCTCCATGCTCAGTGCAGAGTCTGCTTAGGACTCTCTCTTCTTCTCCTTCTGCCCCCTCCTCACACTCTCTTCCTAAAATAACACACACCACTATAGCAATTTTACATCGGTCATATGTCTAAAGGATTAATCTTTGTCTTCACCGCTAGACCAAGTTTCAATAGAGCAGGAACCATCTGCTCTCATACACTTTTTTTTTTTTAAGATTTTATTTATTCATCTGACAGAGATCACAAGTAGGCAGAGAGGCAGGCAGCGAGAGATGAAGGGAAGCAGGCTCCCTGCTGAACAGAGAGCCCGATGCGGGGCTCGATCCCAGGCCCCTGAGATTATGACCTGAGCCGAAGGCAGAGGCCTTAACTCACTGAGCCACCCAGGCACCCCTGTTCTCATACACTATTAAAAGAACCAAAATGTAAACAAACAGAAAAACATCAGTATCCTTGAATAGGAAGACTCAGGGTCATCAAGACATCAATTCCTCCCCAAGTTAATTGTAAAATGTGATACAATCCCAATAAAAACACCATCATTTCCCTGTATCAGCAGGGCAAATGAATTGTTTAAAATTCATTCGGAAAGATAACAAAATAAGAATAAACCAAGAAAAGTGGTCTATTGAAAAAGAACAAGGAAAACTCTATCAAATTTTAAACCTTACTATAAAGTATTTATAATTAAGAGTTTGGTACTGAACAAATTAGGTGCAACTCATGGACAGTGGAATTGAAAAGAAAATCCAAAAGAGCCAACCACATATGGAAATCACTTTGATCATACAAGTGACTAAAATCCAAATAGATAAGAATGAAACTGTTTTTAAAAGGATATTTCCAGGTTTTAAAAATTTAAATATGATTTAAGCTTATTTCAAACAAACGTAAAACAATATAAAGTTTCATCACCTGCACCCTATAATTTTCTGCATTTATCACTATTTCTAAGGATCTGGCTTAGTTACCGAATCAGAACAATTTTTCACTAATGCTGTAATTACTCCGAAATAACTCTTGCATAGAATACAATTCTGCACTCACAAAAGCAATTGAAAATACAAAAGAACAGTGTATGTCCTTTTAAAACTTAACACTGAATAAGCTCTTCTTTAAATACTTCCAGAAAAAGATGATCATGATAACTAATGGAACTGGTTATTACAAAAAGCACAAACATACTCTTTGGTGAATATCCCCCGAGGGCCAGTGGCTATACCCTGGCTAGCATCCATGGCATGTTTTTCCATAATATTACGGGCAGCTGGACTTAAACGGAACCTAAGAAGAAAACGTGATGATTAAGAAAACCAATAAACACTCATAATTTGAACCAAATATACCTAAACATCAACAGTTTTACTGATAATTAGAAAAATAAAAATTTATAATAAAGTTAAAATAATTCCCATAGTCACAGTCAAATAAATTAATCCATACTAATTTGGTTTATTTTACCACCCAAACATTTTCATATAAATTTAATTAGTTGCTATTTCAAAATATTCTTTTAATAAGAGTATATATTCAAAAGGAGAGAGCTTCTATTTTGACTAATAACTTCACATGGCTCCTCATCAAACACATCAGTGAGGAACTAACTACACTGCTCCTTCATTTTTTTCTGTGTGGTAAAATTTACAGAAAATTTACAATTTACATATAATTGAGTGGCATTAAGTACAATTACCCTGTTGTGCAACCATTGCCACCATCCATCTCCAGAATTTTCATTCTCTCAAATTGAAACTCTGTACCTGGTAAACAGTAACCCCCATTCCTTCCCACCCCCTGCCCCAAGCAGCTGGCATTCTACTGTCTTTACTAATTTGACTAGTCTAGGTAACTCATAAAAGTAGAATCATAGAGTATTTGTTCTTTTGTAAGTGGCTTATTTTACTTTAATGTCTTTAAGGTTCATCCATGTCATCATATATTTGTCAGTATTTCCTTCCTTTTCAAAGCTGAGTAACATTCCATTGTATGTATATAGCACATTTTGGACATATGGGTTGTTCTCACCTTTTGGCCTCTGTGCATAAGGCTGCTATCCGTGGCTGTACAATTATCAACGTGAGTTCCTGCTTTCAATTCTTTTGAGTGTGTACCCAGAGAAGGAATTGCTGGGTCATATGGTAATTCTATTCTTAGTTTTCTGAGGAACTGCTGTACTGTTTTCCACAGTGACTGCACCATTTCACACTCCCACCAACAGTGCACAAGGGTTCTTTCTCAATATCCCCATCAACGCATTATTACTATTTTTAACAGGAGCCAATCCAGTGAACGTGGAGTGGTAGCTCACTGTGGCACTGACTGGCAAGTCCCTCATGACTAGTGACACTGAGCATCTCTTCGCATGTTTATTGGCCATTCACGCATCTTCTCTGGACGAAATGTATATTTGTAGTACTTTGCCTATTCTAATTGGGTTGTTCGTTTTGTGTTGCTGAATTTTATCACTCATGTATTTTTAAAAGTCATATTATTTACACGAAAGCATTTTTATTTCACATATATTCCAGGAGAGTAAGTAGCAAAAACTTAAGTTGATTGTTAGACATGGAAACAGATACACCAAACAGTGACACAACTACTAAGTATCTACTTTTCAGGTAAGACGTTTAGATAAGCAGCAAATACAAAAGACTATATAGTCAGATAAAGAAAATGAGTCAAAGGGGCTAAGTCCCGAACTTTATAACCAAGAAATGGAGAAGAACAAATGTTGTGCTTGCTGTATTTCAGAGAAATAGCTCTCGATGATATGGGCTCAGTGCTATCAATCTTCAGATTTTTTTAAAAGAAATTGAAATTTTAGATTTCTTAATGTAAGATTAACTACAACCAATTCAAAAAATTTATTAAAAAAAAAAATCACTGTGTGGGCCAACACTGCACAGTTCACAGGTCTGAGGAGTTTTTTTTGTTTTGTTTTGTTTTGTTTTGTTTTGTTTAAGTAGGCTCCACACTGGATGGGGCTTCAATGCAGGGAGTCTGAACTCACGACCCTGGTACCAAACCTGAACGGAGATCAAGAGCCTGATGCTTAACAACTGAGCCACCCAGGTGCCCCAGGTCTGCTGGTTTCTCTATACCTCGGGGCTGCACATTCATTAAGTCTCTAGTGATGGATCTTTACAGAATGATGGAGGACATGCCATGATCTCTGCCTAAGGAGAAGAGCAGTTAAGTACCTCCATGATCCTTCCTTCTGATTTCCATGGTAAATGAAAGAGAAAATAAAGGGAAGTTAAAGCAACGCAGCGAGAAATGCTGTGTGGGGGGACGGAAATTTACAACTCAGCACTTCAAAATCACTGACAAGAACTGACACTGGTAATTTAAGGAAAAACATTTTAAAATGCTGAAGGGTCTGCGTTTTAAGTTCAAAAGCGGTTCTTAAGAGGCCCTTTCCTAAGAACTTTTTCTTATAAAGAAAAAGTAATCTTGTACAAAGAATATTAAATAAATGAACCTGTTAAAATTTTCCGAATCCATCAATTAAAGCTATGTAAGGCTGAAGTGAAATGGTGTTTACTAAGTCTGTGTGTTATACAGGACCAAAACTGAGCTCCAGTCTGTGTCAGATATTCAAATGCAGTATAGCTGTAAAGGAATGCATGTTAGGATGCCAATTCCATTTTATGTCAGTTATACATTTAAAATTGGAATTACGGTAACTAGAATTCCATGGACAGAAACATAGTATGAAGGCTGGTATACTGAATTCCATCTTATAATCCTAAAACCTACTTCAAGTTCAACATGGACACAGACTATTTGCTTTGTTCTCCACCAGGTGAGCAGAGTTTTCATACTACCTGGAAAGTGAAAGGTATTCAATAACTGTTTCTTTGTTGAATGAACAATGAGAGTAAAAGAATCATCCTAGGCCTCAGTCACCTAAGAGAAAAAGGGAAGATCACCTACTTCCTACGTAAGGTGCAAAAATGTTTTAAATATGATAATGATTAAAATATCCTAAAAGCTGCTGTAATTTTTTTTTTTAAAACCTCAGCATCCAAATAAACATACTCACTGCAGTTTTTCCAGCGTGTGTTCCTTTTTGACAGGATGAGAAATTTGTGGTTCGGGTGGAGGACAAGGCACTGATGGTTTTGAAGCTGGTGATGGAGGACCTACATCTTTGGGGATTTCAACATGTTTCCAATCTTCTCCTTCTTCAACTAGCAAACCAATTAGTGAACCTAGTCGTATATTTTTAGATCCTTCTTCAACCTGTATTTTAAAAAGAAAATAATTGCAGAGATGGAAAGGCTCATGATCATATGAAGTAGTTTAGGTAATTCTGTACTGATTAGAAAGATTTCTTAATTTGAGCTAAAATCTGCTTCTAAGTCAGCCTGCCTCCTCCTTCCACCACTGTCCTTTCTTACTGCTCCCCATGTATACCTTCCTTCACTGCACTTCCCACCCCAGTTATTAATGCCATATCCTGGAAAAAAAAAACTAGAATTTCTCCTCTGACAGCTTTCAAATATATAAGAGCAATCATTACCATCTTCCTTTTGATGTCAAGCCGTACAAATCCAAACCAGGAGACTGTGGTTTACTTCAACTATTTGTCTTTCCCAGATAGCTTCTTGTTACAATAGCTTAGGAATCCCAAGAGTTCACAATGAATTAAGTACCCTAAATTAGTCCTATTACTAACATTAGTCTAATGTAAAATGTATTCGGTAAACTTAGTCTCTGGAAAAAAGCATATCCCATCACAGAAACAGAATTGGTTAACGACTCTGGTTAATGTTGGTTTCTGTCTTTCCTTACACTTAATTTTTCCCATACGTATCTATTTACAAAAGCTGAGAAATAAAATAAAATCCCGTGAATTTTTACAAGTACATCAAAAACACAGTGGTGTCTCTGCTAATCAATCTTTCATAGGTAATGTCAGTTAAAATGATAAGTAAGATTGAATTCTAAAAAAAAATATGTATTTCAAACATTTCAGCACATTAACTTATAGAGAAAGGGCTGATTTTTATTTACTTAGTAAGAGAAGTTCCTAGGGAAACTTCAGATGACAACGTTTTTAAAGTTCAGTACTGGAAGAAAATGTCATTCCTTTAAAATTTTTATTATTCTCTTTCAATTACATTAAATAAAGCTCATTACCGATGTAATTTAATGAATAATAGAATGAGAGGCTGTAGGATGTTCACTAATATAGTAATTATAACTAAGAACATAGCTTTAAAATGGGCTTGACATTTCTGATTAACATTAAATTTGATGCTTATTAGTATGTACGCTATTCTAAAAATAAATAAGGCATGGGATTTAGGCAGCTTTTTAAGTTTACTAATTACTGATGGAGAAGAACAGAAATAATGCTTCGGTGAAGCAAAAAACATATATATAAGAAATGAGTATAGAATATAGGGGTATCTAATGAATTGCAAGCTGTGAAAAAATACTAAACAACTCAGGAACAATTTGTTTAGCTGTCTGTCAACACACTAAAATAAAAAGTTTTAGTTCTGTGTACTACTTGGAGTTTTTGTACTATGACATCAAAAAGATGAGATTTAATATGATGTTAAATACAAATTTTGTTTTAAAACAAAAACCAAACTCAACATGGGTCAAGAATGGACTTCAGAGGGGTGCCCTTTGGTAAGTGTTGGAAAAGCCTCACCTCAAGGCTCAGCATGAGGCTGGCGGGACTGGGGAGTAGACAGCAACATGGGACAGTAGGTGGGAAGACTGGGGCACCTACTTCTCCAAACACCCATACATGGACTGAATTCCATCCCGAGGGACACACCCCTAGGATGGAGCCTCTTTCTTTACAAGAGACATTCCAATAGGCTGACATGAATCACCAGCAAATGTGCTAAAGACAGCCTGCCCAAGCTCACCAGTGTCCCCGAGGATGTGAGATGGGGAAGTCGAGAGACAAGATCTGTACAGCAGAAATTCCCAACAGAGAAATTATTTGAGGGAGTTCACTCCATTAAAGGTGGTGGTAAAAACTGTGTTTTGATGTGAAGTTAAAAAATAATTAGTAAGTTAAATATTTTCTTCTGTAAAATTGAATAGTGTGAGAGCTGCTGAGCACAGAAGGAGTGTGCACTGTGGTGAGGGGAGAGAAGCAGTCATATGACTGACTGATTGGGTTTGAAACCTTAGTAAGTATTTTCCATCATGGCTTCAACCATCGTATAGTTTGAAATTATCTATATCCTTTAAGATAAACATTTTAACTTACATGCACAATGAATTTCGGTCTGAAAGGAAGATACATAAGAAACACTGAAGCTGAAAACAAATCAATGACAAGTTAAAAATGCAGAGGGGGAGAAAAAACACTCATTAAGTCCTTGACTAACAGTTTGGCAGTCAAGTGCCAGGCACTGTTCTAGCACTTGTCAACTCATTTAACTCTCCTAACAACCTTAGAAGGTAAGTGATGTTAATATTCAAGTAGAGATAAGGAAACTGAAACACAGAAAGGTTAAAATGACTTGTTCAAAAATCATTTAGACCAGTAGGTATCCAAGTCAAGATTCAAATGTAATCTGACATTACAGGTAGCATTCAATACGCCAAGTACCAAATCCGTAAACTGCATTCACAGGACCAAAATTATCATACAGCAGTTCAAGATCATGCTCCTACTTTAAAAAACAAGCTTAACAGAGAGGAAGATATAGACTGGATTACAATTCATTTAGCTTTTAATTCAGAGGGAACACAGACTCATTTACCACTTTAATATGTCATTTATCCATTTCAACATGAAAAAATTAGAACTGAGAATATCTCTCATTTAGTAGAATTTGCTTTGAACTTTGAGGGTTATTTTCTCAATTAAAAATGCTATTGTCTACAGAGAAGAATCAATTGAAGGTCTCACAATGTCCAATTTCAACTATAAACTTTCAAACAATGAAATGCAACTTTGAAGTTGACTCAGGCAATTTAATGAAAAATAAGGGTGAAAAGGACCTAACAATAAAGTCATACTGAAAAAATACATTAAAAAAAAGAAAAGAAAAAATACATTCTTTAGAAAAACACCAGTGACATAGAGTGAGATGCAGCTAAGAAACTGAAGAACATGAATAGTATCAAAAATATTCTTTGTTACTTTTTAATTTTAGGATGATCAACAAAAAGAAGCATTTTTTTCTTTTTTGGGTAAACTCTCCCGACATGGGGCTTGAACTCATGACCCAGAGATCAAGAGTTGCATGCTCCACCAACTCAGCCAGCCAGGTGTCCCTAAAGGAAGGATTTTTTTAAATTTTGCTTTAATATTCGTGGATTTTAGTTTTCAGAAAGAATTCTGTTCTTGAAAATGATTTTGAAAAATAATGGTCTATCAATGTTACAAAAATCAATGAACGTTTTGACAGTCAATACATTAAAATGTCAAAAAATTATGTACATTTAAATAATCTTAAGGTCATACAACCTTTTCATCCCCCAAAGTATCCTGGTTTGTAACAAATCATATAGTAACCTTAAAATGTAAGAAGCCAAACAAGACAATCTTTAATAAATTCTTCAAATAGGAGTTCCTGGGTGGCTGAGTCAGTTATGCACCTGACTCTTGATTTCGGCTCAGGTCATGATCTCAGGGTTGTGAGATGGAGCCCCATATTAGGCTCCACACTAGGCGTGGAGCCTGCTGAAGATTCTCTCCCTCTCCATCTGCCCTCCCCCCAAACCCTCTAAAAAACAAAAAAACAAACAAAAAACAACCCAAATATGTCATCCTAATATTCTACTTTATTAACATCATTTAAAATGCCTGCTAAATTAATTTAAGACTAAGCTTATGAACTGATACATGTGTAAAAATTCAAGGTTTTTTGTACAATTTACTAGTAATTAAGTAAGAATTTAACAACTTTCTCATTAGCTGAACTAAACTGGAAATAAATCCTAAAATTATCTACACTGAGAGCAATTATTCTTTATTAACATTATTAAAAGCTTCTAAGCTTTTTTCTGATTCTAACTGAAACATAATAAATATTATTTCATATAAAATGGAAATCAGATGCAAAACTTACGAATGAGAACAAAGAGATATGAAACTGGGCAGGGGGAGGGGAAGAATACAAAATCCTTTCAAACACTAGGCAAACAAATCTCCATGAAGAACATGATAGCTAAAATTTCTAATGGTTTAAAAAACTGTGTGCAAGCTAAGAACTAGAGCTTTCTATCATCACTTGCCTTTTAATTAGATTAATCTCCAACTCCTTGATTCTGAAAGTAAAGATCTCGTATAAGTATTCTTATTAAAATCAGTTTATAATATGTACTCATATAAGAACGGTTCCACAATGAAAGACAAAGGTGCAACCTGCATGGAGGTGGGAGGGCTGAGAGCAGAGAGGGGTGAAAGACTAAAAACCCCAGGGATATCACCTAATATCACTTTGATTTTTTTTCTCCGTAAAACTGTTACATTGTGACATGCATATACTCCCATTCCGATTATTCAAAACTCATGTGGAATAATAATAAAGCCTAAAGCCCTAAAATACACATACAATCTTTTCTTTGGCAAGGAAGTAGCCATTTGTGTAGCTAAAGCCCTCATTAATCATACCCTCCCCTCAGCCCCCTACCTTTTTAGAGCATTAGGGCCCACATGAATAGGCACTACTGACCTCTAACATTGCTAGCAATGTGAAATGCATTACTAAGGAGCTAAGTGGGAAAAGCTATCAATTCTGGAAGCCTTTCATAGTCAAACAATCCAGAGCCAGGGCCAAGAACACAGCTTGCCAAAAGCATACATAATAAAATGTAGCTGGGTTTATTACATATGGTAATTCAAACAATCTTTCCCTTTTTTAAAATGCTGCATAAATTAGTTGAAGAAACTATTCTTGGTATGAATATTTATATTTTCCTCATTAATTTTAGCTTTTCATTCATATTTCCTCCAAGGAAGTATTTTCAACACTGTTAATAATGTAGATGACAAGTAAAGGAAGCTTGATAATTATTATGTAAAAAGCAGCATATAAATGATGAAAAGAGGGAAAAGGATTTTCTAGTAAGAAACACAAGTGAAAAACCGTGTCTAGATCTACATCTAATTAGACTGTAACATTTGGGTGAAATGTACAAAGGAAGGTGCTGTATCCATTCCCAAACAGAGGAGAGCCGGTATCTCAGAATTAAAAACTTATCAACAATGGACTTCGAACAGAGGTGCAGTGTCTCTGTACAAACCAAACTATAGAGGCATGAATGGATATTTACTGTTCAGTTGCAAACAACCCATACAAATTATCAGATAAACATGTAGATTGACATAGGGGCTAATGGTCACCAAGAGCTGAGTAATTATAATAATAATGAAAGTAGCAATATTTATTGATGCTTGGTGGGTGACAAGTCTTGTAATGAGTGTGTATGTATTATCTCAATCTCTACTACTGCACCATGGTGCATATATTATTATTAATTCTACTTTATTATGAAGAAAAAGGCACAGAGAGGTTAAAGAATTTGCCAATCACGGGGCACCTGGGTGCCTCAGTCAGTTGAGCGTCTGACTTTTGGTTTCAGTTCAGGTCATGATGTCAGGTTTGTGAGATCAAGCCCCAGGCTGGGTTCCACGCTCAGCATGGAGTCTGCTTGAGATTCTCTGTCTCCCTCTCCTCCTCCCCCTGCTCGTGCTTTCTCTTTCTCTCCCTCAAATAAACAAAATTTTCAAAAATAAATTTAAAAAATACAATTAAAAATAATAAAAACACATTATGTAGATACAGATAATACAACACTATAAATACAGTGGTAAAAATAAAAGGAACTTCACACTTAAGAGATCTTCATCCCGTTGAAGACAATCAAAATAAAAACTTACCACTATTTTGGCCAAGATGCCATCATCACTTGCATCTAGGGTAACCACAGCCTTGTCAGTCTCTATTTCACATAAGGCATCTCCAGCACTCACAGCTTCACCTACAAAACAAGACTGGGTTTGTTTTGTTTTTTAAAATACAAGTGTTAATTATGTGGGCTAGTGTGTGTGCTAAGTGCATAAAACATGAATAATGAATACCAAAATATCTGGTAGCTAGCTCTGGGCTGTAGAACTACAAGTAATTTTCACTGTGTACGTGAGTGGGTTTGCATGTGTGTATGATTTGTTGTATTTTCCAAAAGCTCTATAATAGACATAAACTACATTTGTTATAATAAAAATAGCAATTACAAAAGATAATTAACAGATATTAAAAATGAAATCACATTTTAGAAACAATAGCAATGAATGCATAGACTCTTCAAACAAATCAATTCCAGACCTATTCCTTTCTTTTTAATATATTTTGACTATTATTCCACGAGGAGAAAAGTTTTACAATTAATACCATTTCTGGGTTAACACTGTAGCATAAATTCAGAAACGCTGTTGGCACTGCAGAGCATAAATAAATAAAGCATATTAAACAAAAAGAGACAATGTCAAAGACACAACTGAGGTCAAATGAGAAACATTTCTCTACAACAGAAACAATACGGAAACTCAAAAATGTTGAGCCAGACCTGACTTGCTGTTTCTGGATCTAGAAGCAGGTGAGGGTGGAGGGGCTAGGAAGGGGGAAAGGTTAGCAGGGAGAATGCAGTGGTTTCCTTTGCAATAAAGAAAACGAAAAGTGATTTGCTGCAGACATGGCTGCAGATCAGAATGTCCCCTTAAAGCTTGGGCTGGGTCAGTTTTTCTACTCATAGTAGAGGCCAATAAAGGGGGCAATCAAGACCTGTAGAGTAGGATTATGGCTTTAATCAGAACTGTAGGTCTAGGAAGGTAGGGAATAAAACACTACCTCAATACCAGGATCTGAGCCAAGCCACTCTCTGGCTCCATTACTGCATCTACTGATAACTCCAGTATCAACAGGAAAATTCCTAGACTGGGGGTGGGGAAAGGAAGAGTCGGGGGCAGGTGCAAAGACACTGAAACATAAACAAAAAGTCTTTTTAAAGAAAAGGAAGGAAGGAAGGAAAGATAGTTAGTTCCAAAACATTTTAAGAAATTTAATGCTAAGAAAGAAAACCACAAAACCAATAATGGAAACAGAAATTTATTTCAGATGTAATTCATTCAGTGCAACTTGTCAGAGATTTTTAAGTATTCTGAGGATGTTCAGAAATACAAATAAAGGTAAAAGATCCATCACGAGAACAAGAGATAAAAAACAATGTACAGAAATGAAACAAAATGACATCACATGTGGAGGAAAAACCCAATTAGAAATCTTGGAAATGAAAAATACAGTCATTGAAATAAAGAGAAACAATCAATGGGATGTATTCTAGACTGGACATAGTAAAGTGAATTAGTAAATTAAAGGCAGCATTAAGGAACTACCTGGAACTTACTACACGCAGAGAAAAAGATTAAAAATAGAAGAAAGCAGTAAGAGACAGAGACTGAGGTTGCAATGTTTGTCTAATAGATTTTCCAAGAGAAGACTAGAGGGAATAATGGAAAAGCAATACATGAGAAGATAACTGCTGAGAATTTTCTACAATGGAAAATACATATCCTCAACATGAAAGAGCTCTGAATGAGTTTAGATCATTGTAAACTACACTGTATTGACTAGGAAGGGGCACTGGCAGCCTTATAGCTTGCGGGCTATATTATGAATCTTGACTAGGTGCTGGTAACCTGGTTATATGTGTATGTAAAAATTAATTGAGCTCATATTTTCTAAAATTTATACCTCACTAAAAAAATTAAGCAGAAAAAAAGTATTAGACTGTATGAATCCACATTACATACACTGCAGTGAAATGCCATACAATAATTCTATACAATAAAAACCACCTTAAAATCTATCAGAGGAAAATTAAGCCAGATTACGTCAATGGAAATGATAGAGAGCATACTTCTCAGAAGCTGTAATAAAGGTCAGAAGACAATGGACTAATATCTTCGAAAAGCTGAGGAAAATGAACTTTCTAGAATGTTATATGCAATCAAACCATCATCAAGAATAAAGGAAAAGTGGGGTGCCTGGGTGCCTCAGCCAGTTACGTGTCTCACTCGATTTCAGCAGGTCATAATCTCAGGGTTGTGGGCTGTGCTATAGAGCCCTGTGTCAGGCTCTGCTCTGAGCATGGAGCCTGTGTAATATTGTCTCTCTCTCTCTCTCTCTCTCCTCCTCCTCTGCCCTTACCCCACCCTCTCTTTCATTAAAGAGAGAGAGAGGGAGAGAGAGAGAGAGTGACTGACTAAAGGAAAAGGATTCTTTAGACATAAAAGGCTAAGAAATACCACCTATTGATGAGCTATTAAAAAATGCAGTTCATCAAGAAGAAAAATGGACACAGGAGGGGACCAATGGACTGCATGAAACAAGTTACTACAGAAATTGATAGAATGGTAACTATGAATCATTTAAAAGCTAATTTCCGAGGGTTTAAAAAATGTAAAACTCAAACTCTTAAAAACAGTAAGCCGGATAAGAAAACGTTTAGTTGATGGTTAAAGCATGCAAAGAACTTTTGATATAAATAGGCAGGAAAAATGCTAAATAACTCTAGATTTTATTACCAAGACTTAAATATGCATCCAAAATACTTAATGATGTACACCCCCCACGTAGAAATATAATCTACAGCATTCCGCAAAGCAGAGGAAAAATGAAATAAAAACTATCATCCAACTAAAGACAGACACATGGAAAAGAAAAAAATTAAAAATACACCAAAACTGTAGAAATAAGTCCAAATGTATCAGTAATTGTAATAAATATAAATAGATTAAAACAACCTACTAAAAGCAGCAGCAATTACCAAAATGAAATACAAAAAAATAAAATCTGGATAAACGTGGCTTACAGAGACAGACCTAAAACAAAACCAGAATAAAAATATAGGTACAGAAAAACATGTAATATACAAATACACTCCTTCCCACATATACCAAAAACAGCAATACAGCAGTATTCATAGGCATACTCAATAAAAGAACATGAAGGAAAATCTAAAACATTATGATAAATATGCTCTGGAAGGAAGTTCACTGTACAGAAACTACACTGTATACCAAGATGATCACATAGATGGTTATATTATCTTCGGTTAAAACAGTCTGGAACTGCCAATATAAACTATTTTAATGGAATCAACATTATCTGTTAGATGATATTTATGAAACACCTAAAAGGAGATTATTGGTCTAACCTCAAAGAGATTTTTCTACTCAAAAAATATTTATTAAAAATGCTTTAGGGCGGATGCCTGGGTGGCTCAGTGGGTTAAGATTCTGCCTTCGGCTCAGGTCATGGTCCCATGGTCCTGGGTTGAGCACCGCATTGCATCGGGCTCTCTGCTCAGCAAGGAGCCTGCTTCCTCCTCTCTGCCTGCCTCTCTTGCCTACCTGTGATCTCTGTCTGTCAAATAATAAATAAATAAAATTTTTAAAAAATGCTTTAGGGCACTGAGGATACAGCAGTGGTGGGGGGAGGTTAAGATTCTAACCTCAAGCTTGCTTACTATCTAGTGACAATTAACTGGAGATTATGGTGGGATTAGGTCAAGTTAGGATGCCATAGGAACATCCAGGAGGGATATCTAATTTAGTTTTTGCAAGGTGAAAAGCTTCCTAAAAAAATAATATTTATTTATTTACATAATTATGTGTATTATATACATACTATTTATACATATAGATAATCTGAGCCTGAAAAGATGAGAAGACAATCAAGTAAAGCAGTGATCCAAGCAGAAGGCACAACATACCCAAAGCCCAGGAGGCAAAAGAGAACAGGAAGCTTTGGAGGAGCTGGCTAATAGTACCTGAGAGAAGCAATGAGAGGTTAGGCTGGTGAGGTAAGCACACATCAGACCCAAACGGAACCCTGTATGTCACACAGAGAAAGCAGATTATATCATCTTATACACTTCACAGGTGTTTAAAATAGACTGCATTTCAAAAAGAAAAAAAAAAAATCATACCCTTATGTTTCTGTTGTAACCATGGAAAAAACAATTGAACTAGGCAACCTAGCAATTAAGTATGTCTTCTAGGCACTGAGAAATTCTCCCCATAAGAAAACAGTAAAATGATGTTTTATCAATTATGCTCACCTACTGCAAATTCCAAACACCCTTTAAGAACCATAGATAAACATACACACACACACACACACACAAACAAACCATAGATCAGCCATCAGTCAATACAGATGACTTTGTTCCTATTCCAGAACTCCCACAACAGTTGTAATTAATTTGAAATGAATCACAAATTGCATTCTAAAATGTCACGTTGCTACTGTTACTTTTTGTTTTCAGTTGAGTTTTTCTGTTTACCTCGCTATAAGCTTCCGCACAATATGAATAGGATACATCTTAAGTGTTTTATATTCTACCTCATTACCCTGGACTTTAGGTAGGGTTTCATACATAATGAGCTTGCGATTAAAACACCTGAAGAAAAAAAACTGCAATAAATTCACAAATCCTCATGTCATCATAAAGTATACACCAAACTATCATTTATATTTCATTTGGTTCTAACATTTGACTTGTGGCATGCTCCTAACAGGTAATAGCTCAGATTGCCTATTTCCTTTTTATGGTGTTTTAACTGTATATACACCTATTCATGTAACATATATAGTTGCTATATGAGAATGGCAAGAGAGAGAAAATGGAAAGAAACATAGAGAAGGATCAATCCTTTACACAGTGAACTTTCCCCAGAAACCATAGCAAAGTTTGAAATATCACATTATTATATAAGGGCACATTATCCCTAATTTTATGAAACTAAGGTACTAGCTATCAATAAGCGAACATAATGTAAATACCAAAAGAAAATTTTGAGACCAATAATAAGCCATGATGATTCTAAATATCCTCAGTTTTGGCCTCGATTAACAAGTTAGTGCTGTAATTGAGAAAAGCTGCAAAGCAGAGTAGTTACAAGGAACTTTTCCAACTCAGACACAGGTCTGATTCCGAGCTCTGACACTTACAAGTAATCTTGACCAAATTACTTAATGTCTCTCTCAGGAAGGTTTTGAAAGACTAGCTGTTAAAAAAAGATCACGGAACTGGAAATACTAGGTTAACTCTTCATATACATCTCCAAACACTCCACAACATCTTTAGCTAAAAACATTCGGTATGTTATTGAGAACCATTAAGAACCAGGACTCATTCTCACTCCCTATCCCGTACTGTCCTTTCAAACAGATCATTCAACACCCATGAGTATATATGGCATCATACTAAGCACTGGTTATAAACACAAGAAGACGTGGTTCTGTCCACAAAGAGTTTGTAATCCAAAGGAGAAGGCCGAGAAGCCGACAGAACATCATGGATGGTGTGAAGTGATAGACGGCTCCTCAGCTGCCATGTTGCAGGAGATGGCAGCTTTGCAGTGTCCCTGCCCCATCTCCTCGTGGCGCATGTCAGCAGCCGAGGTGGAGCGGGCCCGGAGCGAGAGTGCGGGCCCCAGGAGGGGCCAGAGCAGAGGCCCGCCCGGGGGCCGCTCCCCAGCACCGAAGCCAGCATCATCGTCGGATCCTCTGTCCAGATGGGCAGCTGCCGGAGCTGAGGCCTGGAGTTCCAGAGGTTTCCTTTTCTCTTTTTAAATTCTGGGTATGAAGTATAATCTTGATCAAACACAATGGTCATGCTTAAGAAGTAAATAACAGCCTGTGACTTTAACAAAATTATTTTGTCCTGCCAAAAATTAAGAATAAAAGTCTTTATTCAAAAGGTGTAAAGGTGTATATGGTCATGGTAATGGGGGAGAGCTAGCTTTTATCTGTAAGACCAAGTAAATCACATCTCCGTAAGGAAAAACCTCTTCTCGGTACTAAGCTGAAGCATAATGATAGCTATGATTTGAGAAAAATAATTCAATGTTTTACACAACAAATACTTACTAGTTGAGTATGTAAATGACATTGTACCAGACAGTACGGTAAAAAAATAATAAAATCGGACAGACCAGCTTCAAGAAGTTCTTAATTTGACCAAAGAGTACAAACAAGCAGGCCATGGCCATCTCACCCAATCAGGGCTTACAGCAGTGTGGGAAGACAAAGGAGGGGCCTCTAGTCAGTGTTTGTCAACCCTGTTCACCTCATCACACACACACAAAATATTATTCGCATGACCAAAGACCCCAGACAACTGTGCTCCTAGGCCATCTGAGGCCCTGCCCTGAGAGCTAAAGGCAGGAATAGCAGTTACGAGAAGGAAATGGCTGGGCCAAGTCAACCTCCCTTACATCCTCCTGACCCTTTACATTTTATTATGTTGCCTTTCAAGTGCTCAACACACAGGTAGCTAGGGGTCCCCCACTATGAGACGGGGCAGACACAGAACATTTCCATCGTCACACAAAGTTCTATTAAATAAAGCGGCAATCAGTAACCGCACCCACCAATTCTAAAATCCTGACATGATAGCAATATTAACAACAAATGTAGAATAGCATAGAAGGAGTGCTGTTCAACACTGAAAGGAAGACACTGATGACACATGCTATGGCATGGATGAATCCCAACACCATGCTAAACGGAAGAAGCCAGTCACAAGAGACAACACCTTATAGGAGTCTATTACATGAAACGCCCAGGAAACGCCAAACTGTAGCCAGAAAGCAGATCACACTACGGATGGGAGAAAGAAGTGACGGCAGTCAGGCACCCGAGATCTTGTAAGTGACAGAAATGTTCTGAGAAACTGGACGGTGATGTCGCACAACTCTTTCTACCTAACTAAAAACCATGGAATTGTGCACTTAAAATGAGCAAAATCTATGGTATGTAAACTATACCTCAATAAAGCTGCTAAAAATAGTAAGACTGAAAAAAATGGTGAAGTTATTTATGAAACACATGTTTCAACAGTTTTCCATTCTAGTACCACAAACATGGATACAAATCCCCAGAAATAACAGACGTGGGAGCTCTTCTTCAGTAGAATTCAGAGACCCATGTGACTCCCCAATGGTACCTCATGATTACACTTTCGATAGGGAAGACCTCCTTCAACACAGTTCTACTTCAGAATTATACACTCCACATTAATGAGATGTTGTCTAAAGACTTATACCAAAGCTATTTGAGAGTCGTAGTTCCCAGTCACATGACAGGAGGAATGTCCACATAATATGACAGTCTCTGAGGGCAGCAGCAGCAGCAGCCAACATCACTGAGGAAGCCCGCTCTATGTTCCAGACACCATGACTAAGGAAGTACTTTGTGGGACTACCTCCACCAACTTTTCTTCCAGTATTTCATGGTATGTTCTGAACTATCCCAAGGGAGAAAACAGTGTTTTTCATACCCTCAAATATTCTCTCACAAAAGGGTGGACACACGACTATTTTCTTCCTTTTGTTATTTTAACAGATTTGATTTCAATTGATGAAAAAATAAGCTATATCCATGCTCATTAAACTGAAAATATCCGAAGCACATTTTTCCCTCCAAATAACAAACTTGTAAAAAAAGAAGATGTGGAATTAGAGTTCAGTTTACCTTTCAAGAGATTCTGACATTGTACATGTTACCTATCACTTTTGAAGTATCTTTTCCACCAATTTTATAATGCATATTCTTTACTTAATCCCAGACTTAAATTGTTATAACATTCATTAGAAAACTGCTTTAATATTCATTAGATCAACAAAAATGGGAAAAATTTATATATTACTGCATATTTCCAAGACCGACAAAACAAAATGAAATTGAGTTATCATAGAATTCTAAAGCTAGGAATATTACCTTAGATTTTAACTAGTTCGACTGCTGGATATTTCATGGCAAAGTGGGAACCCCAAAAGACAAACTGTGATTCCCAGGCCAGAGTTCCTTTCATTGAACCTTTATCACCTTAGCTTAAAACACACAACCTTCCAACACCCCTCAAAGCATCAGTAATTATAGTTGTGAATTAAAGAATCTCCAAGTTGCAAGAAATCATTAAAAGTTTATAAGGCTGAACTGCTATCCATTAAAGGTTATCAGATCATTAGCCTTAAAAATAAACTAGATTTATAATTAGGTAAACACTATTCTTTTTTATGAAAAAAATTCAATCCTCTTAACATTTGAAGGTCTAAACTCATTGTTTCAAATAACAGTGACATGCATTAAAAAGATCTCAAGATCAAATTTTTTAAAAACATAGCTAATAAGACAAAATGGTATACATAAAGTTTGATACAAGAACTGAAATGTTTTTAATACAGAATGACTGAACCAAGTTATCATAAATGTATCAAGCCCCACACATACTTAAACGTATAGTCACATGTGTACTGTACATAAATGTTAATGAATAGTAAGTTATGCTTAAAAGATCATTAAAGAAAGAAGATGGTGAATTGCTAAGGACCAAAGATTAAGATTACTCTCAATTATTTATAGTGTATTAGTAAAGGAACATTTCTCTTCAGCTGGCAGAACACAATTTGAAGAGCAATCTTCAGGGAAACATGCTCCAGGGGCTTACAGCATATCCTGGCCTGTCCTATGCGAAAATAGCACATTGTCATCAAAAGGAAAAAAGAACAGAATGATGAGACCATATGTCTCCTGGCTCTTCATCATACTCTCTGTATTCTAATGGATGTGAATAAGTTATCAGGTTGCCAGTGAGCTAGAAGTCTGAAAGATAAATGTGGTCTAAAGAATCCTTCTTATCTACTTGCCTCAAAATGTGAAAAATTTTAATCTTTTTATAATAACTCTAAAAGGCTGTTCTGTGTCTGAATCATTATGTAATGACAGCAACACTCTGTCATATTGAATGTGGAAACAGCCAAAGCTCTGTAATTCATCAGGAAAAAGACACCTAAAAATAGATTCTAATTGATTACATTATTTATAAAGGTGAAACTTCCATAGGTACTGGCAATTATTTTAAAAGATAGCAGCCATGCAGAGCCAATTGTTCAGAGTACTTCCTAACGAAGTGCTGGCTCTTTCATTTATGTGATCTATGTCCTCCTCAAATTCTAGAAAATTCTCTGCCATTTTTGCCTTGAATATTACCTTTTCCTCATTCAATTTTTTCTCCTCCTAGAATTACAGCTATTGGATTACTGGGTGATTTTCATTTTATTCCTCATGTCTCAACTTCTAGTTCATATTTTCTACTGCTTTATCTCTCTGGGTTGCATGCAAACTTATTTTCTCAGGTTGAACTTCTGTTCACTAATTCTTTGCTCAGTTACACTTTAACCCAACCTTAAGTTTTTTGTTTTCTAATTTTAGAGACAGTATTTTTCATTCTTAGAAGTTCTGTTTGTCCTCTTCAAATCTGCCTAAACTTTTTGGAGAGTGTCTCTTTTCAGATTTTCTTTTTTCTTTCTTTTTTTTTTTTTTTCTTTTCAGATTTCCAATTCCTTCTCTTATATGTGTAGTCATTTCAAACAGACAGTTTTATGTATCTAGTAATTCTAATTAACTGAAGTTCTTGTAGGTCTAGACCTGCTGCTTGTTATGTCCCATGACCTTAGCTCCTAAAAGACTGCTTCCATGCATATTATTAAAATTTAAGATTGTGAAATCTTCATAAGTGGGACTTTATCTAGTAATCTTGTACGGCTTGGACTGGACACTGTGTCTTTCCAAAATAATGGCTTCTGCCAGGTAATCCAGAAAGATTATCAGCCCAGAACCACTTTACCTCCACCTGTGGGTTCCCAGAAAAATGCAAGTATTATAAATGTGGACCTCAAAGCCTCATGAGGCAGGCTATGAAAGCAAATTTTCAAGGGAGTAAGCATTCTTTATTCCATAGAGATCTCAAGTCAAACAAATGAATTCACCTGTTATCTATGATATGGCATTAAATTCCATCCATATAATACTGATGACGCTCAAATTTCTATCTCTAAGTCAGTCTTCACTCATGAACTTCAAATCCTACAACCAATCATCTATTCAATACCTTGGCTTCAATGTCTAATAAGCATCTCAAATTTACCATATCAAAGCCTAAACCTAACTTCTTGATTTCCCCTCCTTCTTCCCTCAAAAACACCTGTGCCCAATCTCATTTATTCTTTCCAGTTCCGGCCCCCATGGGGCACATGGCTCCTATTCCTACTCACCACTGTGGGTGCTGCTAGCGTTTGATGATTCCCCTTTCTTGTATCTAAGCACCATCTACCATTAAGAAATTTGCTTTATAATTTTCTATTTAGTAGTGAGCAGAAGCTTTACCCCATTGCTTAGATGGTCACAGTGACCGAAAGTCCTCAAGGTTGACCTTTCCAATGTGAGTGGGAAAAGGGGGCTATTAAATGACTTAGAGTTTGCTCTTGACACTAGATTGCCGTTAGGGCCTCTCCATTCCGTGTAATGCCACAAACAAGGCTTAAGAAAACACACAGAAACCACTTCCTATAAAATAACCATGAGTGTGGCTTTATCTTGGTTTTAGGATAAAGACTCTCACAGACTGACAAACTGACAATTAGTATTTAATATCCGTCCTATAATCTATATGACCTCACACACACTTAATGCAGCCTGAACTACTTACTATTGCCAAAACATATGTCATAATATCTCACTTCTAACACTTTGCCAAAATGTTAACATTACCCAGGATGGCCTTTCACACCTTTTTTTTAAAAAACAAAACCCCTACAAGGGCCAGGTCAAATCGTACCTCATCTCCAAAGCTCTCTTAGATCCCTGTCACATTTCCTGCTTTTGGCTGACTCTTCCCCTGCCAGTATATTTACTGATCAACCACTTACTGTGTTGCTGGGTGTGTTCCAATTACATGCTAGTCATAAAAGGAAAAGGAGACATATCAAGACATTCCCCACTGAGTAACAGAATTAAGTAGTGTTTGCAACCAGATGTGGTATCTAGCACAGCAAGAACCAGTCATAGTCATCTGCACAGCCTCACTGTATCACACCTCCTAACCTCCATATTGGTCTAATCTCTAGTCCCAAGTGCCTACTGTGAGGTCCATTTTGTAATCTATCTTGTTGCGTTACCTAGCACCCCACTCTCTCTCAAAGAACTGAGGCCTCCTCCTAAACTCTCAAGCTTATTTGGCTACGGTTCGGAAGTAAATACTTGTAGCCTTCTTCCCAATCCCCACATCTGTCATCATTGGCAAAAGTGAAACCATGAATGGCTCTATCTCCTGGAATCACAGCATAACTGTCAGACTGAATTCTCGTCCACTGCCTAAACTCTCTCAATGTTATTTTACAAGTGCTAGACTGGACCACTCAATACCAGCATTTGCCCGGATAATATCTGTGTCCACCAAGTCACATACAAGTCCTTGCCAGGGCTAGTCTCTGCAATCAGATATATGGCATCCCAAGTCATGTCATACTAAGCTCTCCTCTTTCAGTTTTTAACATCTGATTCATCATTTTTCAAGCTGAAGCATAATAATGGCTGTGGGAACTCATATGGTCCATTTATCTGCGTATCTAACAACCTCGTTCCTCCACAAAAGTTAAACATGTTGCAGAATGAGTAAAGCAGAGGGAAACACAGCTACATCAATTGCGGAAGGAAGCTGTCCCCAGGCAATACCTGCACCGGGGAAGGTTACTCTACTGCCACACGTGGCAGTGACCAGAGGTGGCAGGTGGGGAGAAAGCATCAACCAGAAATACAAAGTCTCCTTCTCCAGATGCCTTCACATTAATCATTCCTTTGTCCCTCTGTATGCTGGAGGCATAGTAATACATTTCACAATCTAGTAGGGCTAGAATCCTTCTCTACTGCTCTTGAGAGTTTTCTCTATTATTCTTATTTGTTCTTGCCAATGAAATTTATAATCAACTTGCTTAGCTTCAGGAAACACACACACACACACACACACACACAAACACACACAGATAGCATCGTCATAAAATCACAAATTAACTTAAGGGGATCAACAAATTTATGATGTTGACACTAAAAACTAAATATAAAAACTAAAATTCAGAAAAACATGTCTCAAAATATTTAACCATTCTCTGCTTATGAAAAGATAATGGGCTGAACTCAGAAAACCTTCCCTACATTATACATTACCATGGGAAAAGTTTATTTAAGCAAACTTAAAATAACCAGCGGAGGATGTGATTATTTCATGTGTTGTGTAATATAGCTGATTAGAAAAGAACCCAAAACAACGGAATAACACAGGGCATTAGTAGTGTACTTGCTCACCTTCCTTTTTCAGCCATTTCACAATGTTTCCCTCTTCCATTGTAGGAGATAGTGACGGCATCAGTATCTTAATGGGATCAGCTGAAAATGAAAAAGGAAAGATTAGCCACAAAAAAATAATGCACCTCATGAGGCATCAATGAAAAGTTCAAATATGCTAAAATCAAACCCAATTTGAGAAAGAAAATACTCTAAAACCTAAAAGACTCCCAAGTGGTCAAACTAAGTGTCCAGTAAGCAGTATGGAAACATAAAGCTGTCATTTTTTTAACAACATAAAACTCTTATTGGAATACTTTCAATTCATTTTTCATAGTTCCCCAGTCATGTATATTTTCAAGCCAGATACATGCAAGATTTAAAAAAAAAAAAAAAAAAGCTAATTTATGTTTCACCTCCTTCATGTTCATCACTATCAAAAAATATTTACAAGTAAAATGACCAAAGGAAAAGACAAATAAGAAAAAAAGAAAAAAAAAATACTAGGGTTCTGATAACCTACAACGAAGTAATCAAATTACACTTTAAGAAATTGATTACAGGGGTGCTTGGGTGGCTCAGTGGGTTAAAGCCTCTGCATTCGGCTCGGGTCATGATCTCAGGGTCCTGGGATCGAGCCCCGCATCAGGCTCTCTGCTCAGCAGGGAGCCTGCTTCCCTCTCTCTCTTTGCTGCCTCTATGTCTACTTGTGATCTGTCAAATAAATAAATAAAATCTTTAAAAAAAAAAAGAAATTGATTATATTTTTTATTTTCCTCTACTATTACACTATTCAAGAATCAAAGGTTCTTGCTGGTAAGCATGAAAAGAAAAGATTCGCTTTGTCAAAGAGGACCAGGAAAGTGAACCTGCATGGTTAAATTAATCTCAGACTGTGTTCCATATATTTCAATTAGGGATCCAAAAAGGTAGACTCAACCTGAGGGTGACCCCTCAGGGAAACAAAGCTACTTTCTCCTTGGATATCAAAAAGGACACGCTCTTCTGTATTTGTCCAGACGTGCTTCCCAATAGTCATCCAGCGTGCAGGACCATACTCGAGGAGTACCCAGCTGGTACATTAAATTCATAATCCTATATGAATATATATATTCATATATATGAATGGATATAATATGAATATATTGAATAAGCAGTTAATAAACTATACCATCTCCTAGCAGTAGCCACGGTAAGAAATTACATTCCCTGAAACCTTCCACAGAACCTATCCTCTCAGATCATTCACTCTCTGAGTGAAAGCAAAACACTATAAAAGTACATCTAAGACATTTCAAATGTGAAAAAGTACAGGATAGGGTTTCTTTTTTTCCATTGACATTTTAGGGTTAAAAACAAGGGATCTGAACGCTAATGTTAAAGGAAGTTAAATATTTCTTTCAGGAAAATGAACTAATTTACTGTGACTTCAAGCACAGAGTTCCTACAGCTTCATGGTAAAGAAGTTTCATATCGGAAGCTTTTGGAGAGAAACTTCTATCTTCTCTCTCCACCTAGCACACACACCTGCCTCAGCCTCTTCCTCATTTTCTCTTAAGAATTACGCACTAGGGTGCCTCAGTCAGTAAAGTGTCAGCCTTCAACTCAGATCATGATCCCTGGATCCTGGGAATCCCTGTTCAGCTGGGAGTCTGCTTCTCCCTCTGTCCCTAACCCCCAACCTGTGCACGCTCGCTCTCTCTAGCTTGCTCACTCTCTCTCGCTCTCTCAGGTAAGTAGATTAAATCTTAAAAAAAAAAAAAAAAAAAGACAGGGCGCCTGGGTGGCTCAATGGGTTAAAGCCTCTGCCTTTGGCTCAGGTCATGATCTCAGGGTCCTGGGATCAAGCCCCCTGTTGGGCTCTCTGCTCAGCGGGGAGCCTGCTTCCTCCTCTCTCTCTGCCTGCCTCTCTGCCCACTTTTGATCTTTGTCTGCCAAATAAATAAACAAAATCTTCAAAAAAAAATAAGTAATAAAGAGAGAGAGAGAGAGAATTGCCTGCCATAAGGAACGTGCATCTCTCCTTCAACTCTTTCATGTGCAAGGTGTAACTGGCCCTGCCTTTCAAAGGCAGATAGCAGGCCTACCTCTCTTCCTGCCATCAGGCCCCACTGGGTGTGAGGAGCAATTCAGGTATCTGTGTTTGCTTTATACACAGGAACGCTCCTCAAACAAAAGCCCAAAGTCTCAATATGGGGTTATACTGGAAAGCCCAACTGCAAAAGGCCACAGATCAAAGTCCCATTGTCTAATCCAACAAAACCACCACACTGAAACTCCATCTGACTTTTTTGCCTCTCTCTCAATAGGTACCAAACTCAAAGAAGGACAGAAAAGCAGAATTTTTCACTCCTAATACCCCAACCATGGTGGGGCCCAAACTAAACTCTAAGTCAACGTAAGTCTAAGTAAACAACCCATTTCATCCACGAGACAACTACAAACCACTGCTTAAGGGATTTGAATTCCTCCTGCTTAACTCTAAAGGCTACACTCGACTACACTGCACAGATACTTCTCATCATTAATTGATGATCCTTACAAACACAGATCATCAATTAATCACTGGTTATCCATAGTCTTTCACCCAGAAATCCAAACACAGCAGATCAGATATCTGAAACCCATGTGAACACATCTTTGATCAAATTTCCCAACAAGCCCTTTCCCTACCTTGGGCTTAAAAAAATTCCTGTATCAAGAAACCATTTTTACTACTAACGCTGAATATTTTGAATGTAGAAGAAAGCAGGTAATCATTAAGTACATTATATCTTGAAAATAAGGGAAGAAAAACAGCCATGACTATCCTAATTCCTGATAAATCCTTATTTATTATATATTATTAATATATTATTATTAACACATGTATTTATTATTAAAATGTGATTTATTGTTAAAAACATTTATCACAGAAGAGACTGGCAAACACGGGCCATCAACTCCTGTGTACTACATCTCTCTAAAACTTTTACCGCCACAGTTTCATTTAATTTCCCAGCTCCGTCTAGTTAAAATTCAAACCATGAATGTAATACAGCTTAAAAACATCTGCACATTTTTTTCTTTAGTAAAGTAAGTCCTCGTGGACTAAAATAGACACATTAAGATACTGAATGGGTAGAAAAGAATGCAAACTACTACGCCCGACTTTAACTCAGTGCCGTCTATAGAACACACCAGAGTACCAGATTTTTAAGTGAATTAGAATTCAGGGACATGCACTTAGAGAAAACACTACACACACAAGGCAAACTTAACATTAGCAAATGTTAAGGCAAACAACATTAGTAGTACATCTCCAAATCCGAACTGTAACAAGCCTATGCTTAATTCCAAGTGCTAAAAGCCTGATAAACTAACCCCATTTAAAAACAATAAAATAAGCTTTTTTATCCCCTACATTACACTGCACGTGCCTCTTTCATTTTCTCATAGCTTGATGTAGAAAACAAATAAAAACAGTTGCCTTCAAACTGTTTGGCGAGTCTGAGCCTCCAGTTTTAATTTTTTTAAGTTCATAGTGACAAATGGGGTTTAAAAAAAAAAAAAAAGCAAATAAAAAATTTACCTTCTAATAGCACCATGGTAAGAGGTCAGCCTTTTCTTGAAAAACACAGCTTCCAAAAAAGGCCCAATATATTGCTTCCTTCAAAAAGTTCAAGGCTGGTATTATGAGACGGACTATTTCATAATCACATACATATGAAATTTATATCAAATAGAGTTCCATTTCAAAGCAACAAAATAAATGGACTTCAATGATTCTACATCCAGATTCCAATTTCTGACAAACACTAAATCAAGTTTCCAAAACAAAACAAGTTTCTCGCCTCAGTATTTTTATACCTTGGTTCAGTTGCCAAGATAGAATTCATATTTATTTTATGATTCTATCTCTTACTATAATCTCTCACCTATGAGACCTTCACATTTCCATTATTTCTGACATTAAGGACTATATTATGAAACTTTTGTATTTATTATTATTTTCCAAATTACCACATCACAAACTCAAAAATTTTCATATTTTAAAAATAAAAAGAACATAATCATTCTTCATGCAGCCACCCTTCAAGGATGAATTGAAATTGCTTCTCTGAATAATGACCGTAAAATAGAAAAATTCTGTAATAGATCACTATCCGGACTCTGAAATGAAGGTAACAAAAAAGAAAGACATTTTGGACATCTCTCTTATTTGGTAGTACCTCCTGATTGATTACACTAGTTTACTACAGAAATAAAACGTGCAATGTATTTTCTGATTAATCCAGCCAATCTACCCTTAATGCCAGAAAAAATCACTTCAAAACATAAACATCAATTTACTCATAATGGTACATATTTCATTCTAGTATATTCTCTTTTGACTGGAACATTATACATATCTTTTCCAAATGTATTTTTCCAGTGGAAAATAAGTATACAATCATATCAGCTTTGAATGACAGGCTACACATTATTAATATCTGTCCTTTATGGCTGTTGTAATTCTATTCAGATAGTTTGGGCTTTTTTCTAGACTTCTTAGAATTTTGGCCTAAATTAACATTTTTAATGTCATTAGAGAAACTAAATATAGCTTCCCTTTTCATTCCAGTAAGCAGTGCGCCCCACTACCTTCCTTCCTGTCAAGTTGAGGCCTTGAAAAGAGCAACTATATTTCCTACGAATAACTGGGCACAACTATGAATAAGAATAAAGGAAATGTGTTTTCTTCTCCACAGGTAATACCAGTTATTTCAATACTCAAAAATACACCCAAATTTTAGTTAGAATGTAACTCCTTGGTAGTTATTTTAGTCTTAGCCTTTTACTCTTTTCTAGCAAACTAACAAATTATAGCTAATCGCTTATAAAGTCTGTACTTCTGCAGTTAAAAACATATGTAAAAAGTTTTAAGATGACTACAGCAATGTACATTTGCAGTTTCTATTTAAAACATAATGATTTTTAAAAGTGGAGTCTCGAAAAATCACTAGAACTGTCCTAATCTTTTTTTTCCTTCGACAGAATGACACTATAAATTAAAATTTTTTGCTTAGTGTATTGTTGTTTTACTTGTCCTATCAAGCACACAAACAATCTACCAATCACTGAATATTATAAGCTTCTCTAAGCAATTCCTGCCTTTCTTCAAATTTGCTCTTCTAACCTTTCTGCAGAATAATTCTGCCTTCAACTTTAAATATGGTATACTAATCTAATTCTACTTCTTGTTCCCTAAAGAACTTCTTTTATGCTAAGAACAAAACACTCATACTTCGCATAAAATTGATTATATCAAACCTTTAAACTAATGTTCTATACATCACTTCTAAGGATCTCCGGATTAAAACAACAACAACAACAACAATATATGCAAACTCTTAAAATATAAAACAGACCAAATTGCTTTGTGGTTAATATGAAGCATATCTGAGTTCCATTACTGTGCCCAAGGAAATTAAGGAAACATAGCACTTTACATATAATAACGCTTCAGCATCAGGCTCTAGTCCATTTATAGTACTATTATGCAAATACATAAAAAATCATGAAGATAGACCAAGTGAAGAAGTAAATTACCCAATACTTTCTTAGTGTGCCTCCCTGCTCCTCACATTAATTTGCTGCTTCTCTAATAGGGAGAGATGCTGCTCATTTAATCACCTCTCTTTCCAATGCAGGAACTCATTAAATATAATTAACCTTTAAAATATCTGTTAAAAATAAAACAATTCTGCCATCTGCAGGCTGGATGAAATAAAGCACAATGAAGAAGTACAGGTAATTTAAAATCAACACCAGGGCACAAAACAGTATTAACACTGAGCTTTGAATAAAGGAGGCTAAAGCAAATTTTTTAAAAAATGAGTGCTTGGGACGCCTGGGTGGCGCAGTTGGTTAAGCAGCTGTCTTCGGCTCAGGTCATGATCCCAGCGTCCTGGGATCGAGTCCCACATTGGGCTCCTTGCTCCGCAGGGAGCCTGCTTTGCCCTCTGCCTCTGCCTGCAACTCTGTCTGCCTGTGCTCTCTCTCTCTTTCTCTCTCTCTCTCTAATAAATAAATAAAATCTTTAAAAAAAAAAAATGAGTGCTTGTCCTATATATCTTCTTCATTCACACAGTGATTTTGGTGTACTACCAGTGTAAGAATAAACTGAAAAGGCCAAAGGATAACAGAAGATGCATGAATAACTTGTAAAAATAGCATTTACAGGTCTTGCCATAGTAAAAGATGGCCCACAAACACTATGTATGATATAACCCATTTCCTACCTGCTTAGCTTGTACACACACACAGACTGAAAGGATATACTCCAAAATGGCAGAAGTGGTTCTCTGCTTGGTAATATTACATAAGCGCTTTTTACTTCTTTTGTTTCTTATAATCTACATTTTAGCAGTTTTCTCCCATTAAGTTTATTCAATCTTACTCCCTGCCCAATACTAATCTAACACTAAGTAAAGAAAAAAAAAAAAAAGGTAGTTTTGTTTTTGTTATTTTTAGATACAAACCCACAAGGTCAGAGAGAAAGGAAGGAATAACAGCACACAACTTTGGAAGTAGGAAAGTAAACAGATAAGTAATAATTGACTGAAGAGATTCTAGAAAGCTGAATCCTAAGCCAGAAGTGGGGAAAGCCAGGCTAATCACCTGTTCATAAAACAGAATCCCCCAAAGGCCCAGGAACTGGCAGTCCTGAGGATCTTTGGAGCTGGGGAATGGGGGTGGGCGTTTGGGTGAATGCTATTTGAGATGCAGATACATGGATCCCCTCGATCCCCTCCTGCAGTCCAGTGCTAGGTACAGCTCACTCTCCTTCAACAGAACACTGGGATACTGGAGACTGTTTCTCTGAAGAAGGTAAAAGACCTTTAGAATGGAGGTTCTCTAAACCTTCAGAATGGAGGTTCAACTTACGCATCTGGAGGCATGCAGAAACTGCAAAAAATAAATTAACTAAGAAATTATCTGATATGACTGACGATAAAGTTGTGCTGAGAAGCTATTAGATGGCGTGGGATGAATCAGCAATAGTGACAGAGGAAACTAGAGTAAAAATTTAAAAGGCAACAATGTCAGGAAAAGAAAAAAGTAAGAAAGGGAACAATCATAATTTGGGACAATATCAAGTTGTGTATAATATTATTGGGTGTAAATACTGAATATGGATTTAACCAGGAATTGCAAAAATAATTACATTGGTGGAACAAAAGCCTAGGGGATGGCCCTGTCCAGCACTCATCCAAAGATATTATGTAAAACAGAAATAGGGAGATGAGCAAATGCTGGAACGAAGCTAAGAGACGAAACTTGGTGCTTATAAGAAAGAAGATAATAATGCTTATTATCAGTGCTTATAAGAAAGAAATAGGGAGAGATCCACTGTATTGCTATAAACCTCTTAGTACTCTTTGACTATTTAAAAAAACTATATGCATCTATTACTGTGTTAAGATAAATATTTTATTATTTAATAAAATGTTTCATTAATTTTATAAAAATCCTAATAAGCAGCAGCATACCATGGTGATTCAGAGAGCAGGCACTGGACTCTAACTGCCTAGGTTCAATTACAGACTACTTACAAGCCACTCAACCACTCTGTGCCTCAGTCGCCTCTTCTGTAAAATACAGACTTTGTAAGGATTAAAGAAGATTAACACATACAAAGTCTTTACAGTGGGGCCTGGTGAAAAGTCAGTCAGTCTCAAAAACATTCGCTATTTATTATTAATAGGTGGCATAGAAATGGTTAAGAGGGAGGACTCTGCGGACATCCAGAATTGGCTAGATGTATCACAATATCCTGCCTTACACCTCCTTCCTCAAGTAATAGAAGATGGAATCACAGTTCCTTTCACATCCTGGCCTAAAGGTGAGGTTTTCTTTCTACTCTCTCCTTTACCTATTCTGGCCTTTGTTCTCACAGTTACAGTCTACTAATTCTTGACCTCTATTTTAACCGTAGTGCACATCTGAAAACCAAACTCTCATTAAAATCATCAGCAAAGGGGCGCCTGGGTGGCTCAGTGGGTTAAGCCGCTGCCTTCGGCTCAGGTCATGATCTCAGAGTTCTGGGATCGAGTCCCGCATCGGGCTCTCTGCTCAGCGGAGAGCCTGCTTCCCTTCCTCTCTCTGCCTGCCTCTCTTGTGATTTCTCTCTGTCAAATAAATAAAATCTTTAAAAAAAAAAAATCATCAGCAAATGTTTTATTTTCAGTGGTGCTGCCTGTAACATTCTCTACCAAAAGCTAATGAAGCAATTAGGCCCTCAGTAAGTGCCTCTTGAGCTCCTGTTATCCTGGCCCTGGACCAATACAAGACCAGAATCTTGACCTCAAAAGGATTATGGTTTAATTGGGCAGTTGAGATACATATGTAAGTACCACTTCACTTCATACGCATTAGAATGGCTATTATCAAAAACCGAGAAAACAAGTGTTGGCAAGACGAGGAAACTGGAATCCTTGTGCATTGCTAGTGGGAAAGTAAAATGGTGTGGCTGCTGGAGAAAATAAAATGATTCCTCAAAGAATTAAACACACGATTACCACTTCATCCAGGCCTCCTATGTCTAGGTATACACCGAAAGAATGGAAAGCAGGAGCTGGAACATATCTGTACATCCATGTTCACAGCGGCATCATTCACATTAGCCAAAAGGTGGAAGCAACCCCAGCGTCTGACAACAGATGAATGGATAAACAAAATGTGGTAGAGACATACACTGAAACATGACTCAGCCTTAAAAAGGAATGGAATTTGAATACCTGCAACAAAACAGACGAAACCTGAGCCATTACGCTAAGTGAAATAAGCTAAACACAAAAAGACCAATGTTGTAGGATTCTGCCCTTGGGAGATACTCAGAACAGGCAAACTCACAGTGACAGAAAGTAGAATGGTGGTCACCTGGGACTGGGGAGAGAGGGGAAAGGGGATGTATTAAGGGACATGGAATTTCAGTTTGGGATGATGAGAAAGTTCTAGACATAGATGGCGGTGATAGTTTCACAACAATGTAGATGTATTTAATGCCATGGAACTGAATGCATAAAAATAATTAAAATGGTGAATTTTACGTATTTTAACCGCAATTTTTTTAACGTAAAAACATGCATGACAGGCAAAGAAGACAAGGTGAGGGAATGAGCAGATATTTCAGATGAGGGGAACATCATTTGCAAAGGTGGGAATTACAGCTTAGTTTGGCTGGAGTGCAGAATATAATGAAAATGAAAAATAAGCATGGGAATTAAAAAAGTATGTTGGGACTATTACCTTATGGTTGTGTATAGTACCTTACAGTACTATTGTAACTTAACTTTAATACCTCATTAATGGGTTTGATGTTATTTAAACAGCAATGGAAAACCATGAAAAAAAATTCTGAGCAGGAGAAATAACCACAGTTAAAAACAGCTTGGTTACAGTTTCACATAAACGGCTTATGTTCACAAATTTGTAACATTTACAGAAAAAAAATAAAACTGCATATGCTTGGAGATGGTAGCAACTACAAATGTTGCAGAAAATTTCAAATATAATTTTAAGTACAAAGTGAAGCTACCCATGAATTTGTTACCTATTCTCCCTCATACATTTAGACCATTTGACGTGAGAGACTGAAAAGGCACCCAGAATCTTCCATTAGATCTTCCAAATGTTTGGCCTTCATTCTAGTAGTGGTAGAGAGAAATGAGAGGCATTTCTGGAAGATAGGGCCTTGTATACCAGAGTCAGGACTTTAGACCTTATTCTGAGATTAAAGAGAAGTACTGGAGGTTTTCAGCAGAGAACTGACATGATCTGACTTGTAATTTAAAAGAACTCTGGGAGTGCCTGGTGGCTCAGCTGGTTAAGCATCCAACTCTTATTGATCTCAGCTCACATTTTGAACTTAGGGTCATGAGTAGGCCCAGCGTGAAGCCTACTTTGAAAAAAGGTTGGGGGCACCTGAGTGGCTCAGTCAGTTAAGCATCTGCCTTCAGCTCGGGACATGATCCCTGGGTCCTAGGATGGAGCCCCACATTGGGTTCCCAGCTCAGTGGGGAGCCTGCTTCTCCCACTCTCTCTGCAGCTCTGCCTGCTTGTGCTCTCTTTCTCTCTGTCAAATAAATAAATAAATTCTCGAAAGAAAGAAAAAGAGAGAAAGAAAGAAAGAAAGAAAGAAAGAAAAGGAAGGAAAGGAAAGGAAGCAGCCCTCAAAGCTGTATGGAGAACAGTCTGTACTGGGCCAAGGGTGATGGTAGGGCTATGTGCTGGGACACTCCTGCAATAATTTAGAGTAGAGATAGTGGTAGCCTGGCCCAGGCTAGCTGGAGAGGAGTGGACAGATTACATATAAAACCTAGAGCCAACAGGAATTTCTGATAGACTGGATGTGCCATACGAAAGTCAGGAGTCAGGGATGACTCGAATCATGAGTACAAGTGAAATAACAAAAATGAAAATTAGATGCCACGGCTCCAAAAAGAAAATCTTTCTTCCTATAAGAAGTGCCCCAAGAGCCCTATAAACTACATAGATTTGGTTTCTATTCAGCTGTTCAAATGCCTATAGAAAAACAGGAACATCAGGTCAGTTATATACACCCTGTGCTTACCCCCTTGTGCCTGGCCCTGGCCTTGGGCCACAATCCAGGGAAACTACACTTGGCTTCTTCCAAGTCTAAAAACTATACTTGCTCTTTTCCTCCCTCGTACCATGAGAACCACCATATTTATAAATAATACAGTACTTCGTAGTTTCAGTGCTCACCTGAAGTGTAAAGTGTAATGACTGACAGGGGTCAGTCAGGAGGGCACAGGAGAGATCTCCCATTTGCCCCTCTAGACCTACTCATCAGCTTTGCCCATACCATTGTGTGTTTCAGTAGGCTTCCCTGGTGCAGGCTTCGGCCTGGGTTCAATCAATGGACAGCATAAGCAGGAGATGAAGGGAGAAAGGAGATCAAGGTCAGGATATTTATCTCCCCAGCTCCCTCCCTATGGGGTCACTTGGGCTGGTTGGATCCTTTAACTGAAGGACTGCACATCCACCATGGATCCTCCCCTCAGGGATCCTCCCCTCAGGGATCCTCCCCTCGGGCTCCCTCCGTCCTTTCAAGTCTGGCAATTGCTCTCTCCCCAAGCCTCTCCATGCTAAGGAGTGGGGAGAGCATCTCATTCTAAACAGTCCCTTAGTATAGCACCATCTCTAAATTCTGAATTCACAGAAATCACTTAGTAAACTCCCCTCAAATCAGCCATTTTTAGATTGCTATCTATTCCCTGCCGGGACCCTACATAAAGATTTAGGAGGCTGGCACTCAAGTAATGAGAAAAATTTCAAATCACAGGGAAGGTCACCCCATTTGAATAGTATGAATCAAGATTTCCAAATTACTGGTTTTCTTTCTTTCTTTTTTTAGAATAAATGCTTCCTTTTTATTTTATTTATTTGACAGAGAGAAATCACAACTAGGCAGAGAGGCAGGCAGAGAGAGAGGAGGAAGCAGGCTTCCTGCAGAGCAGAGAGCCCAATGCGGGGCTCGATCCCAGGACCCTGGGATCATGACCTGAGCTGAAGGCAGAGGCTTTAACCCACTGAGCCACCCAGGCGCCTCAAAATTACTGGTTTTCTATAAAGGTATTCTCTAGCCATTTGTTTATAATGGGAACCCCTATAAAAAACATATATTTCTCGTTCTCCAAGAGGGTAAATATCCTTGCAAAGCAGCACCATCCTCTACAGGAAATGACAGACTTGTTTATGAAAATAGGCTGGAGACTAGGCAGTGTTTATAGATAAATTACAGGGAGATCCATGGGCTTCCTGGAACCACACAGAAAATTTTGAATGTACACATTTGTCTCAAAAAGTGGTAGAGCTTTATCATATTTCAAATAGATTTGCACCCCCCCCCCCAAAAACCAAGACTAGGAGATTCCCAAGGAAGCTCTCCTGAATTATAAATATGCCAACCTTAATTCTCCCCTAAAATTTTTCATGTAATACAAGAATGCCCTTGATTGCAGCAAAGTATTGAGTAGATCACTAGCTACAGTAAATGTACTGCCTACCAAGTACAAAAATAAAATAAAATAAAATAAAATCACCATTGCCCCCATTTTGTTTAAGGGCTTTGCTGATTCTTTCTTTTTTTTTTTTTTAAAGATTTTATTTATTTATTTGACAGAGAGATCACAAGTAGGCAGAGAGGCAGGCAGAGAGAGAGAGAGAGGGAAGCAGGCTCCCTGCTGAGCAGAGAGCCCCATGCGGGACTCCATCCCAGGACCCTGAGATCATGACCTGAGCCGAAGGCAGCGGCTTAACCCACTGAGTCACCCAGGTGCCCCTTGCTGATTCTTTCATACATGTAGTATCCAATGGTGCATCTGTAAGGAAGCTGGCCAGAACTGTAGGTAGTCAGTCCGTGGCTGCCAAACTACCTCCTCTGAGCAGGAAAAACCACATGCCACACAAGCGGTTTCAGCTTGCAATATTGGTCTTGTAATTAAATTATAAAATTAAAATTCTACTTGAATCCATTTACTTTGCAATCTTGGAACAGGATAAAAAGAAATCACCACTCACGAGTCTCACAAAAAAAGGGAACACATGTGTAAGTTTGGGCATTTATGCATTTTGCTGTAAAAGGCAAATGAAATGAAGCCCAAGACAAGAAGAAACACTTAAGAGTATAGGTGACCCTTGAACAGAGTACAGGAAACCCTGCAGTTTGAACTCTGTAGGCCCACTTATACACAGGTTTTTAAAAAATAAGTATACTGGGAAATTTTTTGGAGATTTGCAAAAATTTGAAAAAACTCACAGATGAATCATGTAGACTAGAAATACCAAAACTTTTTTTTTTTTAGATTTTATTTATTTATTTGAGAGAGAGAGAGAGAGAGAATGAGAGAGAGAGCATGAGAGGAGAGAGGTCAGCGGGATAAGCAGACTCCCTGCCGAGCAGGATCCCTGGTCTCCAGGATCATGACCTGAGCCAAAGACAGTCGCTTAACCAACTGAGCCACCCAGGTGCCCAAATACCAAAACATTTAAAGAAAAAGTTACGTATATAAGAATATAGTATATAATACATATAACACACAAAATATGTGTTCATACACTGTTTATGTTATTGGTAAGGCTTCTGTCAACAGTGGGCTATTAGTACTTAAGTTGGGGCAGTCAAAAATTATACATGGATTTTCAACTGTATGGGGGGGGTCAATGCCTCTAATCCCCATGTTGGGGATTAGATCAACTGTACATCAATTATCAATTAGAAATTTAGAGATGAGAGGACATTAACATACACTCTAACTCTCTTAAATGGTTCTGCCACCCTTTATACACAGTCTAGACTTGTAATTGTTAAACTGTATGATTATCAGGACTATTGCTGAAATACTATTTCACAATGTAGCTATTACTAAAATATGTCTCACTTTATTTAAAAAAAAAAAAGGACAGGTGTTCACACAGAATACACACCTGGTAAACACAGCTTCAGTGCGCAGGCACTGCTCTGCTGATGGCAGACACCAAGGTAGGCTGTGGTTACGGAAACAGGCCTTGGAGTCAGGCAGAGCTGGGCTGAAATCATCCTATCCCCAGAGCACAGCATTAACTGCTGTGAGGACTAAATGAGTTAAGTCATGTCAAGTGCTGAGAAGGGTACATGGTACATAGTAAGCGATCGGTGCTACTTGTTACACTTAAACCCGCTCCCCCAACTTCTTTCCTGCTGGAAGAGACCAAATCTTGTTCACTTGTATGCCTTTCTTGTGAACATATGCTCTGAATAAAGGACCCCACTGCTCGGTGTCTCAGTCCCTTCAGACTCCTATAACAAAATACCTGGGACTGGTGGCTTACAAGCAACATTTATTTTTTCACAGCCCTGGAGGCTGGGAAGTGCAAGATCATGATGCTGACAGATGTGTGACGGCTGACGAGGGTCCACTTCCCAATTCATAGACAGGTGTGATGGCTGACGAGGGTCCACTTCCCAATTCATAGACAGTGCTAAGCACGGGGCATAGGTCATTACTCATAAAAATGCTGCCAACAAACACCACTTAAGGAAACCAAAACTCCAAGTGTGACTTCCATGGACAGACTTTAAGATCCTGGTTGATGTATGAGTGTGGAAATTATTCAGGAAGTGTACTTAATTCATAAGGTCTACAGATTACCAAATAGTTGCTTCGTTTTATGAAACTACAATTTCTACCAAACTCAGTGAAAAATGAGGCAACACCATATAATTTATGCTTTGTAAAACAATCAGTTCAAGGACTGCCACGTGCATTCACCATGGCAAAACAAAAAATCTGTATGTGAAAAGTCAGGAGACAAATCTGGCCTCAGCATTAGGAGGAAAAAAAAATATACCCCAAGATTTCCAAATAACTTAAAGCTACCCAATTAACAGTTAGCTACTGGGGTAGCAGAATAATACCCTTGCCTCTCTCCCACCTTCCTTCCCCCCTCGATGTCCCACATCCCAACATCCAGAACCTGTGAATATGTTATGTTACATGGCAAGGAGAAATTAAGGTTGGAGGAGGAAAGAAGTTTGCTAAAGAGTTGGCCTTGAGATGGGGAAAGAATCTGGTGGGACCAATGTAATCACCAGGATCCTTATACATGAAAGGAGGAGGAACTAGGAAACTAAGACGGCTTTCTTGGGATATAGTGTTCTCTCTCTTATGGATGACATTCAGGCTGAGTTAGACATGTTGCTCATGGTACACAGTGGAGTGGGTAAAATGTCATTATGCTTCAGATGAGGATTGCCTAAGTGAGTTTCCAGAGTCAGGAGTCCTTAAACGGGGTCGAAAGAAAACCCCTAAGAGAAGGTATTTGCAAATGACATATCAGATAAAGGGCTAGTATCCAAAATCTATAAAGAACTTACCAAACTCAACAACCAAAGAATAATCCAATCAAGAAATGGACAGAAAACATGAGCAGATATTTCTCCAAAGGAGACATCCAAGTGGCCAATAGACACATGAAAAACTGCTCCACAACACTCGGCATCAGGGAAATAACAAATCAAAATCATAGTGAAATACCACCTCACCCCAGTCAGAATGGCTAAAATTAACAAGTTAGGAAACAACAGATGTTGGTAAGGATGCAAAGAAAGGGGAACCCTCCTATACTGTTGGTGGGAATGCAAGCTGGTGTAGCCACTCTGGAAAATAGTATGGAAGTTCCTCAAAAAGCTGAAAATAGAGCTACCCTACAAGCCAGCAACTGCACTATTGGGTATTTACCCCAAAGATACAAATGTAGTGATCTGAAGAGGCACCTGCATCCCAATGATTACAGCAGCAATGTCCACAATAGCCGAACTATGGAAAGAGCCCAGATGTCCATCAATAGATGAATGATAAAGAAGATATGGTGTACACACACACACAATGGAATATTATGTAGCCATAAAAAAAAAAACCCTGAAATCTTGCCATTTGCAATGGCAATGACATGGATGGAACTAGAGGGTATTATGCTAAGCAAAATAAGTCAATCAGAGAAAAACCATTATCATCTGATTTCACTGATATGTGGCATTTAAGAAACAAAACAGAGGATCACAGGGGAAGAGACGAAAAAATAAAACAAAAGAGACTAGAGAGAGACACAAATCATAAGAGACCCTTAATGGTAGAAAACAAATTGAGGGCTGCTGGAGGGGAGGGGAATGGACAAATGCGGTAACTGGGTGATGGACATTAAAGAGGGCATGTGATATAATGAGCACTGGGTATTATATTAAGACTGATGAATCACAGGTCTGTACCTCTGAAACCAGTAATACATTGTATGCTAATTAATTGAATTTAAATTTAAAAATGTTTAAAAAACAAATATAGGAGAACTGTAAGAGGCAGAAAAGAAAAAAGAAAACCCCTGAAACTGCATGCACTTCTTTGTCCCTTTTTCTGTAGAGTAGGTCTAAAGCTTTCAAAGATTCTCTAAAGAATCTGTTTTACAAACAAGGTTAAGAACATTCTTCCTAATGCAAGCTGGTGCAGCCACTCTGGAAAACAATATGGAGGTTCCTCAAAAAGTTAAAAATAGAGCTACCCCATTACCCAGCAATTGCACTACTATGTACTAACCCAAGGGTAACAAAAATACAGATTCTAAGGGGCACATGCATACTGATGTTTATAGCGGCAATATCCACAATAGCCAAAACATGGAAAGAGCCCAAATGTCCAATGACTGATGAATAGATAAAGATGTGGTATATATACACAATGGAATATTACTCAGCCATCAAAAAGAAAGAAATCTTGCCATTTCCAACAATATGGATGGAGCTAGATTATACTATGATAAATGAAATAAAACAGTAAGAGAAAAGATAAGTACCATATTATTTTACTCATATGTGGAATTTAAGAATTAAAACAGATGAATGTACAGGAAGGAAAAAAAAGAAGAGAGAGAGAGGGAAACTTACCATAATTGACTCTTACCTATAGAAAACAAACTCAGGGTTGGTGGAAGGAGATGGGTGGGGGATAGACTCAATGGGTGATAGGTATTAAGGACAATTTTTTTTTTTAAGAGATTTTATTTATTTATTTATTTATTTATTTTTTAGATTTATTTTTTTTTTTTGACAGATAGAGACTACAAGTAGGCAGAGAGGCAGGCAGAGAGAGAGAGAGGAGGAAGCAGGCTCCCAGCCAAGCAGAGAGCCCGACGCGGGGCTCGATCCCTGGACCCTGGGATCATGACCCGAGCCGAAGGCAGAGGCTTTAACCCGCTGAGCCACCCAGGCGCCCCTAAGATTTTATTTATTTATTTGACAGAGAGAGATACAAGTAGGCAGAGAGGCAGGCAGAGAGAGTGAGAGGGAAGCAGGCTCCCTGCCGAGCAGAGAGCCCGATGCGGGACTCGATCCCAGGACCCTGAGATCATGACCTGAGCCGAAGGCAGCGGCTTAAACCACTGAGCCACCCAGGCGCCCCTTAAGGACAATTGTTATGATGAGCACTGAGTGTTAGATGTAAGTGATGACTCACTAAATTCTACTCCTGAAACCAATATTACACTGTATGTTAACTAGCTAAAATTTAAATAAGAATTTGAAAAAACAAAAACAAAAACCAACACTCTTACTAAATTATTTCCAACACTGAGCTTTTACTGTTTCATGATTTTTGAAGGTAGTGAGTGTCAAAGTGCAGCCCATCAAACACGAACATAAAACATCACAATTCACCAAAGGTAGTTTGTAAAATGAAGTGGCTGGGCTCCACCCCAGATGGAATAGCTGGGGACTATAGGAAAGTTTAATATTTAACAAAATGAGGAAAGGGAAAACAGGGAATTCTATACACAGTTAAAGTACTACTACTCCAAGAGGTATTTTATTAAATATTAAGCTGAAGAAACTGAAATAAATTCTTCTCATCACCAAATCTTAAAATCTCGGTGCACTCATCTTGTGACTCTTTGTAACGTAGTTTTTTTCTGAGCCTCAGGTAGCTCAGAATATTTAAGCACTGCCTACCGCACCTAGTTTCTTATATTAAAATTTATACTGTGGAGGGCCAGGATGACTGGCAGGTAATAATACATCACACACACAAAATGTAAGCCATATCTCCCTCCTCCCCTCACGTAAAGAAAAACAATGCCTGGCATACTATATTGCATCCCGTTAAATACCGAAAGAATTGTGTGAACCGTGTTAATGTCATTACTTAATGCCATTTTTTTGTAATAGCTTCTTGGTATGATTCCCCTCCAAAACTGCCACTCTTTTAAGCGCATATTTTGCTTAAAATATTCGTGTGCACCTACGTCTGTGATGCCCTAGGAATTTACAAATTAAGTCTTCTGCGAGTCGTCGCGCGGGGCAACCCGAGGGGCCTGGAAGAAAGGACCTCGCCGTCGAGATGGGCCCAGAGAATGTATACGAACGGCTACCAGAGGCTTTTGCATTTCAGCAACCTTGGGCAGCTTGACAGCTCTAGGGGAACCTGAGATATAACTGAGAAGTGGCCTGAAGAAAAGCGTTTAGGACCTGTCTCTGCGCGTCACAACTCAAATTCCAAGGCAAGGTCACAGAGAAGCCATAACAACCAGGGGCCCAGGAACGGAGTCAGGTTCTTCCAGCTCCCAAGAAAACCCTTCGCGACATGCACTAGGCCAAGTCGGAGGATCCGTCTCCAAGAAAAGGTCTCAGGAACAGAGAGCCCCGGCACCTCCAGACCCAGATAGGCCCTGAATCAAAAAGCCCCTGGCCCAGGCCCATTACTCAGCTACATTACTCAGCTACACAGGGAAGCTGAGAGACCCCGACCACTCACCCCGCAGCCGCTGCGTACTGTGAAGCCATCTCCAACTAGCTCCGCGGCCGACAGACCACCCGGAAGCGCCCTTCACCAGCTCTAGTCTTCGGCACCCGCCGAAGGCCAAGAGATAGCGCAGCACCCGAGGGTCACAGCCTAGCCTCCAGGAGGCCGCCATCTTCCCGGCCTTGTCACGGGCTGCCCGCGGCACAGCCTGATGGCCCCGTCAGCAAGACCCTCCCGGGCCCCGCCTCCTGTCATGTTGGCCACGCCTCCGAACTCCTGCGGCGTCCGTGAATCTCCGAGGCAAGAGGCCCTCCTTAGTCCCGCCTCCAACCTCGTTCGCCCCATCTCCCGGCTAGGAGGCCGCGCCTCCGGATCTCGCCTCCGCGAGGCCCTCTGAGACCTGCTTTCCGCCTGGTCCGCCCCGCCCTCGGGCTGTCCTCAGCGCCGCCCGTTTGCAGTTGCGGGCTCACCACAGACGGGTCTTCCTTAGCCCAGACTGAGCGCGGGTTCCGAAGCCCGCGAGAATAGGAGGCCGTGGTTCTCCTCATCCGGGCCATGTCGAGCTGTCACGCTCGGGAGGGAGACTGCGGCTCGCTGCGCTGCGGCGCGCAGGTAGGGGCGGGGCCACGGCTGCGGGATTAGCCGGGAGGTGAGGCGCTGGTGGCACGCGGCGGCGGGCGCTCGGAGCGCGGCCCCGCAGGGCCTGGGGCCAGTGCCGACGCGATCCCCGCTCTCCGCCGCTTTGGCTCCCCGGGCCGACCCGAGGCCACGACCCCGCCGTGGTCCCTGCTCTCGGGGCTGGGTTCCGACGGCGGACGCCGGGCGCCGGACACTTTATTTATTTATTTATTTTTAAGATTTTTATTTATTTGACAGATCACAAGTAGGCCGAGAGGCAGGCGGGGGGGGGGGGAAGCAGGCTCCCCGCCAAGCAGAGAGCCCGATGCGGGGATCGATCCCAGGACCCTGAGATCATGACCTGAGCAGAAGGCAGAGGCTTTAACCGACTGAGCCACCCAGGCGCCCCGGCGCCGGACACTTTAAAGGGAAAATAAAGGAGGAGAGCGCCGGGTGTCTTGAGTGTGTTTTGAAACAACTTTGGGGACATACAGGCCAAACAAGGCGACGGGAAACACGAGTGCAAATGGAGCTAAGGCTGTTTGTCCGCGAGCTTATTTTCTGCGCCCTTGGCGACGAGCCGTACGTTTGGCAGGCAGTGGGCGCACTGGAAACGGTGGCCGAATCTGGACTGTGCTCCAGGAGCCAGCGCTTTCCCTCTCTGCCTGACTCAGTTTAGAGTGATTGTGGGATGATCCGAGAAGCTCGCTTTCTTGAGCAGGAGTCATAGGAAAATCCACCCTCGGGCTTTATCTGCTTTTCGTTCACTGGGTATACTCCCCAACAGTTTTATGGAACACCTACGTGCTCAGGGATACGGCAGTGATTAAGACAAATGGCCTGGGGTCTGGAGGAAAACTAGACGGATAAATAATTGCAGTACACCCTGCTTCAGAGGCAGGGAAAGCCTCCCTAAAATTAGCCTCCTTATTCCCCATGTTATTCTTTTTTAGGACTGAAGGTTCCAATTAAAAAGTAATAACACGTGGGAGATTTTATTGCGAAATACTTGTCAATCTCGTATGAGTAACTCACTCCCCAGATGAGCAGAAACGACTGTGAGGATGGAATGCTGGACAGGGAAAATTGAGTGAGAAGGGGGAGGACGTTGGATACAAGTCAGATGGCCAGGCAGGTGTGTGCGGAAAGTGAGGAAAGCAACCTGTTAGAATCGTTGCTAAGACGTTTCAATAACACATATGTTAATGCCCCCAGTAAATAAATCTTGGTGAAATAAAATCTAAATGAGCATCAGGGAGAGCCTTTAATCAAGAGGGATGAGAATAAACGAGAATTCTCAAACCAAACCTGGCAAGTTTAGTTCACTTCATTGCTCATAAAAAATTTGAGCCAACCTTTCAAAATGGAGCTCTTCCGGCTTCTCTTAAAACTTTAGAACTCTGACGGCTCGGGGTCTAAAGCGAGCTGACCGGTGAGTACCACCTAAATGTGCTCACCAGGTTACCATAGCTCCATACTCAACAGTTTTGGATATGCACTTCAGTAAACCACTTCCTGTAAGTCTGGTTCAGGCCATGGGCCACCAGTTTGTAACCTGTGACATAGGACTTTTTTTTTTTTGACAGACAGAGATCACAAGTAGGCAGAGAGGCAGGCAGAGAGAGAGGAGGAAGCAGGCTCCCCGCAGAGCAGAGAGCCTGATGTGGGACTCGATCCCAGCACTCCAGGATCATGACCTGAGCTGAAGGCAGAGGCTTTAACCCACTGAGCCACCCAGGTGCCCCCATAGGACTTTTCTTAATGTAGATGTGATCTTAACCCAGTGTTCATTGAGCAAAGCACTGTGGTAGGTATATTGATATATCAAGAGCATGTTTCCTGTCCTTCAGGAAGCTATGCTTAGCTCGGAAGTAAACCAGGAACTACTTGTATTTTTTAATTATACCTTACCTATCACAGTGTCCTGTATGTCTTAACCCTGAATAATTCTTGTTCTTTGATATTAAGATAACACAAGGTTTTTCAATACCCTTCCCTCTGTTTTCCTTGACCTCATCAGATCTTCACCCTCTCCTCTGCTCTAGCAGCCCATCCCCATGGCCATATCCTTCCCTGCCCAACCACTGCCCCTTTAGCCCATACTTTTTTGGGTGAAGGATTTTTCTTTCTTTACTCATACAGGTCTCTCTGTGTAGCCTCTATCATAGGATCCTCCATCCCGTATTATAAATGATTGCCTTTACTTAAATGTCTTCCACTGAGAACTCCCAAGGGATGGGGGGGAGGGTCACTCAACGATACACATTTGTGTGTCTACAAATATTACTGTGTCCTACTGCGGCTAGCTACTGAGCACCTCATGGTAGTCCCCTGAGGGGCTTCCCTTCACTTTACCTTAAGTGACTATCCCAAAACCTCACCATCTCACCTCGTCCTCTCCTCTAAGCCTGTTTTGAAGAGGACTTTGCCTCCAAAATCACAAAGAAAATGAAGCTATTAGGTTTGAACTTCTTCAATTTCTTCCCATTCCCACCTAGGTTATAATGTAAAGGTTAAGAACAAGACATCCACGTTATAATGTAAGGGTTAAGAATAAGACATCCAGAATCTGACTCCTTGTGCAAATATTGGTTCTGCTAGTTGCCATCCGAGTGCTCTTGGACATTAATCTTTTTAGCATAATACAGTTATTAGGAGTAAGTTAAATTGTGCATATAAAGCCTTTGGTATGTGGTATAAAATAAATACTTGGTGAATGTTAACTATTTTTGTTATTAATTATATTATTACATATTTTCCTGCATCTTTCTTCCTCCTCCTGTCTAAGGTAAATACCTCCCTGGTCTAATTCCAGCTGCTCTGTCTCGACAAAAATTGACCTATTTTAGGCTTTGCGTTCCTATGTCATTAATCTCTCCCTCTTTCCTAATTTTACCTTTTAGCCTGTAAAGAAAACTCTGTATTAACCAGTTTCCTCTTCTGTTTCCCTATCCAGCCTTTCACAGCCACACTATGGAGAGAGTCCTTAGAATTCTCTGCCTCTAAGTTTTATTCACTACTTCATCCACTGAGATCTGGCTTCTACACCCTGTCTATTGAAACAATTCTTATTTAAGGTCATGGTTGACCTAATTTACAAATACAGTTGGCCTACCAAAACCCCAGCCCAAGATGAACCCTACTGACTATCGTTTTTGTTATTGTACTGAGCCACATTCCTAGAGAAAACTACACAACTACACGGACCGGCCTTGCTTCATCTTCAACGTTTCCGCCTCAGATTGGCACTTAACACTGCCCAGCAACCATCCTGGGTTTCCCTAGTACTTTACTGTCCCACTCCCTGAAATTACTAGTTTATACCTTTTCAAGGTATTTATCTTTTATATTATCTTTTTTATCTTTTCAAGCCTCCCATACAGACCCTGTCCTCACATTGTTACTCAGCTGATGGCTTTGTTCATAACGAGAAAATAGAAGACATTGGATATGAACTTACTCACCTTCCTCCCACAAAACCTACTGATCTGTCTAAACATGAACCCATCTTCTCATTTCTCAAGGTGGAAGAAGCCAATCCCTCTACTCAGGATTTCCCTGCACTCTCACATCCAAAAGTTGTTTCTCCCCTTCTCCCTGTCTCTCTGACCATGAATGCCTTCCCTCTCAGCAAGACTGTTCTCATCAGCATGGCTTCCAGGCCCCTTTGTGATATGGCCCCTGCAAACTCATCTGCACTTTCCTTGTCAGTACTCTGCTCTGGCCACCTGGCCTTTTTCCTGTTCCTTAAACATGTCAAGCACTATCTCATTCCACGGCCTTCACATTTGCTGTGTTCTTGGCCTGGAGTGCTTGCTGTTCCCCAACATAAAACCTTGAGTGAGAGGGGCGCCTGGGTGGCTCAGTCCTATAAACATCTGCCTGCTCAGGTCATGATCTCTGGGTCCTGGGATTGATCCCCCCTCAGTGGGGGTCCACTTCTCCCTCTGCCCCTCTCCCCTGCTTCTGTTTGTATGCGCTCTCTATCTCACAAGTAAAACATTTAAGAAAAAAAATCTTGCATGTACAAACACATTCATTACACTGGTTTTTTTTCACACTTTGCAGGCTTTAGATCCTCATGTGCTCAGAGAGGCTATCCTTAACCACCTCAATCAAAGTTGATCTCTGCTATGTTTCTCTAAGTTCCTAGTTTGTTTCCTTCTTCCTATGTAAATTTCTTCAGGGCAGGGACTTTGTCAAGTGTTCATGGCTGAATTGCCAGGAAATGCTCGGCATACTCGGACTGTGCCTCATTAAGACTTAGTTCAACCATCCCCTTCCCTGTGAAGCGTTCCCAGCTCCTGCACCCTCCCACCACTAGCTCTTCCTGCCCACCCCCCACCACCAGTAGCTACCTTGGACTATCTTATATTATGTATTGCATTGTCTTTTCATAACTTCTTTACTAGATTGTGAGCTTCTCAAGAGAAAGGATTTTTATCTTACTCATATTCATTTCTTCAGGGCTTACAGTAAAAATTTGCTGAAAGAATGATTGAGAAGAAGGCTCTATAATACCAAAGGAGAGATACATAGAGCAAATGTCCTGGCACAGGATTAAAGGAGGGAATGATCACTTCCTGCTGGGATGATGAGAGAAGGAATCCCAGGTGAAGGGGGTAGGGAGTCTGGCATAAAGGCCAACAAGCAGAAGTCTGACAGCTCGAGTTGGGATAATTGGAAATCCAGCATGAGCAATAACAGTGCGAAGAAAAAAAGATGCACTTGGTTAGCAAGAAAATATGTCTTAGTTAACTAGTGCTCCATAACAAATACCCCAAAACTTAGGCTTAAAACACAAGCACGCACTGTCTCACAGAGCTGCTGAGGATTAGGAATCCAGGAGCGTTTGGCTCAAGATTCTGGCTCAAGGTTTCTCATATGGTGACCATGAAACCATCTGCTGGAACTGCTGTCCTCTCAAGGCCTGACTGCAGCTGGAGGTCTGCTTCCAAGCTTGCCTGTGTAGTTGTTGGCAGGCCTCCATTCCTCACTGACTTTTGCCCATACACCTCTTCACCACATGACCTTCTGCATAGGCCAAGTACCTTTACTACTTAGCAGCTGGCTCGCTCCCCTGGAGCAAGTGAGCCAAGAGAGAGCAACCAAGCTCAGTGTTTTATAGGCTATTGTCAGAAGTGACCTACCATCTCTTCTGCCCTGCTACTGCAGTCCCTGGTCATGCAGCCCCGCCCCGGTACACGGTGAGAAGGACTGTGCACCAGGGTGTGAATACCAGAAGGCAGGGACCACTGAGATTCATCCTGGAGGCTGACTACCACAACTAGATTGAATACCAACTAAGAGATTTATATAAACATAAACTGAAAGAAAATATTTGAAAAGGTAAATTGGGGTAAGAAAGCAGAAGGACTTAAGTAACAGACCAAGGATGTAGCATTTGAGCTTTCTGTGGTTGGAGAAAAAGGGGTTCAGTGATCAAAGTAGTGTATCCTTTTAGTACCAACAGGAGAGTGGAGGGTAAGCCAGAGAAAAAGGAGTGGAAGGAGAAATTGTAGACAAGGAGACCAAATAGGAAAAGATCACCCTATTCCTCCCCCAAATAGGAGTTCCTGAAAGAGTTTTTTTTTTTTTTTAATATATTATTTATTTAACAGAGAGAGCACAAATAGGCAGAGAGGCAGGTAGAGAGAGAGGAAGGGAAAGCAGGCTCCCGCTGAGCAGAGAGCCCAACGCGGGGCTCGATCCCAGGACCCTGAGATCATGCCCTGAGCTGAAGGCAGAGGTTTAACCCACTGAGCCACCCAGGTGCCCCCTGAAAGAGTTTTTACTCAATTATTGCAAAATAGAAAAATCAGGAAAATCAAAAAGTGAATTTCACAAAATTAATGCATTCAATTTAAAGGACTACCTTTTATTCTGAGATGATCCTACTTTTTTTATGTTAAAAATGCCCTTTCTGGGGCACTTGGGTGGCTCGGTGGGTTAAAGCCTCTGCCTTCGGCTGGGGTCAGGATCTCGGGGTCCTGGGATCGAGCCCCGCATCGGGCTCGCTGGTCGACAGGGAGCCTGCTTCCCTTCCTCTCTTTCTGCCTACTTGTGATGTCTCTCTGTCAAATAAGTAAATAAATAAAATATTTTTTAAAATGCCCTTTCTTTTTGGAGGAGCATGATAATAGATGGTTAAATGAAATAAATGCTATAACTTGGCAACCTGTCAGTCCCTGAAATTTAAACAACAACAAATTGCTGGCCTATCTAGGGAAGTCTGGGAATCAGGGATTCAAGTTATTAACATAAGGAAACTGATACCCAGAAAGTGTCACTGACTTGCCTGAGGGCACTCAGCTAGTGGGAGGTCAAAGCTGAAGCCGGCTTCAGGTCTTCTCATTTCTTCTATTCAGTGTCAGCTGACCTGAAGAAGTATGGTAAAGGCCAAAGGGAGAAATAGGGCTCTGAGGGGAGGTGAAGTTGCAAAGAAAACTCCTATGCACAGAGAGGTGAATGAGACCGAGGGAAAGCAAGCCCAGGGACAGAGAAAATGCTGACAGCTTGGCTCTGCCTGCATCCAGTCCCTGCCTTAGTCCAGTGTCAAGAATTAGAAAAGACTGAAATGAGCAAAAAAAAAAAAAAAAAAATCACTAGGTGTCTTAGGGCCATCTTTGAGCTATTGTGCAGCTCTGTAAACTATAGAATGCCGATCACAGTGCAGGTGATTATTGATCAGAGAAATGTGACCTGTATTCTGGACATTGAATTTGTTGCTGCCTGGGGGATATTGTCCAGTTTTTCCTTATTTGTAAATCAAGGATTCCTGATTATTTTATAAGGATGTGTGTTTTGCATTGTCTTTGGACATCGTTGTATCATCTTTCTGGTTCTGTCATTAGTTGATGGGTTAAATATCTTTGACATGTTGATTTTATAGTTGGGGGAGAGTCCTCCAGGAAAACCTCTGTCCAAGCAGAACATGTCTCTCTTATGCTTAAATTGAAAGAAAAGGTGGAGAGGGGCGGGTTTAGAGTCATTGTTGGCTGGGACCAGGTATCTCAGTGACAGTAGAGCTGATTTCCTTAAAACAACTGGATTGGAAAATTTTTAAAAGTATTGATTCAACCACTTTTTAGGCTTTAATGTTTTTAATATACACAAAATACTGTTAAATCTTTCTCCTTCATGGTATAGGATCTCTACTATAAGAAGCTGATTGTAATCCAACTTTAGAAATGTCTTTCAACATTCTTACTCTAATTGAAAACCAGACATAACAGTAACAGACAAGTAATATTACTGACATTCCAGGGAGAAGTAAATGTTAACCTTTTTCCTTCTTGTCTGTTCTTACTGAAATATATGTTCTAATATTTATTTCCTTACCATTCTGAACAATTTAGATGACTGCATTTTACCCAATATATTTGTTAGTTCCCACTGCTTCATGATTATTTTCCCTGAAATTGTAATTTTGTGGATTTGAACGGTTGAATGAAACTTTATTAACAACAGCTGCCTTATCATTGTTATTCCTGTAGCACAAAGCGGGCTAATTGCTGTACTAACTCAGTACTGGAAAAGACAAAAAGAAAAGGGGAGAGACCCATAATAACAGACCATTTTCTATAATGTTTGCAACTTGCTATGCAAATTGATGGTTTTAAGGATTGGAAGACTGCAGGAGTCTTCTCATTAGCTGTACTTTAATATATAATTAAAATATCATTTGTATCACCAAAAAAGGAAATAGCAAATTATACAGGGCTTGGATAATTCTGGCTAGATTTTGTAAGGATAGATATAAGGAAAAGCAACACAGCATTCTTATTATTTTTAATTCAAGAATTTTTAACACATTAGAATAGGAAAGAAAGTAAAACTTCCAGTTATAAAATAAATAAGTCACAGGGTTGAAAAGTACAATATATGGAATACAGTCGATAATACTGTGATAACATTGTATGGTAACAATGGCAACTATACTTACTGTGGTAAGCATTGGGTAATATATAGAACTGTTAAATACAGTATATTGTACACCTGAACTAACCTAACATTGAAAAAAAAACATGGGAGGGAAACTAACCCTGTGTCACATACTGTCCTGGTGGATGCTTTATCTTCATTATTTTCTCTTTTTAAAAAAAAACTTTTTCGGGGCGCCTGGGTGGCTCAGTGGGTTAAAGCCTCTGCCTTCAGCTCAGGTCATGATCCCAGGGTCCTGGGATCAAGCCCCACATCGGGCTCTCTGCTCAGCAGGGAGCCTGCTTCCTCCTCTCTCTCCCTGCCTGCCTCTCTGACTAGTTGCAATCTCTGTCTATCAAATAAATAAATAAAATCTTAAAAAAAAAAAACAAAAAAAACTTTTTCATCCCATACCTGGAATCCTGTAGCACTATATCTCCTTTTAATCCTCAGAACGCTCTCATTTTATGGATTAAAGTGAAATCCAAAGTCATATAAGCAATAAATGCTATAATGTCAGTTTCACTTTATGTCCATTAACTCCTAAGCCTATGCTATCTCAGAACTTCAAACACTTTTAACATTCCCATGTTCTTAATTTTATATTTTGAAGTCTACTCCATCAAATTATCATTTATACCAAAATACAGTGTATGTGTAAAATATTGACAGTGAATTTTGGAAAACACCATAATTTCCAAAGCCAGTTAAATAGCTGAAAATTTGGTCTGTTCAGTAATTCTCTTTGGACTCAAAGAGGTTTTTCCCCTTTACTCAGTGCCAAGACTTAGCTAGGCAAGCTTCCTTGCTGTGCTTTTGTGCACAAGCACTATGTCTTGTTCACCCTTACCTGGAGGGTGTAGCTCCATGTCTGGTCACACGCCTATGGAGGGATTTTCTATCCGGTACCCCATTCTGAGGCCATCCTAGGTTTTATCTCACATTTCTAGTGGCTTATAGAGCTATCAAAATTGAAGCTTAAGCTCACCAGAGTTCTGCAAATACCTTCAGGGAAATTATGACTTCAGAGCCTCCCTCTCAGGTAGAGTCACCCTGGTTTCTTTTATGGCTACTGTGAAACCTTACTTTCTTGCCAGCCTAGCAATTTGAAATGCTTTAAAAAGGGGCGCCTGGGTGGTTCAGTGGGTTAAGCAAGCCTCTGCTTTCGGCTCAGGTCATGATCTCAGGGTCCTGAGATCAAGCACTGTATCGGGCTCTCTGCTCAGGGAGGAACCTACTCCCCCTTCTCTCTCTGCCTGCCTCTCTGCCTACTTGTGATCTCCCTGCCAAATAAATAAAATCTTAAAAAAAAAAAAAAAGAAATGCTTTTAAAAAAACTTACTTAGCATTTTTAGTTGTTTTCAAGTTAAGGGTTGTATTTCATACTGCAAAAGTAGAATTCATTGTGTTTCTTTATTATTTTCATTTTCTTTAATTTTATCTTTTAAAAACGGGGGAAACATTGATTTTTTTTCCTAAAAAAGTAATCATTAGACTTAATAAAAATAAGCTCTTATTTTAACTAGACTTATTGTGCTGATCATTTCACAATATATACAAATATCTACTCTTCATGTTATCCACTATTATAATGTCAAATGTCAATTCTACTTCAATAAAAATACATAAAGCTTGAAATTTATCCCAGCCTGCAAACATTTGTTCCCAGATACACATACCTTCAGAATGGGCCCAGAAAGTGTTTATGGTGATTGCTTCTTAGTGAGTCCTTTCCATGTTATTTTCTTGACTTTATACTCCATAGTGAGTATTGCTTTTGTAATAAGAGAAAACAGTGTAATCACTGGAAAAAAGATTTTAGAATAAAAATAAAATTGAACCAACACAGAATATGAACACATAGCTGTCATATGTATTTCATGACTTAATTGAGTAAGATGTTTTGTGTAAAAAAATTCGGTAGACAGACAGAAGCATGTTCCTCTCAGCACTAGATTCTGTTTTATTTCAGCCATTGTAGTAGACACTTATATATACTGGGCATCTCCCACCTTGTTATTGCAGCCTGTCCCATGGTGTTGTACTAAATGCTCCTATTCTGAATAATTCCATGTTGCCAAATAACAGCAGGAGATCCACCTTCTAAGCATTAAAAACAAAGCATGTTTTCTAATAGTTTTCTCCCTCGTGGTACCTTCTCTATGGTAGATTTTCTTAAACTTCCTTCAGTCTCTCTCTCTTTTTTTTTTTAAGATTTTATTTATCTATTTGAGAGAGAGCACAAGTGGGGATGGGGGAGGGGCAGAGGGAGAGGGAGAAGCAGACTCCCTGCTGAGCAGTTAGGGGGAACCCACCCTGCCCCTGCCACTTGACAGGGGACTCCTGGACATCCAGGACCCTGGGATCATGACCTGAGCCGAATGCAGACGCTAAACTGACTAAGCCCCCCAGGCACCCCCTTACATAGGCTTCTTAACAGAGTTGTCAGCTAGAAAAGTCACCTGATAATATAATGTCTATTGGAAAAATCATTATCTTCTTTTTAAGGACAAGGAACATCCAAGATACCTGATTCCAGAGCTTTGCAAACAGTTTTACCATTTGGGTTGGGTCACTGGGACTGGAGGAGGAATTAGCTTGAAACATGGGTAAGTTTGGGGCTGATTTCACTTCTGGGAATTATCCATATAAGTAGTCCAGTGAAAAGCCCAATATGTGTTATGTCAAAAGAACACCTGGTGCCAGTTTTATGTGATACTAGAAATATTTTGTTTCTAAATGGAGAAATGAATATTTGCATAACTGAATAGTAAGTGTGCAGAAGTTGTAGAAATAAAAAAATACCTAAGGATTTAAGAACCACAACTTCTAATCAGAATAATTTGGTCCTCAGTCTTTGGAGTACCAAAATTAAATAACATGCTGCCCAGTATGTTTATATGGCTGGAATTAGAAAAGGTCCCGGACCTCTAAGTGAACAGGATTTGTTTTAAAGGTTCAGATACATATTTTAAAAGTCACTTAAATACAGATGACAAGCCATCAAAAATACTAAAAAATACATTTTATTAAGTCACAAGACAGGCAATATGCCTTTCTAAATGCATCGTATGTCATCATCAATGGACAGCACCTGCTGATCTTTGTTGCTCAGAGGACAAAACACGAGGCACTGGCTGAAACAGAAGGAATGAATAGTATTTAATTGTTCATAAGATTTATTCAGTGTCTTTCCTCTAAGAAGAAGAAGTGGTGCATAACCTACTAACGATGAAAATGCAGGTTGTGGAATCTCGTTCTTTTCAGTGTTTTAGAAGAGGATGAATTTTTTTCTCCTGAAATGTTTTAGGAATAATATTGTCTGGAGGCTGAATGTTAAACTAAGTAACTTGATTTATTTCTTTATCCTAATTCACTTTCTTTAGCAAAATTGAGTTACTATAACACTTGTATAATCTCAAATATATATAGTAACACCCCCTAGGAGGCTGCATTTCCTAGAAAGGAATGGAACATAAAACTTAATCAGAACATCTAGAACATCTAGTATCGGCATACTACAAGATGATGCCAGTGAAATTTCACCTGTTTCAAACTGTCAAGTTACTCATAGAATATTAATTGAACTATGGGGCCTTAACTGTCACAGTTACATGTATCGGGATATGCTCTGTCTGGAAGGGTCATGTTCCTCATGGGACATCGCACGTCCCCTGTGCCTCCCCTCTTACCATCACCCCGTGGTGCTCCTGTGTCAGTTCAGCACTTTGCAGGTTTTCAGGTGATTTTGCCAAAACCTCCCAAGTTGACCTGTTCAGAGCAAAGCCCTGTAATAACAATGTTTGTCATTGTTGTTTTCATTTATCCACTCATTTCATGGAGTTCCCAGTAATTTGTTTTCTCAGCTGTATTTATGACAAATTATACTCTAAACATTGCCTTTAGTTAACTGCTTTTTATTCACATATGCAGAAAGTTTATGCGTGTACAAAATAGAGCTTTCTACCCAGCTCACTTACAATAACTGTTTTCTAAGTGGCTTTTTAAAGAAACAGCCACATTTTTTTTTATCATAAAGACATAAAAGACTGTGTTCTTTCTAGAAGAATTTTGTTAACCCATGCACTGAAATTGTGGGTGGTCACTCTAAAACACTCACTGGCACCTTTTAAAATTAAATGGTTTTTATAGCACTACAATCAATTAATGGGGACATTGCATCATCAGCGTAAAATGCTTTGCCCTTAGTTAGATTCTTAATAGGTGAGGAGCTCCTCCTGGAGGTCACGGGTGGAAACAGCCACAATTATATGGCATTGTTTGGAATCTCACTAAATTTGTGCTTTACAAAGTAAGATGGGTAATTTGTAGTAAAACGTCCAGTTTTTTCCCTAATATTTAAATGACTTTATAAGTCCCCATCATTAACTTTATCCACTAAGTTATACCCATGCTGTTAGTAAAACTTCACTTTTCTTTGCCTGAAGCTTAAAGCAAATAAATTTGGAATGAAGGATAAACCCAATAAATAGATTGTGTTTGGGAACATAAAATTATTTACTTGACAAGGTTTGGCCGATATGATCCTAGATTATGCTACTTGTGTGTAGTCTGTGTAATCCCAAAAGATGTATATAAAAGACAGCTTAAGATCCATACGAGTGTCAAATCAGAAGGAGGAAATGGAAGACCAAGAAAATGACAGTAATCATAAGCAATTCCAGGATACTCGGCAGCCGCTGTATTTAGGTTGGGTCACTGTCATTCACATTTAACATTTCCTGTTTTCATGTTATGATATCGTCGTGTGTCAGAGACATAATCCTTGGGCATGTTATTAGAATTAAAATTAATCAACCCATACTGTAGACAAGATAACTGAGGTGTAAGATTTAAATTTTTTTTTAATAACTAGACAATAAATAAAAATAGAAGCAACTGAACACAGATGTATTGGGAACTCTTGAATTTTGTCCCCCTCCTTACTAAATAGTGAAAGAGCAGGGAGTATGGAGAAATAAATTCCAAAACTTAATGCCTTCAAATTCAAAAATGCTTTTCGTTTGCAGCTTATAGCACCAAGTAAAGACTTCACTTTTAGGCCTTGGCGTATTTCCCTCCTAAAATAAAGTCTCTATCATCTTCCTATTTTTATCCTGATAGCTCCTTCTTTATAGGCGTAAATATGTTTTTTCCACAACCTATTTAGCTAATCTTTTAATTACCCAAAGTTGATCAGTCTAAACTGATTTGTTTTCAGAAAGGCAGCAGTAAAAACAGATTCAGATTACCAAATTATTTGATAGCAGAATACCCTGGATTTTCCCACTTTGTAAGTGGATTTTATTTATCAGCAGGCTGTTTTGAACTTTATTTGGGTCTCTTCCCAGGATTGCATAAATTTCTCCCCATAGAAGAAGACTTACCCTACAAATCCACTAACTTCGTACCACACATGGCTCTCGAATTGCTTCCATGTTACCCAAGGACAAAAGATTTGGATCCCTGTTATTTTCAAAGGGCCCTTTTTAACAGTATGACCCCTACCAATTCCACTGATTCTAGAAGAATGCCGCTCCATGTTTTCTTATGGAACAAAGCCTTAAATTGAGCTGTGTTGTGAAAACAAATGATTGAGATAGCTTGCTGTGCTTTGGATTTCTCTCCCATTTTCAGGCATTTATTTTGTAGACCTTAGTTTACAAGTGGACCCTTAAAGGAACTTTCATTTGTGTCAGTTACAAGTCTGTAGGTTTATTAAAAACCCCAACTGGATTGATAGCTTGATTCAATATAGGCCATCATCCTCATTTTCACTAGGACAGTTAATATTCAGTGTCCCTCTATTCATGGCTCAGTGGCAGAAGCTGGAGCAGGCAGGTGCTGGGATTTCCTTCATTTGCATGTACGTGGCAGCTCTTTAATACCCTCTGGCAGGAGCTGAAACTGACAAAGGAGCCAAAGGACCTTGTTGAGGGCAGAGAGAATTTAGCGAAGGTTTTGAAATTGATTTCCCAATCAAATTTGAGAGTACTTTCTGTTAAGTAGAATATATAACATCTCCCTTAGGACCACAACATTCTGTAACAGGAAGATCTCAAGATGTAAGCATGCCTTTTATATTTTTAACTTTCTGCTGTTGTTTTAGCTTTATTACCAAATATTTTCACAAGAAAGATGTGCTTTTCAAATAGGAAGTGTGTGTTCCACCCAGAAAGTAGACCTGTTAATGCTGTAATTTAACAAGCTGTCCAGCAGGGGTCCCCGAACTTCATGTTTTATAAGAAGAGCTTTTGAAGCAATAAAGTTAAACTTGATCCCTTGTAAGACGGAGGTCTGCTCCTCAGGAGCGTACTTTCTTCTGAATGGATTTTATAATAAATACTCCACGTGTAATAAGATAAACTTCTTACTCGAGCTTAAAGATGCTAAAGACTTGTGTTTTTAGAATTGTATTTCCCCTAACCAGTAGTTCTGATCATTGATTTTGCACTGTAAAGAGAAATATATGTGAAAAACTATATCTATTATAATTTTACATATAATATACATATTATATGTATATATATATTTTTTGCTGTGCCACCGGCATTATAAAGACATTACAGTAATTTGATATTCTTTCTATACAGCATATGCCATTAATTAAAATCAAGCAGCTTTCTGTGTGACTTGATGTATAAAGAATATTGATGATTGGACTGCAAGAATACAGTTGTCTTTGGTCAAAAGCAGAACAGTAGAGTTAAATAAATGCCAATTTCTATATTTTGTGTTACCAGCAATGAAATCTACATTGCTCCTTCAGGAGTGCAAAAGGAACGGATTCAGGTATGTTAAAGGGATCCTTCTTAACACCAAATGACTTGTCTTGTTTATTTGACTATTGTTTTGTGAAATGGAATTAATCTCAAAAGAAGTTTTGAAGGGGGTAATATTGTTATAGTTTAAATAATCAATAAACATTTGTTAAGTGACTATTAACAATTTTTTAAGGTGATTAATCTCCATGCAACTAATATGTTTTGAATTCTCATTCAACCTCTAGAGGGCACAAGTGAAGAGCGCAATCTTTACAAAGCGATTCTCATTTTGCAGCATTATACCACCATCTTTATCAGGCTAGTAGGGGAATCACACTGATAGTCTCAAATGGACCAAACTGGCTCATATTTAGCAATAGCCAGGCTATTCCAATCTAAAGTTATAAAACTTTATTTCAAATCTTTGAGAAGTCTCATTCCATACTCATGCTTAGAAGACTCAAAATCTAGTTAGAACAAACATATAGCACTTAACTTCTAGCTAAGGCATAATGCTTCATTAATAAAACATTTAGACTGTAGTTTGTAATAAACCCTGGCAAGTGAAAGTCACAAGTCGGAAGTATGCCTGCCCTACTAGGAAAAATCCATGCATCTGCTTAACTGCTTGAACTTTAAAATAATATGCTTTATTGAGGTGAACATGGTTCTGATCACCAGTGAAGTTTCTCAAGAGATTAGAAATTCTACTCTAGATTTTTCCTCATGTCATGAAATATAAAAAAAGAACTGTAGCCATCTCAGAATGATGACTTCTTTGTATAGCTTCCCTGAAATATAGTTGTGAAATTGCAGAGGAAATCTAAGAAGCTACGTAAATGAAAACAGCAATATCATTACAAACATATGAAAATTTCCACATCAATTGTTTCTTCAAATTCTAAAGGAAGAATTTTAACTCTTGAGAATAGTCATCAGTGGAAACATTTTTTATTTCTCAAAATGACTAAAACATTTTCAAAGAGAAACTGTATATGGATATTTAAAATATAAGTTAAATATGCTTACATATATATTAGCACACACAAGAAAAGGGACACTTCTAACCGATACTGTATAAGCCTTTTTTTCTTTTTCCCTACTCTATAAACAGCCTGAAGATATGTTTGTTTGTGACATCAATGAACAGGACATAAGTGGACCTCCGCCATGTAAGAATCTTAAAAAAAGCCAGTGTACTCCTCTTTTCATGAATGCTTACACGATGAGAGGTAGGCAGAAAATGGTACCATTTTGACTATGATCTCCATGATTATTACAGCTGTACTTCAAACCATCTAAAGCTATTTCTTGAGCCACGTGTAAAGTATTGAGCATTGTCCCAATGTAGATAAAAGTTAAATGCCTTTTGCTTTCCAGCTTCTCTGTTACTATTTCTCTCTTCCTCCCTCCTTCCCTTCCTACCCTCCTGTCTGCTGCCAACTTATGATTCCATGCCAAGAAAAGCAAGTTCAGAATCATATACGAATAAATATATGTGTTGTATATATACATACATAGATATTTCTCTAAAAGGTAGCATTTCGTCTTCACTGGGCATGTGACTTTTTTCTTCCTCCTCCAGGAGCAGGTGCAGTGATTCATACCCACTCAAAAGCTGCAGTCATGGCCACCCTTCTCTTTCCAGGACGAGAGTTTAAAATTACCCATCAAGAGATGATCAAAGGTATAAGGAAATGTACTTCGGGAGGGTATTACAGGTATTTGTTTTCTATTTTTGCTTAAGTAATTTGAAAAGTACTTTTCTGTCTTCTGATAAAGAGGCTGCTGATCTTTTTATGCCTTTAATGAGATATTGTGAGATCTATGTTAAATAAGAGCCCACTTACTATTATACTATTATACAGATCTGTTCTCAGTGACACAAATCAGACACTTCCCCTCCTCCTTCCCTACTCCTGCCCCAACCTTGGTAAATTATTAGCAACATGAATAATGAAACATTTGTCAGAATAAAGTGAAAAACCCTTGGCTGAGCTTTCTGTAGAGATGGAAAGATTATGTTCCAAGTGAAGTCACCCAGAGAGCAAGATCCCCTTACTTTCACTTGGTCTCCAGGAAGCTTCAGCCCTCACTGAAGTTTCTACTTCATCCTGATTTAATTTGGAATTTCCAGAACATTTTAGTATTTATAAACATTGTGCAATTATTTCAATTAAGTAGATCTCTGTATTTTTATAATTTTTCAGAATGGAAAGTGGCATAGATGGTTAAATAGAACCTTCTAGATAAAATCAAATCCACCAGCCCACAAAAATGTAGTAATTATTTGCCAATCTAGAATACAGGGACAGGAAGAAACGTGTTCTCAGTGCTCAGGTACAAGCTAAGCATTTCTTTTGAATGTATTGACATTCTATTTCTGAGCTTATTAATTTGCTAAAGGGCCTGATTCTACCTTATCTTGCTTAGAGGAAGTGGGTGCCAGTTTTTCTAAAGTGTTCTGATGGCAATATCTTATTGTTACTCCATGTCGTAGAATGTACAAGTTTAAACTAGTGTGCCGAGAACTTACTATGATTTGATTTTAGTTAATATTTATTGTATGCCTACAGCATTCCTTGGCACTGTGAAAAAGTTAAATGTTTAAATTATGGAAGTGTACATACTAAAGAAAGTATAGCTCCACATTGCCTTTTCCATTCTGGGTCTTGAAAGAGAAGCATTATGCGTGCTTTTAATTTCCTCAGCATTTGATTGCTTTGGTGAAGAAATAAAATTAGGTCAGAAGGAGGTATAACAGGGTGCCTAGAGGAGCACCACAGTAGAATTCCACAGCCTTTGGAATTCTGTGGGGAAAAGAATGCCATGAATGAAAAGATAACCATTTCTTATGCACCATAACATACACATTTCATATATTATTTTAAATGTTTTGGAACTTAAAGAATACAAACTTTTTTGAAATGTCCTTGGCAATTCTCTTTGAGCCTGGAAATCAGAAACAGGCTCATTATCGGGGCGCCTGGGTGGCTCAGTGGGTTAAGCCTCTGCCTTCAGCTCAGGTCGTGATCTCAGGGTACTGGGATCGAGCCCCGCATCGGGCTCTCTGCTTGGCGGGGAGCCTGCTTCCCCCTTTCTCTCTGCCTGCCTCTCTGCCTACTTGTGATCTTTCTGTCAAATAAATAAATAAAATCTTTAAAAAAAAAAAAAGAAAGAAAAAAGAAACAGGCTCATTATCACCACTCAGGGGGCAGAGATATGTCTTTTTTTTTTTTTTTTCTTTAAGTCCATCTTGAAAAACAAAAACTTTCAAATACATACCTAATTCTCCTCAGGGGAGGTTCCCACATGTAAGTGTAATTGTCCTCTCTCCTGGCAGCAACACGCCTGTGGTAGAGTGAAAAGAACACTGTTTAATGATCAAAGGACCATCCTGGCTCTGTTCCTCATTTAACTCAGAAGAATTAGTGTTCTCTATGTAAAGTAGGTGATTCAGATTGAATTTCAGGTCTTATAGCGCTATAATATTATTTTACCCCCGAAAAGATGTCTGACTATTCAGTATAGGTTCAAGGAAGATATATGTTTGTGATTCTCTTGGCCAAAATTAGGAAATGTTTGGGATTAGCAATTCATTCCTTCCATGTTTAAGAATATTCTTTAATTGGGGGCCGGCCTTAGTGGCTCAGTCAGTTGGGCAGATGCCTTCGGCCCAGGTCATGATCCAGGAGTCCCAGGATCGAGTCGGGCATCGGGCTCTCTGCCCAGTGGGGAGCCTGCTCCCCCCTCCCCTGCCTGCCTCTCTGCCTACTTGTGATCTCTGTCTGTCAAATAAATAAATAAAATCTTTTTTAAAAAGAATATTCTTTTATTACTTCTATTTTACTTAAATGAAATAGTAAACATCTCCTTACATGACAGCTACTTAACCTATTCCTGTCCTAAAGCTGCAGGTTGTGGTAAAACTATACCTAGAACTTGTTTGTTGTTTAGTTTGGCCATTGCAGAGGTAGTGAAAAAGCAGATGTTACATTAACAAGGCAAGAGAAATTCATGTAAAAGGGAAAACATGTCTGAGTTTGACTGGGTATAAACAACCTCAGAGATAGACTTAATTTTATCAGTAACTAAATTATTCACTTAAATATTATCTTACACAAACAGAAAGGAAACACATGTGCCAATTTTATCACATGTATTTCCTGAAAAAAGGTGGAAGCTAAAGAAGTTCTAATGCCACAGACTTGAGACTGTTCTGAAAATATTATCACATCATATTCAGAGTTATTTCCAGAAGATTCTTGCTATCCCAGTGCCACAAACCACACCTGTATTTATTTGCCTGAAACACTTTGGGGTCTTCCAGAGATAAAAGGAATGGATTTTGTATCTTTGGAAAATTCATACTTAATAAGTAGTTAAATTGTTAATCCTTTCTATGCTTCTGGTTATCCAATCTATCATGTCTCATCACCTGTTGAAAATATTATGGTTTTCTCTGCTTCAAGGAAATACATGTATGATCTTGATCATTTCTTTGTTAGGTTTTGGTATCCTGTACAAATTTCTGCCACTTATACTTAGAATAATACCTGCCAAACTCCCAAGGCGTCTTTTGATACAGCTGTTTATGCAAGATATACAGAATAACATGCAACATCTTGTCTGTAATTTGGAATGGCTTTCAGATATAAAGAGAAAGTCTAACTGCTTACTTGAAAAAAAATTATAAACTTAACATACGAATACCTTTATTTGTTTTAATGGGGAAAAAATGGCTTATTTTGTTCTGTAGGTATGATGATATGTTAGTGGTACCCATTATTGAGAACACACCTGAGGAGAAAGACCTCAAAGAACGAATGGCTCGTGCAATAAATGAATACCCCGACTCCTGCGCGGTCCTAGTCAGGCGTCATGGCATGTATGTCTGGGGAGAAACCTGGGAGAAGGCTAAAACCATGTAAGTATCAATCATAGGACATTTGGGACAAGTCACCATACTCGAAATGTGAAAGGGAATGAAGTATGTTTTGTGATCTGAAAGGAACTATGATTTTGTGTGTGTGTATTATTGGTCAGATTGGTTTAAATTTAAGTAACTTACTATTTCTAGATATTTGATTTGTATTATGAAATATTTATTGGACAAGCTGTTATTTGGCAAGGTGCCATCATGCACTTGACAAAGAAGAAGGAAACAGATCTCATTCTCCAAGTTTAAGGCTAGAAGGAAGAATAAAGCTAACCCAAGTTATATAATGATTTCCTACACTTTTTTTCAAAAAGTGACACATGGTAAAAACAACAACAACTTAAATTTATATAAGTAGTATATTTTAAACTCCCTTTATGTCCTGGGAAGCATGTAATATGATTGCATGATTCAGTAGGATTCCTTTCCATGTTTTAATAATGCTGGGGGCAAAGTGAGAAAATTTGGCCTGGAATTGAGGGAAAAAAAATGCACGAGAAACAAGGTTGGCTTTATGGAGAGGAGAAACGTGACTGGTAGGATTGGAGAACTCTCTTTCACTGAGACCTTCAGTTCTTTGCTTTTTCTTTTATAGGTGTGAGTGTTACGACTATTTGTTTGATATTGCCGTATCGATGAAGAGAGTCGGCCTGGATCCTACACAGCTTCCAGTTGGAGAAAATGGAATTGTATAAGCCAAATGAAAGTTTAACGATATACACAAAGTTTATCTTAATTATGACTCAAATGAAACTTGACTATTCTTTTTAATGAATTGAACATTTCTGTGATACTGTTATTTTGTCACTAAGTACAAGATGGCCACCCCGAATCTCTTCTGACATTGGATGATATTTGCTTATATTTTTGTAATTTTAAATAACACTGCAGTGGAATAAAAATTATTTCATAATGAATTTTTTTATGTTTACTTTAAAATCCTAACAACAGAATATTCCCCTCTCAATTAATTCCTTTCTTACATATACTCCCAGAGAATTCCTCTTATTCTTTAAAGTTACTGATAATATAGACATCATGAGAAAATTTCCATTTGTTATGAAATGAGCATTTTTCTTATTTTAGTATTGGCATCGTAACATTGATGTGAGGAGTTAAAATCAAACGCATCTCTTAATATTGATGTCAAAGCAATTTATAGATTGCCCCTCTATGCTGTAGTGCTTCCCTGTGATAAAACAAAAGGCACTCATTTTATATTGGAACCGATTGTGAGGTTCCCATTAACTCCCACTCTCCTAGCCAAACAAAGCCCGACCAAACCAGTGATATAATCAGAAAGTGCTTTCTTTAGGGCAGCCAAAAGCAACATCAGCTTGATCATAAAAGTTTCACTTGGTTAAGGCTCTTTTCAGTTGGGGGAGAAAAATCAATAATGCACCATCTCCACAGTGTGAACCTCATACACCCCCTCTCAGTTTCCTGTCCTCTACCCTTTGAGTTCACTTACCCCAGTTCTTTCACTCCAGCCCTTGGATCATACCCTTTGTCACTACCCAGACCCCGTTCCTGTCCTCACTTCCTCCCTGATGAAGCCCAAGTGGCAGCCCCATATTTGCACCACTTCATGGCAAACATCCTAACCCCGAGTACTGTGCTCCCTCCATGACGCTCACCTGGACAGCCCTCAGTCCTCGTGAAGCCACTTACTTGGCACCTGCACCCACACAGCAAGGCCTGACGGGGGAAAATTACACAACTCTGTTGACTGATCTCATTTCAGAGTTAGGACCACAAATCTCAGGTGGGCATTCAATCCTGCCAAACAAACTTCCTATAATTCCTTAGTAAATTCATTTTCCCAACATCGTGACGGTTTCTCCTCACCCTTGTCTTTCCACAGATCTCCACCATTCCCCCCCCGCCCCGATCCACCACACCAATGACAACCTCTCATACTTGAAGAGATAAAATAGATTCATTGCAAAGAGAACTAACCTTTCCAGCTCCTGTTTCTACCAGTCTTCCTGCCTACAGCCTTCTTTGCCACCTTCCTTGTACAGAGTTGGTTCTAAGGCCAATTCTCCCACTTCTCCCTTGAATCCAATGCCCTCTGACCTTCTCAAGGGCTTTGTTTCTACAAGGATGCCCACATGTATGCCATTTTTCTCTTGTATTGGCATTTTTTCACCCTGTTAGCTGGATCTTTTCTATTAGTATAAAAACCTACTAAAATATCATCTATCTTAAAACACACACACACACACACACACACTTTGCCTTCAACCTTCAGCTCTTTCAGCACCTTCAGAGCAAACATTTCTTAAAGAGTTGTCCACTTTTCTGTCAGCTGTTCTCTCACTTGTTCCTTGACCCACTCCTTCCAATCAGGCCACACCACTCCACCGAAACAGATTTACCAAGAGTAACAACCCCCCCAGTCTCCTTGAATGCTTCTTTTACTTCTTTGCTTAGAATGAAACTTGTCTCTCCCAAAGACACAGTTTCCCCTGAGGCTAGCCTCTCAATTGATGGTAGTTCTCACTTCCTGTACCCTCAGGCGTCGAGTGAGTGAATTCCTTGAACATTAAAAGTCTTTCCCCTTCTCATTCCATTGTACTCAGCAAACCTTTGGTCACAGCTAATTCCAGCTCTTCTGACTCCACACCCACACCTGTGTGCCTTAAGGTGGCTGAAGGAAAACTCATAACCACGTTAAGGTCACAAGGTTGAGTGGGCTTTTTAATGCTGCCTGGGAATTTTACTTCACTACCTCATCCATTCATTCCCTCACTCTCTTGACAAGTGTCTCTGCAAACTTCATATTCACTCTTCATATTCACTCTTGGCTGACGACCCTGAGTGCTATTTCACTGAAAAAATAGAAGCCATCAGGAGAGATCATAGCATAAGGTATAAAGTTATTGAATGACGGTGTTGTACACCTGAAACTAATGTAACATTTTGTGTCAATTATACTTCAATTAAAAAAAAAATAAACAAAAGAGCTTGCATGGGCTTGTACGTCTCTGCCAGAACTCTGATGATGAACTGTCCATGCTTCCCACTAAGGCTAGCCCCTTCATGTAAAGAAATCTCCACCCCCTTCTCATGTAAGGACAATATCCGTGACAGAATTTCCAATTTCCTGAAGTCCTCCCCAACGCAGTTAATGGTAACGCCATCTTTCAAGTTGCTCAATTTCATAATCTTGCTATCACGTTTGGTGGTTTCTTCAACAGGCTATACATCCAGCTAATCAGCAAATCCCATCTGCTTTGGATTCCAAGCCTATCCAGAATCTCTCAACTTCTCACCAGGTTCACTGTTAACCCCCTAGCCCAAGGGCCACCATTTCTCACCTAAACTCTTGCAGTTACCTCTCAAACAACTTCTCCACTTCAGTCTTTGCTCAGCTCCCCACTCCTGTCCCCATTCATTTATCCTCAACACAGCAGCCTGCAGGATCCTGTCAATACGGAAGTCAGCCAGCGTCACTCCTCTGCTCAAAACCCTGGCTTCCGGTCTCACAGTAAAGGCTCCACAGAGCATCCCCTACGCCCCCCCCCCCATTGCCTTATTCAATTTCTCTCCTCCCCACTTACTCTGCTCCAGCCACACTAGTATCCTAGTGAGTCTTTAAACTTTCCAGGCAATTTCTTTGGCAGGTGTTCTTTCCCCCCTTAAATGTTCTCCCTCCAGAACACCTGCATAGCTCATTCATGCCCTTTGCTCAGGGAGGTCTTCAAATTCACCTGTGTGGTTTTCCCTGACCACCCTATTGTAATCGAAACACTTCTCTATTCCCCTCATCCGGAACTCTCTTCTACCTTGTTTTAGTTTTAGTTGTAAAGCCCTTTTAACCAACTAGCGTGCTATTGTGAAAATTAGTAAGGGGGATAAATAAAGTCAGGAGCTTTCCACAGGGCAAGTGATCACACCTACCACTCAGTAGTCAACTGCAGACCCAACAGGAAGAGATGGATGGACTTGACCTTGCACGTAGGTGCTGCTCTATTACTCCAGCTGGAGGAGGACAAGCTTTCCTTGTGCCCTAGCAACAGCTCAGCCAATGTGAAGCCACCAATGCTTTGAACTCCCAGTTTACTCCGGTGAACTTTTACTTCCTAACAGCCTTTTCAAATTACCCCTTTTCTCCTTAAACCCACGTGCCTATGGTTTGCGACAGCTTGTTTGTCCCAGATTGCAATTCTTTTTTACTCCCTAATAAACCTATGTTTTGCAGGTAAAAACTGGCAGTTTTTACTTTTATGGTTAACACTGTGATTTAATTGTTCACCTTTCCCCCCTTACCAGAAAATGATCCCCATGAGGACAAGGATTTTTGTCTGTTTTGTTCACTGGTGCCTCGAGCATATCTAGTACAGATTTGGTACTAAATAAATATTTGTTGAATAAAAGAGCAACTTTTTGCCAAAACTCGTGGTTAGTTCTCTGTATCTGGCGAGACCTTACAGTAGCATGACTAGTGATTATTTCCCCTTGAAACATTTTTCTCGAGGCTTCCACGACCCCAGACTCAGGTCATTTTCCACTCACCTCATTGGCCATGTCTGCAGTTCTTTTCCTGAGTATTTGTCCTCTCTCATACCACAATGTTGGGGGGCCCCAGGGCTGTCCACCCTTAACTGTGTTCTCCATCTTTACTTTATTCCTGGGAAATCTCATTCAGTGCCACAGCTTTAAATATTATCTACATGCTAATGACTCAGTGTTGTATCTCCGGCACAGACTTCTTTACATTCCAGACTTGTCTCTACCTCCTACTCCTCACCACTTGGATGTCTAACAGGCATCTAAAACCCAGTGTGGCCCCAAACAGTGCTATTGATTTTTCTTCCCTATAAACCTTCACCCTCCCCTCCCTACTTCCAAACATTTTCTGGAGGCTTATGCTAAAATCTCTTTGAGACCTACCTGTCTTGTTCTTTACAACAAGAAAAATGCCTGACACATTTTAAGCACCCAATAACTATTTGTTTTTCTAGGTTCTATAGTTTTGGTTACTTCAGCTTCATTTCATTCTCTTCATTTTTAAGTGAAGCTAATGAATGAGATAAAGTACATAGAAGAACAGACCACGTGCTCGACCTTTGGCAGGTATTCAATACTTCAATAAATATTAATTAACCTTCTTTCTAGAAGTCCCATCGAATTCTCATAAGAGTGTTTGGAGGTAGATATTGTCCTTTTCTTTTTTCTTTTTTTTTTGGATGAGGAAATTGAAGCTCAGATAAGAATAATAACTATGTAGAATATAAGAAGTATATAAACGTCTTACTGCGGTGCCTCAAACTAGAAATGCACCCAAGGCATTCAACTCAACCTCTTCAATTTCTCTCCTAAACAGCTCTCACTTAGCTATCCTGGAGATAGTTGTAATGCAAGAAGTCATTGACGTCTGGCTGCACTGTAGCACCTCTCCCTTTGTGTGTTTCTTACACCTGGAAATGCAGAAAAGATTTGCAAAACCTGAGGTGCAGAAATGGTTGCTGAAAGTCTGTATCACCCAGTAAATTTTTTTTTTTTTAAAGATCCTTACAATGTGGATTCTAGGAGCTGAGGTCCAAAAGTGAATGCAAATACAGCTGTGGAAGGGCTTATTCTCAGTGTCTGACACAGGGGTGTTGAGTGAAGATTTGGGGGGTGGGGGTGGACAGGCATTCTTCAGTTGTCCTTGTGACTATCCTCTCAATTATTCCTACTTCTTTAAATAAGGAGGGGAAAGGTTGGTTACCAATGAAGGATTAAACTGGTAAGAGATCTAGATCAAACACTTTTATTTCATTAAGTGCAGGACATTCCATTCATGTTCAGATTGAATAAGGGATTAACATGGTTTAGTCAAGAGTATGTCATCTGTTTCTCAACTGATTTTAGAGCTGTTTTGTCCCACCCCCTCTCTTTTGTGAGAAGTACCTCAAAAAATATAGTTCCCCAGAGAAGGTCCCAAACAAGGAGAAAGATAAAGTTTCATCTTGTATTTCAATTTGCTCAAATACTTCCCCTTGCATGAAGAAAACGGGTATCTCATCAGGAATTCTAGTCAAGATGGTCAGATATGGGAGTCACGATTGGTCGCACTTTTCAAGAAGCAATTAGAATTCTCCCTCCAAGTTTAAGACAGAAAGAGAATTTGGCTTTATTTCATTGATCTATAATGTATAAGCATTGAATCATCACATTTTGGATGATAATCACTGAAATGAGTAACCTCTTATGTGGTTATAAGTTACAAGCAGTGTTCCTCTCTTACTCTGTCACAATTCTTAAAAAAAAAAAATTTTTTTTATTTATGGGGCACCTGGGTGGCTCAGTGGGTTAAGCCTCTGCCTTCAGCTCAGGTCATGATCTCAGGGTCCTTGATCAAGCCCTACTTGTGATCTCTGTCTGTCAAATAAAGAAATAAATAAATCTTAAAAAAAAAAAAAACTAAGCTTTTGGGGGGCATCTGGGTGGCTCAGTTGGTTGAGTGGCTGACTTTTGGTTTCAGCTCAGGTCCTGATCTCCGGGTCTTAGGATGGAGCCCAGCATTGGGCTCACTTGAGGATTTTCTCTCCCTCTCCCTCCGCCCCTCCCCCTGCTCTCTCTCTCTCCCAATCTCTAAAATAAATACCTAAAATCTTAAACAAACAAACAAACAAAAAACCAACCTTTTTGATTGTTTGCTATGTGTAGGAACAGGGCTATGGGAATCAGTGGGACAGGGTGCCAGTTCCCCAGAAGCTTCTGTGTGTGGGCAGATGGTGATAATAGTGCAATCACAGGGATGTCAAGAAGATGAATAGGAGAGTGGAAGTGTTTGCTAAACTACAAGATTTTATGCAATTATTATTATTAAACATAGCTAATGACTAAAGTGACTCATAGTTTGCTAATGGGAAGACTCATAAAATTTAAAGACATTTCAATAAAGAGATATTAGATAAGTTTTATTGCTTCAAGATTTTAGAATCCTATTCTTTCTAATCTCTTCTTTTGTGATGTAATATATGACTGATTTGTTTACCTATAATTCCCCCTTCCAGTGCTGTCCCAAGCACGGATTTAAGACTTTCCCAGTCCTACTCCATTAAACACCATGGCCAATTTTGTCCATAATATAAAAGCTAATACAGCATTCATTCTTCTTAGGCTCATTTCTCTCCCAGTGGAATTGGGAGGAGGAGGTGAGGCAGACATTTCATTTCATTCCTAATTCCTAGCTGCTTTAATATTTATGGGACGGGGGCCCAAGAGTCATTCATTCAACATCTATTGACATCTACTTACTATCTTAGGTTTGCAGTCATATCATTTGAAGGATCAAGATTTCCCACCCACTATTGGGCAGGAACATTCAGTGCCCTGGGGATGTTGATCTATTTCATTCCTTTGCTGTATCCTTCTTGTAGTTTCTTTTAGTTCATTTATATCACACCTATAAGTTGACAGATGGCCATAAGTACTTCAACTGGGAGAGCCTTATATTGGACACCAAAAGAACTGCCTGCTTCAGAGAGAACTTATTACACTAATAAATTGTATTTCCTTGGGATAGGATATTTTGCTTTTTACCTAGTTTTCATAAAATAATGGAGGCCAAAATGAGCATAAGATTACACACACACACACACACACACACACACACACACACCTTTCTATATTTAGAACATAGGAAAGAAAAGTTTATCAATTGAATAGTTCATTCACACCAGAAAGAGAAGGAACCTTAACTAGCTAGTGGGTTCCTGTTAACAGTAGTATTTTATTATGTCCAAGGTAATTAAAGAGGTTGTATACCAGGACAAGATCCCTTTTTTCTTATATTAAAAGTGATGGATGCAATGAAACTTGAAACCAACAATGAACATTTGTGAAACCAATGGAAAACATTTTTGAGTGATTTTAAAACACATTACTCAAATAGAAGAAAAATTGTTGGTAATGATTTAGTTCATATCATCAAGATGGGAAATAGTTATGACTGAGGGCCATATGTGAGTACTTACCATTGAAAGAATGAAAAAAACTAGGCTAAATTCACAAATCACATATATAATGTTATACTTTACGAGTGATTGAAAGAATTTTTAAGGTAATTTTGACTATTGGAAGTTTTCACTTAATCATTAACTTTCAAACCTAAGATGTAGCTCTACTGTACATTAAGAAATTGATTCCTTAATTTTGTTGGCAAAGACGTGGCCCCTCTTGAGATAAAAATAATATCAAGTAGGAAAGTAAAAGGTACTTAATAAAAGTATAAGTAAACTAATAGAAGGAATAGAATGCTATATTTATATTTAAAGGAATAAAAATTAATCAGATAGCTGAATAATAAATGGAAACTCAATGTACCATCAATAAATAGTCCCCAAAGAAATTTTGGAAAGTATTAGGTCAGTAACACCAAAGATGCTTCTTTGTGAACATATTAAAAGTTCTTAAGTTCCTAAGTCTCTAATGCCTATCTCAGAAGCCACATATACTTTAAGAGGCAAGCTCTTTTTATAGCCATAAGAGTAAAATTATATTGCACTGACAAGATAAAGTTAGTTAATGTGGAAAGTGCAGAGAGCTTACTGAATGAGTTTGGTAGATTTTTTATTTGGGTAATTTAACCTCTGGATTTTATTTTCTTCATCTGTAAAATGAGGGGTAATAATATCTTCAAGAGTTACTATAAAAAAAAAGAGTTACTATAAAAATTGAATATAATGTATTTAAAGGTTCTTACCATATATGTCAACAAACTGGGCAATCTGGAAGAAAATGGACAAATTCCTAGAAACATACAAACTACCAAAACTGAAATAGGAATAAACAGAACATTTGAACAGACCCATAACCAGGAGAGAAATTGAATCAGTAATCAAAACCCCCCAACGAAAACAACAAATCCCCAACAAACAAAAATGTCCAGGGCCAGATGGCTTCCCAGGAGAATTTTACCAGACATTTATATATTTTTTAATTTATTTGAGAAAAGGAGGGGGGAGGGGGAGGGACAGAGGTAGAGGGAAAGATAGAATTCTGAGCAAGTTCTCTGTGGGGCATGGAGTCCAACCTGGGGCCAAAGCCTGATGTGGGGTTTGATTCCACAACCCTGAGATCATGACCTGAGCTAAAATCAAGAGTCAGACACTTAATTGACTGAGCCACCGAAGCACCCATCTCTCAGACATTTAAAGAAGAATCAATACTTATTCTTCTCAAATTGTTTCAAAAAATGAAAATGGAAGGAAGGTGTCCAAACTCCTTCTACAAGTCCAGCATTACCTTGATTCCCAAACCTAAAACCCCACTAAAAAAGGAGAATTATGGGCCAGTATCTCTGATGAACATGGATACAAAAATTCTCAACAAGATCCTACGAAATCAAATCCAACAGTACGTTAAGAATTATTCACCACGATCAAGTGGAATTTATTCCTCGACTGCAGGGGTGGTTCAGTATTTGTAAATCAATCAACATGATATACCACATTAATAAAAGAAAGGATAAGAACCATATGCTCCCCTCAATAGGTGCAGAAAAAGCATTTGACAGAACACAGCATCCATTCTTGATTAAAAAAAAAAAACCCTCAACAAAGTAGGGATAAATTGAACATACCTCAACATCATAAAGGCCATATATAAAAGGCCCCTAGCTACTATCATCCTCAGTGGGGAAAAACTGAGAGCTTTTCCTCTACAGTCAGGAACATGACAAGGATGTTGACTCTCACCCTTACTATTTAATATAGTACTGGAAGTCTTAGCTTCTGCAATTAGACAACAGAAATAAAAGGCATCCAAATCAGCAAGAAAGAAATCAAAATTTCACTATTTGTAGATGACATGATACTCTATGTAGAAAACCCAAAAGATTCCATCAAAAAATTGCTAGAACTCATATACGAATTTAGCAAAGTTGCAGGATATAAAATCAAAGTTCAGAAATCTGTTGCATTTCTATATATCATAATGAAGTAGCAGAAAGAGAAATCAAGGTATCAATCCCATTTACAATTGCACCAAAAACAGTATGATACCTAGAAATAAACCTTTATCCAAAGGGGGAAAGGATCTGTACTCTGAAAAATATAGAACATTTATGAAAGAAATTGAAGAGGGCACAAGGAGATGGAAAGACATTCCATGCTAATGGACTGGAAGGACATTGTCAAAATGTCTATACTACCCAAAGCAATCTACACATTTAATGCAATCACTGTCAAAATACCATCGGCGTTTTTCACAGAGCTATAATGAACAATCCTAAAATTTGTATGGAAACACAAAAGACCCTGAATAGACAAAGCAATCCTGAAAAAGGAAAGCAACGTTGGCTGCATCATGATTCCAAATTTCAAGCTCTATTACAAAGCTGTAATCATCAACACAATATGGTGTTGGCACCAAAACAGACACATAGCTCAGTGGAACAGAATAGAGAACCCAGAAATGGACCCATAATTATATGGTCAACTAATCTTCTTTGACAAAGCAGGAAAGAATATCCAAAGGAAAAGACATTTTCTTCAACAAATGGTGTTGGGAAAACTGAACAGCAACATGCAAATAAATGAAACTGGACCACTTCCTTCCATGCACAAAAACAAATTCAAAATGGATGAAAGACTTAAATGTGAGACAGGAGTCCATCAAAATCCTAGAGGAGAACACAGGCAGAAATCTGTTTGACCTTGGCTACAGCAACTTCTCACTAGACATATCACTGAAGGAAAGGGAAACAAAAGCAAAAATGAACTATTAGGACTCATCAAGATAAAAAGCTTCTGCACAGAGAAAGAATCAATCAACAAAACTAAAACGCAGCCTTCATGATGGGAGAAGATATTTGCAAATGACATATATGATAATGGGATAGTAGCCAAAATCTATAAAGAACTTATCAAACTCAATACTTGAAAAACAAATAATCCAGTTAAGAAATGGGCAGAAGACATGAATAAAAATTTTCTAAAGAAGACATTCAGATGACTAACAGGCACATGAAAAGATGCTCAGCATTACTAATAATCAAGGGAATACAAATCAAAACTATGATGAGATACCATTTCGTACCTAACAGAATGGCTAAAATTAACAACACAGAAAACACTGATGTTGGTGAGGATGTGGAGAAAGGGGAACCCTCTTACACTGTTGGTGGGAATGCCAACTGGTATAGCCACTCTGGAAAACAGTATGGAGTTTCCTCAAAAAGTTAAAAATAGAGCTACCCTATGACCCAGCAACTGCAATACTAGGTATTTATGTAAAGGATACAAAAATCGTGATTCAAAGGGGCACATGCACCCCAATATTTATAACAGCATTATCAATAATAGCCAAACTATGGAAAGAGAAAAATTACACAATTAGAACTGCGACAGGGCACCTGGGTGGCTCAGTTGGCTAAACGTCTGCCTTCAGCTCAGGTTGTGATCCCAGGGTCCTGGGATTGAGTTCCACATTAGGGTGTGGGGGGGGGGGGGTCCTTGCTCAGCAGGGAGCCTGCTTCTCTCTCTCTCTCTGCCACCCCCCCAGATGTGCTCTCTCTCTCTCCGTCAAACAAATAAATAAAATATATTTTTTAAAGATTCTATTTGTTTATTTGACAGAGAGAGAGATCACAAGTAGGCAGAGAGGCAGGCAGAGGGAGAGGGGGAAGCAGGATCCCCACTGAGCAGAGAGCCCGATGTGGGGCTCGATCCCAAGACCCTGGGATCATGACCTGAGCCGAAGGCAGAGGCTTAACCCACTGAGCCACCCAGGTGCCCCCAAAAGCTTGTTTTTTAATGTAAACCTCGATATTACAAATAAAAACACAGGTTTCAAAAGGTTAACTTGCTCAATACCTGTGAGGGGCAGGGATGAGAATTTGTCCCAGCCTTTGTCTCTAAAGTCTGTGACATTTGTCCAAACTGGATGAACAGTTATCTCTCAGCAAATACAAAGATATGCCTTTGATTTTTAACATTTTTAAATTGTTCAAGATTTGAAATGCACATAGGGACATTTTTTGGTTGACATCTGTTTTTGTTCCTTATATAAATTTCAGGTATATTCTCTCCAACATTTTAGTAAAACTGCATGCATATTTCAACAATATTCATGGACGTGATAAACATCACAATATTAGAATATTAGGATGTTATTACAGAAACAATTATATTCCTTTCTCTACAATTCCTAATAATGAACTTACACTAACTGATAATTCTGCACATGTCTGTTCTTCCTGCTTTGTTCCAGTATTTTTTCAGGGATATGAGGATCTTGATAAGCCTCTGTCTCATGTAAGTTAGAAATAAATGCGTTGATTCTGTTTTAAATTCAGACTTCTAAGGGGGCTGCACATAAGGGTTACTTCCCAAAGGTACTTTCAAAGCCATTCGTTTTACAGGATGCCAAATAGAATTCTGCCCTTTAAGTCCTCTTCACAGCCATTACTGCAGTTATTTTAATCACGTGGGATCTCTAACTGGTGATCTTATCACACAGTGGAATGAATGAACTCATTTTATTCTACTGCTCCTCAATGTCACAGCAGCAATCACTGGGTGCTTTTTATAGAAATTCTCTGAAAAAGACTTCTTTCCTCCATTCTCCTAAATTTCGGAACTTCCTATAATCTTCTCCTTGACGCCTTTTTATCCAGAAAGCAAAATTGAGCTCTTACTTTGCGTTGCTGATTTCCCTTCCCAGCCAAGAAAGATTGTTAAAAACCCCCGCTCTGTTGTGAAAGCCGGCTGTTGTGAAGGAGACTTCTTTGGCCTCGGGTGACTTCCTAAGAATTACCTTTTTTCATTTACAGTGATTCTGACTCACCTCGCTTACAAGTAAGTGTGATTTTTAACCCGGGCCTTAACTACTTCAAGCTGTTAATCTTCAATCATTCAATGCCATTCATATAGTCTTCAGGCATTTTTCCTATTTACTTACGAAACAAACCACCACCTGAAGTCCCAATATGAAATGAAAACTTGACCCTTACCCCAAATCCACAAAACACAAAAGGATGTATTATCACTTCGAATCTTTCGCAATGCTTTCACACCCTGAGAACGAGGCTTTCCTGCACGTTCTCTTTTTCTTTGGTTTCTTCTGCCCATCCATTATCAAGACGAGAGGCTCTATTTATTGCTTTATTCCCCCCCACACACTTTTTTGGGAGGCCTTTCTCTTGTTTCTCTTCTTTTTTATTCATTGAACATGTATCTTTTATTCTATTCCTTTCATCTTCTGTCTTGACTTACACTGTCTCTCCTGACACTGATGTTCTCAGCCTATATGCTAGTTAGCACTTCTAATATTTCACCTTGACCTTGAGCAGAATCACTGCCCTTTCTTTCACTGATTGGCTGACAAAAAAAAGTCCAATAGTTAGGGGCATGCTAGGATATCTCATCCAAAGTGAAAGACAACTTATTACATCTTGTATTTCCCACTAAAAAGAAGGAGGCACAATGCCTAATAGATTCTTTTGGGTTCTGGAGGCAACATATTTCACACACAGAAATACTATTCCAGTCTATATGCTGAATATCTTGGAAGGTGCCAGCTTTGAGTGGGACCCAGAGCAGGAAAGAATTCTGCCACAGCTCTAGGCTGTGGTACAGGCAGCCCTAGTGCTTGGGCCACATCACCCAGAAGACCCTCTGGTATTGAGAATCTGTGGTGAAAAAGATGTCATGAATAGTTTATGGCAAGTCTCATTGCGAGAGTCACAGTGCAAGTCCTGGACTTCTGCAGTGGAAAATTATTTGCCTTTCGAAAAGCTTTAGTGTGCTTCTAGGCCTTTGTAGATATGTAGAATTTGGGACACTGATGGTGATGGTTAATTTTATGTGTCAACTTGGCCAGACTCTGGTGCCAAGACGGCTAGTCAAACATCAACCTAGATGTTTCTCTGAAGGTATTTCTTTTAGCTATAACTAACATCTAAATCAGTAGACTTTGAGTAAAGCAGATTACCTTCCGTAATATGAGTGGGCCTCATCCAATCAGTCAAAGGCTTTAAAGGAAAAAATTGTGGTGCTCTGATGAGGAAAGAATACTGCCTCTGGATTGCTTTCAGTCTCAAGATTGCAATATTAATGTTTCCTTGTATCTACAGACTGTTGGCCCATTCTGCAGATTTTGGACTTGCTAGGCCCATCATCATAGGAACCAGGTTCCTTAAAATAAATGTCTCCGTGTGTGTGTGTGTGTGTGTGTGTGTGTGTGTGTGTGTGTGTGTGTGTAAAATATACAATATATAACCAATGTTTCTGTCTTATTGGTTCTGTTTTTCTGGAGAACCCTGACTAGTACGTCACATGATCATGCATCCAGAACAACCACCATCCATCATCGTGTTGGGTTTTTCAGACCCAGCCACGATTCACAAGATAGCGGTGGAACACCTGGGGTCAAGCATGGGCTGGGCCAGAGGTCACAAGAAAGCTGCCATAGCAGATAGCTCTGCCTTTCATACCATGTATTATTGTCACATGAACACTTCTGGCTTAGCTCACACCTATGCTCTCATGGTGGATTCCTTACAACCAACTGACGGAGAAGGAACAAGCCTGGGCTTGCATTATATATAGGTCATCTCAACATATGGATATAATCCAAAAAGGACAAGAAGCTGCACTCTATTCCCACACAGGGGTGGCCTTGAAAGACAGTGGTGAGGTAAAAATTCTTCCAGTTGGCAGAGTATCCAGTGATGAATTTGTTACCCACTTTGCAGGGACAGAAGAAGTGGCCCAGCATTAAAATATATACAGACTCACTGGCAGTGGCAAATGGCCTGACTGGCTGATCAGGTGTCTGGAAGAAGGAAGATGGGAAAATTGGGATCACATTGGTCTGGGATGGAAGCATGAGGACAAATACATAATAGCAGGCATGAAGTGTGCAGATTTTTGGATCACATGGTAATGCCCACCAGAAGCACGTAACATAGAAAAGGCATGAAACAAGTGGACAGCATGACTCAGCCAGTAGATGTCATCCAGCCTCTAAGTCTCTCTCTCTCTGATTATACCTCCCACAAATTGTTTGATTAATTATTTAAGAATGAACAAATCCTCAGTGTACCACACCCTTAGTAACTAAGGCTAGCCACCAATTTTGGCATTCACAGCCAAATTTTATGGGAATATTTGAAGACTCACAACAGGAAGAGGTAACAAAGGGACACATCTGGAGGCTCTGATAGGATCATGACTCTTCACGGCTATGAGCTCATTATTCTTCCATGCCTAGACTTGATCTGGACATAAGTCTCCCTGGGCATTCAATACTAGGATGAATTTACCCAATGAGTGTGGTGATATTGTCACCTTCAAATGAGCTACTGGTTGCTTTGGGTCCAGCGATCCTTCTTCATCCGTGCCTACTTAGCAAGGACTCCACCCAGTAGCTGCACTGATATCCTCCCAAAAGAGCTCAGATCATTGGAAGGAACCAACAACCTTCTATTCTCCCCTACAGAAAGTCTATATAGCTTCCTTCAATGGGAAAACACAAGAGAACCCAACTGGTGTGGCTGCCCTAGCAAACTGTCAATTATTCTACTAAACTCTTACTGCCATTTCATTAGCAATGGCAGGGCACTATGGTAAATGTCCAAAAGGTAGCTGGAAATATGGGTCTAGACTTTGGAAAAAGAGTATCTGAAAGATGTCAGCAGATCAGTGATTTGCCCATTCACTCATTCACTCATTTAATAATATTTATTGAACACCTACTATACGTCAAGCACTCTGCAAGATGCTTGAGATTTCCAGTAAATAGGACAAATCTGGTCTCTGTTGTTCTGGTACTTAGAATCTGGTGAGAGCATAGAAGAATTAATCGAAGTCATGAGTAAAGATGATCTTTCTAAAGGTGAGAAGAAAGACTGAGCTTTGAGGGCACATTCTAGAGTCTAAAAGAGAAAATAAACCAACAAGGGAAACAGAGAAAGAGGAAGTGCATGGAAACCAGAAGAGCATAGCATTCAGTTTTAAAATATGAGAGTTTCCAAAGGAAAAGAGAAGCCAAAATACCATCTTCTGCAGAAAAATCAAGAGTAAGACTGAGGGAAAAAAAAATAGAGCATGATATTGTTAAGAACATGGACTCAACTTCAGAAAAATAAACTTTGAATCCATTTACTATGGATGTGACTTTGGTGGGGATTTAAAATGCCTCTTTTCAGGGCTATGTAAGTGATATCATGTATGCAAAAGCGTCCATACTGCTTAATACATAAAAGTTTGGCTTTTTATTCTGCTTTTTTTTTTTTTTTTTGGACACCTTTGAATTTGGCAAAAAGGAGAATCAATGCATTCTTAAAAATTTGCCTGAATTCCTTAAACTTTAAAATCCAAAAGACTCTTCATAAAACCCTCCAGTGTCTATGTATCTCAGACCAACTGTCTTCCACTACACACCCCTCTGATAATATGTTGGAAGAACGGCAATACCGAGGACATTTGTGATAATAATTTAGGGCCACCACTTGGTACCCAGATGCCTCAACCTTTTAGCTTAGAGGAGGATGTGATCGGTCACACAGCTGGAAATTGAAGCAAAGTCTATATCCAGCCTCTTACAATTCAGAACTTTGGGGCTGAATTAGGTTCTGTCTCACACAGCCAGAGTAGTATATGAATAAATCTAGCATGAGACTCACACCAAATTAGAAGGCTACAAGTTACTTTTCTCTTGCCTTTACTTGGACCTTGGAGGCAGGGACAGTAGCAGAGAAGCATTAAAAGAAATAGCAGGGCAACTAGGGAAAACACTGACAAACACAAATCCAAAAGTGGAGACAAATTGGCTTGGGGAAGACTGAAAAGTGAAAGCTTGGTAGAGGAGGGTTAAGGAGAAGACCTTGAGAAGCATGCATAGAACACTCAGAGAAATCTGGTAACGCAAAAACAGATACAGGGAGTTATGGCTGTGCTGCTGTCAACTTCAGCCCAAGCTTAAGACCAATTAGTTAAATCCTCTTTGATGAGCTGGTTTCTCAAACAAGCAGTTTGTCTCAGCTAGTTCCCAGGACCTGACTTTCTTGTGTTCCATAAGCAGAGAAGATCATAATCCCTACTGAGATGTCAGTGGAGAAGACTCTACCTTTCGGTATGCCCATTCTGCAGATAATGATCTTGCCCAGAAGACTGCCAGTAAGAGCAGTGAGGGTGCCAGAACACACTGTCCTTATTCCAGCTGGGGGAGGGCCATTCTTTCTATGCCTTTGCTTAGGAAAATAAAACAATCACTGAAAGTCCTATTCCTTACAGTGACACCAGGTTTCAGATCAGCTCCCACTCTGGAATGCAGGTAGAACAGCACCTAGGTCATCTCCATATTTGGCCTTCCAAATCACTGATGGGCTATGGATGAACTCTATGGTCAGACCATTTTCTCAAAGAAGTTCGGGTCAGTGAAAGAGGATGAAGACTATAGTTTGACACAAAATTCCCAAGACCTCCCTCCCATCCCAAATCTACTCCAGAGCATCTTCTACTATGCTCCGGTTGGTCCTAACTCTGACCGTAATGAACAAGGAGAGACTGAAACTTCCATTTCTGTCCTCATTTATGGAAGCAACACTACCAGCCCATGTTCACATGGTTAGATTAGCCACCGGGGCTACCTTTGACCTGCTGTGTGTACATCTATGCCAGCCAGGGAAGTGAAGGGGGAACAACCAGAATGTTCCTCCCAATTGTTAGAAAGTACAAGGAATAAGAGTTTATAGTGATGTCTGGCTAGGAGATTTGAAAGCCCTTTATGGCTTACAGTCCAAATTGTATATAAATCTGCATATTAGCCTCATGGCCATACAAAGAAATTTCAAGTCCTTGCCAGGGCTCCCTTCTGAGTACATTGATACCTGGTATAGGTCATGGGCTGACATAGGACAGTCCGGCCTATCACAGTGATAAAATGGAATGTTTCTACAGATTTCCATTGTTGGAATTAAATTTAAATAAAAAATTTTGACATTAGGTTGCTGGAGGGTGAGGACAGGAATAAAACAAAGCATTGCATTTTAATTTTTGTCCATTCATTCATTCAGCATGTATTTCTTGACCCTTTGCTATGTGCTGGATATGGAGCTAAGTGCTGGAGATGCAGAGTGAGCAACACCAGTCAGGTTCCCAGCCTCAAAGAGCTGGAAGGATTTAGGTAAATCATCTTACAAGTAAATAGAAAAGCTCAATGCTACAAAAGAGAGCTATGGGGTTTACGGGAATGTATGAGAAGGAAGTTTGACCTGGTTTTGGTGGGAATGATGGTGGAATTAAGGCATATCTTAAAGTTTAATTGCCAAGAACACAGAGGCCATGAATGGCTCATCCCACTTGGTAATCTTGGGAAAGTCTTAGATATGGCGTCCTTCCTCAGGTTGTTCCATGTTTCTTTCTGGGTAGAAAGAGAAGATGATAAAATATCCACACAGGTTTAGGGGGGTACATTTGGATAAAGAAGTAATCCAGTTAAAGAACATGATTTCTTGATTTACTAAATTCAAGGCTGACTATGCTAGTTGCTACTTTCCTAAATAAAAACGTATCAGGTAGAATCCCAAGACAATGACCATAGTCAATCTTTTTTGAAACACAATCACAGCAAACTCATATGGTTTGGACTGAATGTATAAAGACTTCAGATAAAGAACTTTTTAAAGTATCGACATTAGAGAGGAGGGCTGAGCTTAAAGCACGCAATGGGGAACAGTGCCCCAATGGTATCTTTGCAATACAAGGTTCAGGGAAACTCTGCAGTAACAAAATGGTGTAAAAGACCACTAGACAGGGGCGCCTGGGTGGCTCAGTGGGTTAAGCCTCTCCCTTTGGCTCAGGTCATGATCTCAGGGTCCTGGGATCAAGCCTCGCATCGGGCTCTCTGCTCAGCAGGGAGCCTGCTTCCCCCTCTTTCTCTGCCTGCCTCTCTGCCTACTTGTGATCTTTCTCTCTGTCAAATAAATAAATAAAATCTTTAAAAAAAAAAAAAGACCACTAGACTGGGTCAGGAGACTTTGGTTCTAACTCCAGCAAGACCACAATATTTCCTCTGCAACTTTGCCTAAGTTGCTTTCTGTCTCGGAAACGATAGCTTACTATCTGTGAAATTAGGGGCTTGAGCTATAATGTCTAAGGTTCCATCCTTCAAGACTCTTTTCTACTCCTTGCTACTGTAAGACAGTAATACTCACAGTAACAAGTTTTTAGAATCCCCACCTCAGAGTACAACCATCTCTCATTCCCTATGCCTCCCTCTATGGACAGGTGCAGACAAACGGCAATACAGCCCATATCTCTCTGCCCATCAGATGTGCTCCATGTGGACCAACCAAGACAGGAATGTATTCACTTTTCTTGGTTGGATGATTTGTGAGTTAAGAACTCAGATTTGGATCCACGTGAGCTAGGCAGAGCCATTTACTACCTGTGTGAGCTAGGTAGCTGGTTTCAGCTCTCAATGACTCTATTTGCCCATCTGTAAAATGGGGATGACAATCATGTCTCAGAGTTTTCTTGTGTCTGGAATACAATAAATACAGAAAGATAACTTTCAGGTTATGTGCTAAGAGACTGGACTCATCCACCCGGGTTTGAATCCCACATGTACCACTTATCATCCCTGTGTCCTTGGTCAGATTACTTAACTTGTCCTGAATTTCACTTCCCAATCTGTAAAATGGGCATGATAATCACAGTGGTGTGCATCCGATGCAATAATAACCCATGTAAGCACATAGAACGTCCCTGGCGCTTGTTGGAACTTGGGAAAAGTTAACCATTATTATTGATAGGTGGTAGGTAATACCTTTTAGATCAGAGTCCACACTATACAGCAAAATGCAAACACTGAGCAGGAAACCATTATTGAGAACACTATCCAAGGAATCAGAAAAATAACTAACTACTAGCTAAAGCAAACACAAATTAATTATCAAGCATTTTACTTTTCCACCCTTGATGAAAACAGACAATATTGCTCAGCCCTTCGGAGTTAAATCTGAAGGAATCAGACAGGAAATGCTTTCTGAAGCCCAGGCAGGGGCCGGTGGCTCGGATCACCTCCACTCTGCTAACTGGCATGACCATGTGCCGTCGCGCAAACCCTCACATCTGCAGGCAGAAGGTGAGTGGTAACCACATGGGACTTAGGCCTGCCGCGAGTGAGGTCATGATTCAGGATTTTGACTCTGTCAACCAGTGCTGACAAAGACACACTGTTTTCTCTGCCAGGACAGAATCGTATTACTGCACACACAAGTGCCTCACACCTGGGAAAGATGAAATTACATTGCGCTTAATCCTCCGAAACCAGCTCAACAAGAAGTCACTTAAACATTTAGGTTAGGAGTTGTCTCCTGGCAAAGAAAATATTGCCAGGCCACTGGGCAGTTTTCACTAATTAGAAGGGCCTGGCTTTGTCGGTTGAAATAATCTTTGATCCTTTATTCTCTTTATTAATTATACCTTGAGAGGTCTAAACACAGTCTCTTTTAAATGGACACTTGGGTTCTGTACTCGTCCTTATTAAGGGAAGAAATCTGTCCTTCCGTGGTTACATAAGCACATTGACATATTTCACTAAAAATAGATGCACAGATTCATCCCTTTCAGCCAAACTGAGCTTTGCTTCGAGTAGGGCCAGTGACAATTATTTACACGCTAGAGAGCATTCATGAATACAAACCCAGGGTTGTAACCCAAAGTGTGGTGAGACAGAAGTTTCACGATCTTTATCTCTGGGTTCAAGTCAGAGAAAGCCAACATTTGGAAGGGTGTTCAAACAAATCTTCCAACGAGTTCCGCTGCACACCTTTGCCCAGACACATGATCTCTCCCACCGGCCTATCCTGCAGGAAGGCTGATTGTCCTGGCATTGCCCGAAGAGGTGGACTGATGCAGTCTCCTCGCCAGGCCACCTTCAGTCTGTAGCTCCAGCTCATGGTGGTCAAGCTCCTCCTTCTTCACTCTCCTATAGGAAGATAATTTAGTTTGGAATTTTATGGAACATTAAATCCATGGAACACCTATTGGTTGATCTTCCTACCAAATGCAAAAATTGCAATGGGGTGTGTGTGTGTGTGTGTGTGTGTGTGTGTGTGTATGGGGGGTGGCCAACCAACATTTTAAAACTTAAAGTTAAGAATCAGATAATACAAGGTAAAACATTATAATAAAAAATGGGAAACACAGGGCAAAAACTCAGAAGGCACCAGACTTGTACAATAAAAAAATAGATCTTTATAATCTCTCTCTCCCAAGCTGCCCCATCTCCTTCCCAAGAAGCACCCAGTGTTACCAGCTTCTTTCGATTCTTCCGGAAGTGTTTAATGCATATTCAAGCCTATATGTATTCATTTCCTGAAACAAACATGCACATAAAATGGCGAAAACCTAAGCCATTACTCTGTACGTTGCCTTTGCCACTATATCTGGGAGATTCAACCACATCAGTAAGTACAGGACAGATTTGCTCTTTCTAACAACAGCAAAGAATTCTATGGTATGATTGCGCCATGATGGACTCAACCAACTTCTTAACAAAAAAGATTTAGTTTTTTTCCCCAATCTTCCGCTATCACAAATAATGTTGTAACATACATGTCCTTGTATGTACAACACCATATCCATGCTTGAAAAATGTTTGCAGAATAAATTCACAGGAATGGAAATGTCAGGTGAAAAAAACTGTACATGTGTAGTTTTGAGAGATGCTGCCCAATTACCCTCATAAAGTTTGTGCCAAATTATCCTCCTACCAACAGTGTAGGAAAGCAGCTGTTTCCCAAACCCTGGCTGGGCCAGTGTGTTACCAAACCTTTTGATCCTTGCCAGATCAACAGTGACAATTATATCTTACTCCGATTTGCCTTTGCATTTCTCTTTTAAGAAGGCAGAGTGTCTTCACAATGTTTAAATACCTTTGCTTTAAACTCTCTGTTCATGTCCTCTGTTCTTGATTTGTCGGTCTTTTTTCCCCTTATCTTTAATTTTTTTTTAGTTTTTTTAATTTTTAAGATTTGCTTTTTATTTTTTTACTTTTCAGTAATGTCCACACCCAACGTGGGGCTTGAACTTACATTCCCGAGATCAAGAGTCACATGCTCCACTTGACTGAGCCAACCAGGTGCCCCTTCCCTTATTTTTTTTAAATTGACAATGTAACATTGCATTAGTTTCAGGTGTACAACATAATGCCCTGATATGTGTCTAGGTTGCGAAATGGTCACCACGATAAGTCTAGGTAACATCCTAACTCCACACGGAGTTCCCTTATTGATTTGTAAACACACTTAGTATATTAAGCAAAAGGACTGTGACGTGCAGTGCAAATATTTCATCCTTGTGTGTTGTTTGACTTTTGACTTAGTGTCATTTCCTTCCATGCACATTGAAAATTTTTATTCTGCATTATTGAGTTATCAAGCTCTTCTTTTGTAGTTTGGGAGGGATGGAAGTGGGGCAGTAGCCCACCAACATTCAATGGGACCAAAGTCCAAAGTGACCCAAAACCAAACTCCTCAAAATGATCCACACATTTAAGTCTTCCCTGCTTTCCTTTCAGGTCCTATCGCTACACCTCCTCCCCGGCACATTGAATCCCAACCCTATAAACTATCTGCATCACCCAAAACAAATCATTTTATCGGCTTGTTTGTTTTATATGTACAGATGATGGCATTGGCTATTTCTTCTACTTGGAACACATTTCTTAATCCCGTACTCCAAATTTATCTGTTGGGTGAATTCCTGTTTGATACAAAGCAATTCAAATATCATCTCCTTTGTGAGATGCCTTTTTCATCTGACCTGTGCATAATTAGTTATGTAGCTTTTTCTGTGAACCCTTCTGGTTCTGATCATATGGGTTGGTTCGGACCTTAAAAATGCCAGAGTGGGGGCGTCTGGGTGGCTCAGTGGGTTAAAGCCTCTGCCTTCGGCTCAGGTCATGATCTCAGGGTCCTGGGATGGAGCCCCGCATCAGGCTTTCTGCTCAGCAGGGAGCCGGCTTCCTCCTCTCTCTCTCTGCCTGCCTGCCTCTCCGCCTACTTGTGATTTCTGTCTTTCAAATAAATAAATAAAATCTAAAAAAAAAAAAAAAATGCCAGAGTGTGGGCTCTCAAGCTAGGTTGTCTGGGTTCATATTGTGCCTCTACTACTTATTTGCTGTGTGACTGACCTTGAGCAAATTCCTTATCCGTCAAGTGCGAATGATAATAATACCCCCTAGGATTACTTTGGGAATTAAATGAGTTAATATTTGCAAAACTGTTAAAAAGCACCTGTGTTGACAGTCCCTGACACACAGAAAATGCTCATTAAGAAAAAACATATTGAACCCATTGCTTCTCTAAGCAACAGACAGTAAGCCTCCAGAAGGCAGCTGTGTTCCAGTTTATCTCCTTTCCTGTCCATCTTCCTTTCTCAGCTGTGAACATCTTGAAGGAAAGGGCCGAATACTATGTTTTACTTGGTAAGTCCTTCCATGCACGATTGTTATGGGAACTGTCGAGGAGAGAAGTAGAGTAGAACAAAACAAGGTCCTTGGGAACATTTCCTGTAAAGGTTTAAGTCCGTGGAAGAATATGGATTGTAGATACAATTCGAAAGAATCCCAGAAAGGAGATATGACCCCCACAAGGGGGGGGGGGTCACTTGAGCTCAAGTCTGAGGCAGCTCTCATCCAACATATTAACATATAACCACGTCCATCACAATTTGGGGGCAAAAACATTTAATTAATTTGGCTTTCAAAATTCTTTTCTAGGGTAACTTCTTTGATTCACACTCATTATGATTTCTTAGCAATTGCTGGGAACCCAGGAGACATTTTAAGTCAGAAAATCCAATGTGCACACCGTTTTCATTGCAATGAGCTCCTTATGAATATCAAATTCAGTAGTCAATGAAATTGACATATGCTGTAATTTGTAGCAACGTCAGTAAACATTTTAAGATTCTGATTTCACAATTTCCAGAGTTTGGAAGCATAGCCTTTCTTTCTTTTTTTCCCCAGGTCTCAGATATTTTGACTGGCTCTTGAGATGTCCTCACAGCTATCCCGGGCCTTCTGTGCACAGAGCAGCCCGGCTCGCTCAGAGTCCTAGAGGCAAGTGCAATCAAGCTTTATGCTGAATATGGCAAACGTATTTTCTCTGTTGAAGCCAAGTATTTATGTGGAGGATTAGTTGGGTACATCCTTCCTAAAGGCAGCAGCTGTTCTTATAAGTAAATGCCTGTTGCAGAAAGAATAAAAAAAAAAATCTATTTCGATTGGGAAATGGGGCTGCAGAGGAGACTTTGCTCTTGGCCTCATCTCCCAGGGACGCCATATGCCCTCATTTCAACTCAAAGTCTATTAACACTCAACACCAGATACAAGATTCAGGATCAAAACTACTATTTTCTGTCACAAGCAAGTTCTCACACCTTTTCCAGAGCAATGTCCCAGCCTTTTCGCACATACCTCAGACTCTTCTTTTTCACCCCCCAGGTCTCCCTCATGTCAGAGGGCACATACCACCACCCTTTGGACTGCCTGAAAAGTCTTATCTTTGAAAGATGAACAGGAAGAAGTAAAAACAGACCTAGCTGGAAAACGTCATTTAACCTGAACCAGGTGGTGGGGAAAGAATGCTAGAAGGGAATATCCAGCTGGATAGGAACTTCATTTTTGGCAGCCAGTGATACAAACGGCCCCATTAGCAAGGAAGAAGGATTGGTGTTTTGCATAACTGGGGGGGGGGGCAACTTTCACAAGTGGGGTTGTGCAAACTTGTGGGCCTGAGAACAATGATTACATGCCACTCATTCCCAGAGAAATGAGATGCAAAATGGTCCAGGAGAAGAGAGAGAATATCCCACCAACTTGCCTGTACGCTACAAGCATTCCAAAACTGCCAACTGATTTCATGCCCAGCTCTTGCTACACCTAAGATTTGCATAAGCCAGTCCTGGGGAGGTTTGGGGGGAAAACCAAAATTCCACCCCTGAACCACGCCAAGCCTTCAATGACTGCAGACTGGGAAAACGGCCTTTTTTTTTTCCCCCTTCAATTTTAATCTAGTTTCTCTTTCCCAACAACATTTAAGGGACAAACATGTTCTGTTCTGCAGCCCTAGAACTCACTATTCATGGGTAAGTCATTACCTGTGAGGACTTTATAAGGGTTATTGGAAGCTGAGCTTTACCGTAAATGGAGTGTAATTTACACAATAAAATGCAGTCCCTTGCCTAATTACTTACCTCACCTATTGGGAGTTTTAACTTGTTTCTCAGGTCAAGGTTTTTACTTTGGGCCATAACCATGGAGTTGACATGGCCATGAAACGCTTCTGAACCCCTCCGAATAAGACTTCTTGACTACACCTAAAGAGTAACTCGCCAGAAACAATGAATGCTCTTTCACAATCTGAGTGGGTGTACTTCATCTAACTAACGTGTAAACAAAGGAGTGGTGAGTTAACAGCTCAATCCTGGGGGCGCCTTGCAAGCAAGCTCAGCTGCTGGAAATTAAGGGCAACTTCCCTCCAGTCCTGTGACACTGCAGGATGTAGGCACAGCCGGGCGGCTGGGTCTGGACCAAGGGGAGGACAAAAGCCTCCTTTCTCTCTCTGGAGCTCACCCATGTCCATATGGATGTGATGCCAAGAGGTGGGACTCCAGAGCTCGTTCTGAATCCTCCCATGTAGTTTTTATTCCAGCCTTTTTTGTTTTCTGTTTAAAACCACTGGAGAATGACAGGTGGACCCAGGGAGGAAGGGATCAATGTTGCACTTTCAGCTTGTCCTCTGGTTAACATCAGGGGGAGAGCTCAGGAGGCCAGCATGACTTAAGGGAGCAGAACCACCCAAGCCCAATCAGACAAAGGAAAACAGAAACCTTGGAAGAAGAAAAATAATATTCGAAGGTACTAATGGAGTCACCATAACATAACGATTCCCATGTCTGTAGCTCGCCCTTGCCCACACTTGCTTAAACGGGGACCTCAGACCCTAGCAAATGCTGCCCACCTTCCGAGGTGTTCTGGGAGTCCCCCGCTGACATTCCATAGGCATTTGTTTTCCGTTCCAGCCTCTGTGTCGATGATGTCCAGTTCCCAAGTTTCCCTCTATGGTTTCTGTGTCAATTCTGGTGTCTGGGCTGAAGCTGTCCCATGCTGCTCTCAGAGCCGATAACCTGAAAGGGGCCAGACTGGGCGCCATCCTTTCGCCTTGGCCTCAAAGTATCGCAGGTCTTCCAGGGCCACTTGTGAAAACAACTCCTTCCATTTCTCCTGCATCCCTTCTCTCTTGAAGAATTCAGACAGGACCCCCAAGAGGTCACACTGGTCCTTGTGGGAACTGGTATCTCAGACAGACATGATTCTTTTCTCTGCCTCTCCTTACCTGTTCTTCTCCCACAGCCCTCCCTCCACTCATTTTATTATATCGGAGTGAACGCCAGTCATCTGCATTTTAATGAGTTTCCACAGAGGCCAGAGATGACCTTCTGAGAAGCAACACTTGGGTTCATTAAAAGGCAGGAGAGCCTGGTAGCTAAAGGTGAGTCAGTCATACCTAGATCTGAATACAAGCTCTACTACTTACTACGTCCTTCAGCAAGTGACTTAATCTCTTTGTGACCCAGTCTCCTCAGTTATCAAATGGAGCTAATAATAGGACTTAGCTCATAGGGTTGTGGTTAGAATTCCACGAGATCATTCATTGGTGTATTCCTTGTATAAATAATTTATTGAGGGCTTGCACTGTTCTGAACCCTGTTTTAGATACTAGATTTTTAGATTTTAGATTTTAGATACACACAGAAAAAAAAAACCCCAAAACCTCTGTCCTCATGGAGCTTACATTCTAGTTGGGGACACAAACATTAAGCAGAAAAATAAATTCTATAAAGCATAGAGCCTGATTAGGGTATGAAGAGTGATGGGGGCTATCTGAGATAGGATAGTCAGGAAAGGCCTCTCTGAGGAGGTGGCATGTGAACAAGGATCGGAATGTGAAATATTTAGCATAGATCAAGCATAGAGTACTCAATAAATGGGACCATTCACAATATTACTCACCAGTTTCTTATCCTCAAGAAGCTTATGGACTATGTGCCTGAAGTGTGACAGGTAATTTCTTTTATTTTTAAAACTACATCTCCAAACAACATTAAAAACATGTCAGCTCATTTCATGAACACAACCACTCGTATTTTAATTATTTTAGGCCACTTTCCTATTGGGTGCCACAGCAAGGTCCAGAACTGGATGTCTTGACCACTCATCCACACTCTCCCACAAAAATCTGTCAGTGCCTGAGAAGGGTAGCAATACACTTTTCAGAATGGAGCCACTGTTGGCTTTTGTGGAATCTGGACTAAAGATGAGGAAAGAAGGAATGGGGAAGGGAGTGAGGGACATTTAGGAGACAGCTCTATCACTTAGGAGTATAATTCTGTTGGTGGCAAATAAGCCAGCATGGATGGTGTCGCTGCGGTATGATCTCAAATTACTTGGGAAACTTTGAAACCTTGTATTGCGGACTTTTCCAAAGTGTGTTCCTGGAAACATTTGTTCTACGGGGTTCCATGTTCAAAGTCTTTGGCAAACACTGCAGACTAAATTCCTCTCCTGAAGATTTACAAGGCATATAAACAGAGTAAACTAAAGGACTGGAGAAGGGATGTGGTAAAGAAATACATTTTTTTGAAGATTTTATTTATTTATTTGACACACAGAGAGAGAGAGAGAGAAAGAGAGAGAGAGCGAGCACAAGCCGGGGAGCAGCAGAGGGAGAGAGAGAGAAGCAGGCTCTCTGTTGAGCAGGGAGCCCGAAGAAGTCCTTGATCCCAGGACTCTGGGATCATGACCTGAGCTGAAGGCAGAAGCTCAACTGACTGAGCCACCCAGACACCCCTATGGTAAAGAAAGTTCTCTGGCCACAGAACCCCTTTCTTTCTCATTAAGCTGCACTTTTTGAAAGACTAATATAAAATAAGGGCAGTGAATTTTAAACAACTTCTCCCAACTTACCCTTCTAAAATCTTAGCTATAGCACAAGAGTAGGCATCAGTAAATATCAGTAAATACAGGGGCCATGATAGCTGAGGCTGAATGAAATACACATGCAACTTACATTCAAACTTAGGTTTACAAAGCAGTGCTCTTGCCTCAAGTATCACAGGGGCATTTGATATTATAGAAAGGTTTTGGAAGTCCTTTTGGGGGGACCCAAAATCATTCTCAGAATTTAAAAATTTGGAGGTGAAGAGTAATCTTAAAGAGCATTTGAAGCCACCAGTTCTGAACCATGTTGTCAAGATATTGTGAAATTTGTTAAAATTTTAAAACACACAGTAGTATTGTAGATGGTGAATGATATTTCAAAAAACAAACTAGAATGGTGCCAAGGTTATTCCTACCATATTACCCCCCTTTTATTGCACTGCATTCCAATATTCTCTTTCGAGTGGGAAGAAGGGGTGGAGTTACAGCCAGACTGCTGGGAATTGCCCATAACCTGTAGCCTCTCTTACAGGTGGGAGGGACACACCCGTGGGAGTGTGTCATGAACATAAATCTTATCTGTTATCTGATGGAAAGAACTGAAAAAACGCTGAACTAACACAAACCCTATACTTTACCTACAAGAACATGGAGGCCTAGAGAGGCAGAAAACACGCCTAGACCGTTCAGTCAGGAGAAAAGTCTATAGCACCAGGAGCTAGGTGTTCTATCTTCTGGCCCTGGACAACTGGTCTCTTTGGAAGAAGCTGTCTCATGTCGGGTTCTTAGAAGGAAGGCCGAAATGGGAAATATAGTATTAGAGATTTATTGATTTATGTTATATGTTCTATAACATAAATCTCTTGTTCACTCAATCTCCATGGGATCCTTCTGTGTCACCCAATAAATGGTCCAGTATTCCCATGTGGAATATACTATTTCCTAAACCCAGAGAGGCCTATCAAGGGCTATGCCCCTTTCTTTGCTATATAAGGTACAAAGCACAAAAACTTGACCTTTGCCTAAGATAGGATAGCCCAGCATGGGTATGATATTATATCCAAATCATTGAATCCCTAAAAACTTCACCAGTGTGGCAAGTCCCTGAAATCTTGAAGCACTTGTATCTTGCGAAGTTATCCAAAGAATTTGTCATCCCTCATCAGGTTTGATTAATATGATGTTTGATTAATATGATGTTCTGGGTAATCATCAGATGGTCTACAACCCTTTGGACTACACTGGGACAGAGAGGAGGAAAATGAATATGGTCTTAAGGTAAAACTGTGAATGGATATTGTTCTTCAGCACATATTCATGTCAGCTGCTTCAGATCCTCGTTTCTGATGGGTATTGAAAACCACATATTTGCCAGGAAGAGTTGAATACCAAGCACATGAGGATCTGTTAATCTGCTCTAGTGAAAATGGCTGAAGTTGGGGGTATTCTCAGTTTTCCGCAGTACACAGTTATACCCCATGATTCAGTTTTTCAGGAGCCAGACTGGAAAATTAAATGATAATATAATGGGGACTACTACCCCTACATCCTTTATGTCTTCAAGGGTGGCAGCAATCTGCCATTCTCCCTATGGGGCAGACTGTCCCCATAGGCAGACTGTGAATATACTAAATTAACCAAAGGGTGTCATTTGGGAGACTGACACATGGCTTTTCCTACTACAATTGCCTTTACTCTACAGGTCTAAGAATAAGTATAAATATTCTGCAAATTGCTAAGAATGTCCATTCCATTTATACATTTGGGAGCTGGAAAAATGATCACTGGGTGGATTCGTGGATTCAGTTTACCAGCTGTGAGACAAACCTGGGTTGGGGCTCCACTTATTGCCTGGCTTGCCTATGTCTCTACTCTAGAAGGGGTCCTGATGACACTTTGGGTTCTCTAGTATCAGGATCACCTCTGACCTTAAATTCAACACACTTGAAAGAACTGGATATTTCCCTTTTCCCCAGTGTATAATTACCTGTGTAAAGACCTACAGGTTTTTTTGGAGAAGGACCTGATGAATTGCTACAGGACATACTTGTTATGTACTTCTCACATGGGGACCCAACTCCCTACCTTCTCACATGGGGACCCAACTTCTTTTGTAATCAGTGGGTTCTGGATTTTAGAATTGACTGAACTCTGGAGCCTGGGCAAGAAATCCTGGTTTTCTTTTGGAAGGTTTGACCTTAGGCTTCTGTTCATCCATTCTTTTTTTTTTTTTTTTAAGATTTTATTTATTTATTTGACAGACAGAGATCACAAGTAGGCAGAGCAGCAGGCAGAGAGGGAAAGAGGGAAGCAGGTTCCCCGCCCAGCAAAGAGCCCGACTCGGGGCTCAATCCCAGGACCCTGAGACCATAACCTGAGCCAAAGGCAGAGACTTAACTCACTGAGCCACCCAGGCACCCTTCTTTATCCATTCTTATCTCTTTTGACTTCATATGTTAAGTAAATATTCTTGTTGGCTATTTATCTTGGCTCTAGGGACAACATGACTATTAGCCACCTTCACAGATAACTTCAGGTCAACTTCCCTGGGCACCACCAGGATGGTGGTGTTGCTGCCCATCGCAGGAATTACATTCACCCTGGCTTCTGAAAGTTAAGTGTTACCATCTAACCTCTGCTTTTCTGGAACAACATTATTATCGTTGATGCTAGGGCACCTGCTTCTGCAACAGCTTCTTCTGTTATCATCCCCAGCCTAAAGACAGCAGCCTCTACACAGCTTCTCAGTAGTACTGGTAACTTCCCTCGGCCACTCCCAATGCATTCCTTTTCATGTTGGTAAAAAAAGGAACAAAGTCAGCTTTGGGATTTTCTGTCCCATGTAGTTGACCTAGTCTAGCAGGCTTAGTTCTCAGAAACTTTTTATCTCTTCCCCAAAGTCTACCAGGCAGTCTGGTCTCTCTATGTCATTTAATATGACCTATCACTTATTCTAAGATACTAACAACTCCTACAGCCATATATTAGCCATGTCTCCTGAGGCCCTTAATCCATATTAACAAACGTTCCTTTATGCTCCTACCTCCCAGCATCCTCTGAGAGAAGACTTGATATTAGCAGACAACCAAAAAATGGTTTGGCTCCACCTTGGTGAATAAGCTTAATAAGCCATATATAGTGTTGTGGGTTCAAAAGAAACAACAATTAAGTTTTTTTTTTTTAAGATTTTATTTATTGGGACACCTGGGTGGCTCAGTGGGTTAAGCCGCTGCCTTTGGCTCAGGTCATGATCTCAGGGTCCTGAGATCGAGTCCCACATCGGGCTCTCTGCTCTCTGCTTGGCAGGGAGCCTGCTTTCCTCTCTCTTTCTCTCTGCCTGCCTCTCTGCCTGCTTGTGATCTCTCTCTCTCTCGCTGTCAAATAAATAAATAAAATCTTTAAAAAAAAAGATTTTATTTATTTGACAGACAGAGATCACAAGTAGGCAGAGAGTCAGGCAGAGAGAGAGGAGGGAGCAGACTCCCTGCTGAGCAGAGAGCCCGATGCGGGGCTCCATCCCAGGACCCTGAGATCATGACCTGAGCCGAAGGCAGAGGCTTTAACCCACTGAGCCACCCAGGCACCCCAACAATAACTTTTTTTTAAGTGATAATAACAGAATTTCCTCTTGCCTCTGTGCCTTATAATGACTTGCCTGCCCTGGGACGTAAGGGAGTTCCAGATATTTTTTTTATTTAGTGCTGCTATTATCAGATCAAGTCTCTAAGCGATAGCTCTGATATTGACAACACTCACTTTGAGACATAAGCTCAGGAATGTGTGAATAAAAAATCAGGTTCATCTCATTAGATAAAACTAGATCATCAAAAAAGAACAATTGATACTAGAATAAATTTAAATGGCCAAAACAGATTTTAAATAATGTTCAGCTTCCCTTGAGATTAAAGCAAGGGGCTCTCTTTCCTCTGCCTATCATGTTTGCAAAAATATTAGTGAGGATGAAGTGAGGAAGGTAGTTTTTGGGGTGGACTTGTGAATGGGTATAGACTCTGGAACATAATTTGGCAATATGTTTCAAAACTGAAAAATTGTTATCTCTCCCCAACCCAATAAGTTCACTTCCAAGAATGGATTACAAGAAAATAATCAAGGATCCCAACAAACCTATGTGTTCAGCAGTACTCATCTAGTATTATGTCAGTGAACAATTGAAATCTTAAATGTTAAAAAATTATAAAATGAGTACATAAAGGCTGGAACATTTGGACGATGAAATATTGTGTTATAGGATTACCTAGGTGTGGATTCCAATTCCAGTTCTGTCTTTCCCTAACTATATAACCCCAGGTAAGTTAATTAACATTAATTAATTTTCTTTAAAAGGAAATTATCATCGTTCCTATCTCAAAGGGTTGTTATGTGCAGCACTTAGAATAGGGCCTGGCTCACAGCACTGCTTATTATTGTTTAGGAGAGAAAACATGAAGATATATTAATGTCTTACATAAATATTAATATGTAATATATTAATTAATTGAAAATGGAGGATACAAAATAAACCTACAATGTGATGCCAATTTTTTTTATGATTAGCCATATTCATAAGACTGGGAAAAAGTAACCATTAAACCATAAACATTTTGCGCTCGGGACTCTTTTATGCTCTTAGAAATTATTAAGGATCACAGACAGCTTTTGTTCATGTGAGTTCTACTTATGGGTGGTTATTATATTCAAAATTAACATGAGAAAATGGAAAGACATAGTTCTGTGCCAGCACAGGAGCTGTTAGAGTAAGGATATCGTCACACATTACGGACCTTCTGGAAAACTCTGCTGTACACTCATGAGAGAGTAAGAATACAGCAAACAGATAATGGTTTGGAATGATTATGAGAAGAATTCAGACTCTGTAGACCCCTTAAAAGAGTCTCAGAGACCCCCTCCAGGGGGTCACACTTTGAGAATGTTACACTAACCCATTAACTATGAGTATAAATCATTTATAAATATATATTTTTAAATTTTATTTAATTATTTGACAGAAGGAAAGAGAGATCACAAGTAAGCAGAGAGGCAGGGGGCAGGGGGGAAGCAGGCTCCCTGCTGAGCAGAGAGCCTGATGTGGGGCTCGATCCCAGGACCCTGAGATCATGACTTGAGCCGAAAGCAGAGGCTTAACCCACTGAGCCACTCAGGTGCCCCATTTATATATTTTTAATTGTCTTCTGTATTTTTCAACCTCTCTATCATAAACATATGAATTTATAATTACAAAATGTAAGAACAATTTAAAAATGTATTTCTTATAGTCATGCCGCAGGAACACACATTCAGTTGGATCCAAGGTTCTTCTACCTGAATGGGAGTCCTGGATTTTCCAGAGCTCTGAGATGATTCTTTGAGATGTCCCAAGAATACAGGAACTGGTAGTTCTATGCCGTTGACATTATTTTGGGTGCTTCTCAGAGACAGATCATCACCTAAAGAAAATGCTTTAGAAACCCTCAGGAGGAAGCTAGATCAGAGACGGAGGACTGGTTAATGGCTTCTTTCTTTCTGACATGCTTATGGACAGAGTTCGGGTCTTGTTCCTCACAAACAGCCCAGCCACGGAGCTAAGAAGCCTGTTCTGCACGTCTTCACGCATAGCGATCACGTGGTCTCAATGATGGCATCTGGCCCTGGATGTTTAACACCGAGCACAGCATGTGACACACAGTAGGCGTTCGGTCTTTGCGAAATGAATCGCTGTGTCAGCAAGAGCAGCCTACAGGCAACCTACAAGCTGCCAAGGGCTGTTGTAATAATCGTTTCCATGTCATGGTCCCAGTCTCAACCTCCAGCAACTCTCTGAGGTGGAACTTTTATCATCTATGCCTTCCAGACAAGAATACAGAAGCTCAGAGAGTATCGGTCACCCGCTCAGGGACACCCAGCCAGGAAAGAGCTTGGTCTGAGTGCCGAGGCATATTCCCAATTCTATAGAGTGCCATCTTCATAAAAGGCTGGTATGGTTTTAGGGGTGCTATTTCCCACTCCAGGAAATGCTGAGGGGAAGATCACCTGAAATCCCGATATTAAAACCCCACCCTTATGGGGCATCTGGGTGGCTCAGTCAGTTAAACATCCGACTCTTGATTTGGGGGTCATGTCACCATCTCAGGGTTGTGGGACTGAGCCTGTGTCAGACTCCACACTTAGCAGGGAGTCTGCTACCCCTCACTGCCCTTCCCCCTTGCTCATGTTCTCCCCCTTTCAAAAAATAAATAATATCTAAATAAATATAAAGAATAAAACCCCACTCTTAGAAACCCTTGTCTCCGACTGAAACCTGTGAGCTGCGGCTTTCTGAGTATAGGTTACAACGTGTGTGGGAACCAGGGATTGGCAGAAGGGAGGAAGAAGGAGCCTGGAGTAAGTTGAAAAGGGGAGCTGGAGAGGTTGGGACCCACCATAGATGTGGAGAAACCACAGAAACTTGAAGTTGGTGGAATTGAAGATCCACACAACCACCCCCTTCCCAGGTTTCCTGGCAACTGAAATCTTGGCCAACAGGAGGAGAATCTCTCTTAACAGGCTGAGCTGACACCAGAGCTGCCTAGAAACCATGTTTGAGGAGGATGGAGGATACAAATGGGCTTGACCTTCCTTTAGTAGGTCAAAGTCCCTGCAAAGACCTCACTCACTCAAGATGGCAGCTTTCGTCCACCCAACATCTCAGCAGAACCTCAAGCAGAACAACACCCTTTTGGCTTTCAATGAACTCAAGCAAGATGGAGTCTGAGGAACATGGCAAAGGGTCTCCTGGGAAGGACCGTTCTCCATAAAGAACTAGGGAGGGGGTAGAAGAGATAGAAGTGGGAGCCAGGCCAAGGCAGGTGAAAAAGTCAAGAAGGAAAGAAGAATGTGATTGGCAAATTAGCAGAGTGACTGGAAAGGTTTTTTTCAGGCTCTATAGATGGAGAACACATTAATTTGGTGAAAAATATTTGCTGTGCATGTATTAGAATGCTACACTAAAGCCAGTACCTATAGAGTATATGCTTGGTTATTTTGGCCCTACTTCCTGTCCTTTGTATACGCCGTGTCCTCCGTCTGGAATGCTTTTCCACTCTTGCCACTTATATCAAATTCACTCTTTAAGACCAAGTTCAGAAATTGTCCCCTCCAGGCAGCCTCCTATGATTCATTCCACCCCCCCCATCCTTAAATGCCCAGCCAGGAATGGATTATGTTACTGGGTATCCATAATATCCTATGCTGGGTAGCCATAATATTTGCTCTTGATGAACTAAGTCAAAATAATTTGCATCTGTGACTATCTCCCTGGCTAATCTGACGTTTCTTAAAGGACTGTGTCTCGTTCACTTTTGTGTTCCCCCGTGCCTGGCTCAATAATTCTTGTTCAGTTAATTTTGTTGATTCTCCACTCCCCCTACCCTACACCGTTGGCTAATCTTACACATTTAAATGAGAGGCAACTCTTATAGCACAAAGAACAAAGTCTGGGAATCAGAACAGAATTGTAGTCCTGGCCCCACCACTTTCAAGATCTCTACCCTTCTGGGAGTTACTCAACCTCTCTGAGTGTCAAAGGTCACACAAGAGTTGATGGGGCTAGGCGGTTGTCTGGGCCTTGATAAGGAACAAAGTCTATTGATCCTGGAGATTGCATAGTGCTATGTTCAACCCTGAGCTGCAATCCTTAGTGGTCCCTGAAGGGGGCAGTGGAGAGCCTATCCTGGAACATAGCTGAGAACCCACCATGTCCTTCTGGGCCAGGCACATACCAGGGCAGGCTCATGAAAGGGGGCTTTTGTCAAAAGGACCTCGAGGTGGAGAAGACCTGAGATGGCTTTGCAGGACAACGGGAGTGACTAAAGGAGGCAGTTCCCATGCAGCTGGCATATCCACATCTGAGGATTCTGGCAGAGGCTGGCTTCTGGGGTCTGGTTTCCCTCACGCCTCCTCTTGGAGCATGGCCATCCTAAGGTTTTCTACCTCCAGCCAGGGAAAATGACCACAACACTAAAAACCTAATGATAAAGACTGTCTGGACAACCAGACTTAAAGGCAAGACTTAAAGGAAGGGAAAAGGTGGAATGAGGAAGAGAGTAGACAGGTTTAAGGCGTCTAGGACCCACGAGGGCTGTATGATTAAGAGACAGCCCAGAAGACAGTGGTTCCCTAAGGCACCAGGAGAGAAGCCCTTCAACAGGTGGCTCAGTCAGAATCCATTCCAGATTTCAATCCAAATGTGGACTCTGAGGGACCACAGTGGGCAACTTCAGGCCAAAGGAGAGAATAGCTCTATATGTCCTTCTGGATTCACCATTAGTTATCAGTGAAGCACCTTGGATACTGGGCTGTGCCTTCCTGCCCTTCCAATGTTATGAGCAAAGTCAGGACTATTGGTAAATATGGTTAATTGTCCTCTTAGAAGGGATATTTCTTTTTCTCCTTCTTCCTAAGCAATAGACTCCCTGCCACATTTCAGTTGCACATGCAGCTACCTGGAATAAAGACTACATTTCCCAGCCTCACATGAAGCTAAGCTTGACCACGAGACTAAGTTCTGGCCCAAAGGACAGATGCAGAAGCAAGCGTTCAACTACCATGAAATGTTCTGTAAGGTAGAGGGGGTGTCCTTCTTCCAGCCAACTTGGAATGCAGATGTGATGGTGAGGGCTAGAGCAGCTACAGTGGAGCCATGAGGTAGGATCTTTGTTTTGAAGGTAACAGAGCAATAACCTAGAATTCTTGGTCTTTGAATACTGTGGATTTGCCATTCTAGCTGACAATGCATACCACAAAAGGGAAATAAACTTCTACCTCTTACTTCAGGTCTTCTGTTACATTTAAGTCTAATCTTAACTGATACAGGGGCTCCACAATAATTTCAAAAACCAGTCCTCTATTTCCCTGGGGAAAAAATACCATGCAGGTTAATGAAACTGAGTAACAGCTCTTAAGTGCTTACTATGTCTGACACTGTCTTAAGCACTTTACATGCATTAGTTCATTTAATCCTCACAATAATTCCATGAAGTAAGTGTCATATTGTTCTTAGTTTATAGATGAAGAAACAGGAATGAGGCAAATTAACTAGCTTGCTCAAGTTCACATGGTGAGCAGTAGAACTAGTATCTGAACCCCGAGAGCCAGGCTACAAACCCAGGCTCTTAATCACTGTGTTAATTAAAATTTAATCATATCAGAAATCCATATCAAAGCAATTTTGGTTGTTCCCTGTCCTGCTTAAGAGTCCCCTAGCCTTGGTGCTCATAACCCCATTTCCTTCCCCCTTGTGACATTTATCACACATGTAACAACTTGTTTCTTGACTATCTTCTCAATAGACTGACAGTCAATGAAGTCAAGTTCTGTGTGCATCCTATTCATTACAGTATACTTGATACCTAATTGTTTCTGGTATTCAGTAAGTGCTCAACAAGCATTTGTTTATTGGGAAGGAAAAAGGGAAGGTTAGAGCGGGGAGAGAGAGGGAGAGGAACAGGGAGAGAGGAGAGAGAAGGAGAGAGGGAAGAGATGGGTAAGGATGGAAAAGGAAGAAGGGAAGGGTGAGGAGGATGGAGGGGAGGTATGGGAGGGAGGGGAAATTAGAGTGGGAGGGAGAGGCTTGATCAGAGCCCATCAGCCCCCTGTCCCCCACCCCCAGCTCCCAGGAGTATTCACCGGCTGAACCCTTTCTGAACTATTTTAGTCCAGCAGGTCCCAGGGCTGCCTTGAACCTGGTGAGTCCTCCATGGGGAGTACGGAAGTAGGATGTATTCATTGGTTCATCAGCAGATCCAACAGGACTTACCATGCATCAGACTTGCTCTGCTTGGGGGGATGCTGCGGTGAGTGAGAACAGACAATGTCCCTAACCTTGTGCAGCTTAGACCACAGGCATGAACATAATCAAACAGGAGCACAGAAAAATAATGAACAACTAGGATAAGTACTCTAAAGAAATAAGGGCATCCTCTGGAAATGGCAGAATCTGGCATGTACCTGCTGTTGTGTTGGGGGGTGACGATGGTAATCAAGTTGCTTTGGGATGGTTTCCCTGGGGGAGGAAGTGATGCTTGAGCTACAGCTGGTGGGTCTGGTGAACTGGGGCACTGTTTGTCAACCTCAGTACTATTGGCATTTGGTGCCAGTTAATTCTTTGTCTTAGTGGGGGGGCGGGGAGAGAAGGGCTGTCCTAGGCACTATACCATCTTCAGCAGCAGCCTTGCCCTCTACCCACTAGATGCTAATAACCCCACCTCAGTGGCACAGCTGGGACAATCCAAGCGTCTCCAGACATTGCCAGATCACCCCCACTTGAGATCCACTGGAACGACGGGAAGAGGCCAGGTGCTTGGGGAATGGAAAAGAGCAGGAAGGTGAAAGGAGCCATGTCTGCAAAGGTCCAGGGTGGGAGAAGACTGCAGTTGAGGGGCTGCCCATGAACTTGGAGAGGCAGGCAGGCCCAGACCCGGTAGGCTGAGAAAGAAGGAAACGAAAGGTCTCCTCCCTGGTAAAGAAAACATGCAGAGAGGGAGTGGGAGCCTGCAGAGTTTGTGACAAGATCTCTTGACTCTAATCATTGGGATCCCAAAAGAAAGAAGCCTCCAGAAATCCGGAGCCCTGAGACAAAATTAATGGAGCTGGGTTAGCACACGCAGTCCATCCACCCGGCTCCCCGGGCTGACGAGGGGATGACAGATGAACCCAAGTAGGGCATGATGATGTGCCAAGGGCTCCATTTAATAAATCAGCTGACACTCCCCTGCATTTGCATTGCTAATGGTCATACCTACACCCCAGGTGTTGCTGCACAAACTTGTCTGCAGCCTCCCCATCTGGGACTTCCCAAGAGAGTTGGCACAGTGTGGCTGGGTGCTGGGAGGTCAGGTCTGAAACGCATTTTAAAATCAGCCTGGGGCTGGAAGGTGGGGAAACTGTCCAAAAAGCGCTGGCCACAGATAGGCAGGCTCAATGTCCTAGAGGGCACCTCACAGCTGAGTCACAGGGCCCCTGAAGCAGAACCTCTCTGCAATGGGACACCAGGGCATTCCAGCTCCCAGATGCATCCTTAGTTCTGGTCACTGAGCAACGAGGCGTTCCACCAGGAATTCATCTGCTAACTAGCTGTGACCTCCAGTAAGTCCAAGTGAAATGCTTTGGATCTCAGATCTCCAACACATGTTGAAAATTTTCTTTTTCTTTGTTTGGGGGTGGGGTGGGGTGGGGTGGGTGGAATGGGGCAGAGAACGCTGACTATCAGAATCATCTAGGAGCCTTTTCCGTGTTTCAATATTGGGGAACTCCATGCCCCAACTACCCTTAAGATTCCCACGAGCTCTTGGGGGAGCGTGTCCTTCAGGATCTGTGCCACAGATTTTTCCTCCTGAGGCAGATTCTGGGACGGTTTGATACGACACTGCCCCTGATCCTGTCTTTATTTAAAATGTTGGTATAGTGGTGCCTGGGTGGCTCAATCATTAAGTGTCTGCCTTCGGCTCAGGTCATAATGCCATGGTCCTGGGATCAAGCCCCGCATCCTGCTCCTTGCTCTGTGGGGAGCCTGCTTCTCTTTCTCCCACTCCCCCGGCTTGTATTCCCTCTCTCGCTGTGTCTCTCTCTCTGACATAAAGAAATAAAATCTTAATAAAATAAAATGTTGGTATGTTTTCCTTTTGGACTCTTTTTTTTTTGCATTAATTTTTATGTTGTTAAATATTGCATTAGAATATTATCTTCATGACCAAGGATTTTAGTGCCCCTTAAATTATTATACTATATTTTAAATTGTGGCCGAACAGGTGTAACATAAAATTTACTGTCTTAAGTATTGGGAGGTGTAAGTGTACAAGCTTCCATGTACAGTTGAGTGACATTAAGTGCATTCACACTCTTGTGGAGCCAACAGTACCAACCATTTCCAGAGGTCTTCATCTTCCCAAACTGAAACACTATATACCCATTAAACAGCAATGCCCCATCTCCTCCTCCCAGCCCCTGGCAGCCAGCATTCTATTTCCTGTCTTTATAAATGTGACAGTTCTAGGTACCTGACATAAGTGGAATCCTCTAGTATTTTTGTTTGTGACTGGCTTATTTCACTCGAAGTGATGTCTTCAAGGTTCCTCCAGGTTGTAGCCTGTGTGAGCGCTTCTTGCCTTCTTCTAACCAAACAATTCTCCATTGTGTGCGTGAACACCGCATTTGCTTTATCCAGCCGTAGGGGACTGGGGTTGCTTCTACCTTTCAGCTTTTCTAGAACAACACTTCTATACACATGGGTGCAAATATCTGCTTGAGATCCTCCTTCCAATCCTCTCCGGTAGACACCCAGAAGAGAAGTTGCTGGATCATGTGCTAATCCTAGCATTAATTTCTCAAGAAGCCATCACACTGTTTTCCACCGTGGCTGTACTACCTTACACATCCCCACCCACGGTGCACAAGGGTTCCAACTTCTCCTCATCCTTGCCGACACTTGTTCCTTTCTTTTTTCATTTCTCTTTTTAAGGTTTTATTTATTTATTTGAAAGAGAGAGAATGAGCAAGCAGAGAGGCAGAGGGAGAAGCAGACCCCCCCCCCCACCGCCTCAGAGCAGGGGAGACCCACAGGAGACTCGATCCCAGGATGCTAGGATCATGACCTGAACTGAAAGCCGACGCCTCCCTGACTGAGCCATCCCGGCGTCCCTCTTTTTTCTTCTCCATCCTGGCGTCCCTCTTTTTTCTTCTTTGTTAAGTAGTAGCCATCCTAATGGGTATGAGGAAGAAGAACTCCTTCAATTTAGCATGGAGGAGGTTTCTCACTCATCTCCCTACGGTCCCACCCTGCCCCCCGGTCACAAGTTGACACTAGGGAGCCTCTGATCTTGACGGGCGTGTTTTACAATCCCACAGGGGGTCTGGCCAGGAGAGAAATGCTGTGTGCCAGCTTAGAAGCCTGGCTCTACCACATGGTAGCTGTGTGACCTTGGGCAAGATACTTAACCTGCCTGGGCCTTAGATTTCTCATGGATAAAAGGAGGCCAACAATTTTTATTGCCACAGGATAATTCTGATAGAATTGTCACAAGGATCTATAAAGCGCGTAGACACGGTAAGCCCATATGTTAATGAGCAATAGCTGCTATAATCCTAGATCTCACCTACGGACGTAGCTGCTTTTTTGAAATAAACTTATCATTTTTGAATAATTTTAATTTACCGAAAAAGTCGCAGATAGGACAGAGGGTTCCCATGTAGCCTTGACCCAACTCCTCTAATAGTAACGTCTTACACAATCCCGGTACACTTGCCAACCAAGAAATTAACATCAGTGCATTACTCTTCGCTAAACTACAGACTTTATTTGCATTCCACTTGTTTTTCTACAAATGTCTGTTTTCTGTCCCAGGATCCAAGCCAGGATACCACACTGCATAAAGGTGTAGTCATTCATATTTGCTTAGTTTACTTTGTTCCTGTGTCTGCTTTTTTGTCCGAAAGGTGTTCTCCAATGCTGGAATTTGAGTGTCTTTAGAGGGGGGCCTGGTTCTCCTTGCTGCCACAGTCGGTCACCTCTCTCTAATGTCAAGTCCCTGCTTGGGGCATCCACGATTACCAGCCTGCCCCGGACTCAAGAGTCTGTAACTTTTGGACTGATGGCTCAGCCCTTCCCTTCTGAGAGACTGTAATTTGATGGTTAATTCTCCTGGATCTCTAAAGACCTTCTACGAGAATTCAAATACAGTCAGGTAGCTGGTCCGAGTACGGAAATTCACAGATAAACATTGTAGCAGAAATTAGTTGAGAGGGAGCAAGGCCTCCTAGGAATAGTCACTGAAGGAGTTCTGGGAAGTCAGAAGGTGATGGGCGTTGGAGATGCACCTCCAAGGGCCGGCTGCCCAGGTAGTGATGCTAGACTTATCCATCTTGTGCCTTGAGTGCGGGGAGAGGGGGGGCGGCCCTGTCTGAGAGAGACCCTGACTCTTCCCACTCAGCACTGGGATCGTCCTCCCACCCCGTGCTCCCTGGCATCACATGAGCCCAGCCGAGCCCACCACACTGCTCTTCTTAGGCCATTCCCCTGGCTCTGCCTTCTCCCCTTCCAGAATGGAGGTAACTCAGATCCTTGGCAGTGGGTAGAAAGAAGGGCTAGAAAAAACTCAGCCACCCAGAACAATTTAGGAAGGACCTGGTCTTTGCCCAGAGCAACACAAAGTGCGAAGCAGGGATTTGAAAATGAAGAGCTAACATCTCAATCCGGTAGCAGCAATATTTTCAGTCTTGTTTTTGACTCAGAAATAGACCAAAGGCTATGAGCAATCACTTACCTTGTTTTCTTTTGTCCATCTTTACCTGCCTGGATCCACACACCCAGAATCTCACACAAGAGTCATGGGTCTGGTATCTGGACATTTAGAGAAGTGCACTGATTGACCCAGAGTGTGAACAAACACAAAAAGGTGACAGGGTCAGTTATTAAAAAATAAAATAAGTGAGAATTGTTTTCCCAACTTAAATCCTTGTCCTTGCTTATGAGGAGAGCTTACAAAATGCCTCCAGTTTCAGCCACACACTCTCCCCACTGCCCTCACCCTAGTGCCCGTCTTGGAGCTGCCACGTCACTGGGTAACAGAATGGGTCAGACAGGTCTCATTTTGAGTACCAGCTCGGTCACTAACACGCTGTGTGACCTTAGGCAAGTTACTCAACCTTTCTGTGCCTCAGCTTCACCTGTGGCGTGAAGAGAATCGTGGCACCTGCCTCCCGGCTTTGCTGTGAAGTTAAATGAAAGGCAGAGAAAGCAGAGCACACCCAGAGCTGGTGTGTAATCGGCGCCCCAAACATTTAGCTCTTCTCACGTAGAATGCTCAGGGAAAGGTAGCAGCATGATCACCCAGAAAGCTGTCAGCTTGGAGGCAAAGAGAGAGAACAGGTAGGCATGAGCAGAGAGCTGCTGTGGACGGAGGACATCGCGGGCGCTTTGACCACTAAAGGGCTTGCACACGTAGCAGCTCGGTATTTCTGACGGGAGCCTGCAAATGTCTCCGTTTGCCAAATGAGGAATGTTCAGCCCAGAGAGTCCACACGATGCATCAGTGGTCACACAGCAGAAGAGACATCTAACTGGCCTGGAAATAGTGGGGTGGTTAAGAGTATGAACCCTGCATCTCGTATTACTGACCCCTGCTTCCCTACCCCCACCCCTGCATCTGGCAACATGCTCTGTTTCCATGAGTTCGGGTTTTTTAGATTCCACACGTGAGATCATTCAGTATTTGTCTTCAGGATTTCCTTCCTTTATATGGCTGAGTAATATTCCATTATATTCCAATACTCCATTCCATTATAGATCAGGTTTTATTTATTTATTTTTTAAATTAATTTGACAGAGAGAGAGAAGTAGCAGAGGGAGAGGGAGAAGCAGGGAGCCCAATGTGGGACTCGATTCCAGGATCCTGGGATCATAACCTGAGCCGAAGGCAGAGACTTAACCAACTGAGCCACCCAGGTGCCCCAATATATCACATTTCCTTTATCCATTCACATTCATGGATGGACATTTTGGGTGTTTCCATTGTCTCGTCTCTTGCAAACAATGTTGCAATGAACACGGGGGTGCGGCTGTCTCTTGGATTCATGGCACCCTGATGATAGTTAACAATAGGTATTGGATATTTGAAAACTGCTAAGTGAGTTGACTTTTAATTAAGAGTTTTCACCACACACACACCCACACACAGATGTAACTGTGCTCAGTGAGGGATGCCAACTGACCCTACGTGGTGCTCATTTCCCAGTATACACACATATGTCTGTGCGTGTTTGGGCAGGGCATATATATACCTGCATCCAACCGTCCCATTGTGCACCTTAAACTTGTACAATGTCACCTCAGAAAAGCTGAGGGGAAAGAGTATGAAACCTGGTGTTCAAACCCTTCCTGTCTGCCACCTCAGACGGGCTATGTGATGGGGGAGGGGGGTGTCTGGTAAGTTCTGTGTCTCGGTTACCTTGTATGTAAAGTGGGGGTAATGACGGCACCCCGAAGGGTTATGGTGAAGACTCAGTGAGGAAAAGTGTGGCATATGGTCCCTAGTAGACTCTAAATACGTGGGGAAAAAACCTTAAAAACTCTAACCTCCTGTTCTTTGAACACAGAACGAATTGAAAGAAATGCCCTTCCCCTCCCCCCATTTTACAGACAAGAAAACTAAGCCCAGAGAAATGGGAGGGTTTTGGCTTCTGCTTAGGAAATGAAGTGAGGGGAAATAAAATCCAGGAGATTAAAAAAATAAAGCCCCTGCAATAAAAACACAAAGAGACAAAAGAACGGGGCCAGACCCAAAAGGAGCTAGACAGAGCATCACAAAAATGTGCAGGCTGAGAAGGTTAGCAAAACAGTGAGCTCACTTCTGACAGCTAACCGGAAAGAACAAGCCAGGCTGTCAGACACCTGGGAGGCCTGGCCCGGCCGCCCGCCAGCGTGCCCGTGGCAGCCTCGCTCTGGGCGCCGCCATGTTGCTCCATGTCCCTTCCCCGACCCCTGCTCGGCCGCGCCTAGGGGGCGTCCTGGTGGAGCCCCTTGAGAAGATTGGTTCTGAGTTCCCTTCTCTCCAGCTGCCTTCCTGTTGGCCTCAGTCGGCCCCTGTGTAGACTGACAAAGTCGCCTTTGATAGGCAAAGCGTTCAGAAAGAGCTGGCTACAAAGAGAACACCTTCCTTGAAAGCTGGGGGCTGGGGAATCGGCATGGACTGTACCATGTTCTAGATCCTTCCAGAAACATGGCTTCTCTTCTCCAGGCATCCTTGTACACTGTGACTTAGGTTTGACACACACGTACACACACACAGAAGCTAGAAGTCAGATGGTGGCAGAATAGCACAGGAAACGCGCAGGGGCAGGGGAAGCTACAGGGATGGGTGTGGGAAGGGCTCCATGGTCTGTGAGCTCTCACCTCTTCAAATACTTGCCCTCCTTCCTGAAACAGGGTGTATGTGTCTCTAACCTACGCATACCCGCCCCCCTTCCCCACCCACAAACGGTGTGGTGCCAGGTCACTCACCCCTGCCCCTCCTGTGAAGAGGAGGCCACCACCTTCTCCCTTCTTCCCTGTGTATCTGGGTGTAGCTGGCAGGCTGTCTGGTCTCCTGTCGCCCTCTCCTGCAGGTGTCCTCTGAGTGGCCTCAGGTGGGGCCCGAGACTCCAGAAGCCTGTGGGCAAAATGGGCAGCTTTGCCCTGTTGGCGGTGGAGCCCAGCTCCCGCTAACCTTGGCAGGTCCCAAACCAGATTTTCCCAGCCAGCCCTCAGTTTGTATTACTTCCTCACACTCCACAAGGGCAATTCATTAAATGGGCCATTCAGTGTGATGGGATCTTTAGGCTTTGCTGGAATGTTGCATATAGATAAATACACGCAGCAGAAAGATAGCCTTTTCGGGGCACCTGGGTGGCTCAGTGGGTTAAAGCCTCTGCCTTCGGCTCAGGTCATGATCCCAGGGTCCTGGGATCGAGCCCCGCATCGGCATCTCTGCTCCGCGGGGAGCCTGCTTCCTCCTCTCTCTCTGCCTGCCTCTCTGCCTAGTTGTGATTTCTCTCTGTCAAATAAATAAAATATTAAAAAAAAAAAAGAAAGATAGCCTTTTCTGTAAAATTGTAACCGACTTAGGCTTCTGAAAAAATAATCCTTTCCCATCACAGATGACTGGAGCACGCAGTGTAGACAGGACAGTGTGGTAGATTGGGAAGAGCAATTATCTTTTGAAGAAAAACTTGAGAGATCTGTTTTTTTTTTTCTAGTTTAAAAATTAACTCAATTATTATTATTATTTTTTAATTTAAAAAGTAGATTAGAGTGGTGCCTAGCTGGCTCAGTCCGTAGAGGGTTCAACTCTTTATCTCAAGGTCGTAAGTTCGAGCCCCACATGGAATGAAGAGATTCTTTTAAAAAAAAGTGGATTAGAGATTTGAGCGAGTTTTGATTTCTAATCTCAGTTTTGCCACTGATATAATAAAATAGAGTTCTGAATATCAAAAAAATTAAATGATGCTGTATGCAGTAAAATGTGCCTTTTTAAAATTTTTTAGTGTGCAGTCTTATGAGTTTTGACTCATGCCTATGTGCATGGGACAAATAAAACACACGACCATTCCATAGCCCCCAAAAGTTCCCTCCTACCCCTGTCATGGATTGAGTTGTGTCCCTGCAGAATTTCTGTGGTGAACTCCTATCCGCCACCACCTCAGACTGTGACCTTATTCAGAAATTGAGTCTTTATAGAGGTAATCAAGTTCAAATGAGGTCATTAATGTGGGCCCTAATCCAAAAGGGCTGGTGTCCTTACAAAAAAGGGAAACATGCAGACACACACACCCAGAGAATGCCACCACCATCTACAAGCCAGAGAGAGGCCTGGAACAATCTTTCCCCCTCAGCCCTCAGAAGGAACAGCCCTGCCAACACCTGACTGCAGACTTCCAGCCTCTAGACCCTCGAGACAATAAATTGCTATTTTTTTTTAATATTTTATTTATCTGACAGAGAGAAATCACAAGCAGGCAGAGAGGCAGGCAGAGAGAGAGGAGGAAGCAGGCTCCCTGCGGAGCAGAGAGCCCGATGCGGGGCTCGATCCCAGGACCCTGAGATCATGACCTGAGCCGAAGGCAGAGGCTTTAACCCACTGAGCCACCCAGGTGCCCCTAAATTGCTATTGTTTAAGTCACTCTGTTGGTGGCACTTTGTTACGGTGGCCCTAGCAATGAACACGGCCACTTTCCAATCACCTCTCCACACCCCAGTCTCTGGTGATCAGCAATCTCATATTCATGCCTATAGTTCTGCTCCTTACAGAAGGTCTGTGAGTGGAATCATGCAGTACGTAGACTTGAGCCTAGCTTTCTTTATCCACCATAATTCTTCTCAGAGTCATCCACGGTCTTTTATTTCTCATTCCTTTTTATTACTGAGGAGTATTCCATTTCGTGGATATACCACAGTTTCCTTATCCAGGCACCAGTCCATGTTGTGGTTATTGTGACAAAAACCCCCATAATTGTTCACGTATACATTTCTTTCCTTTATTTTCTTTTTGCAGGTGAATATAATCTTCATTTCTCTTGAATAAACACCTAAGGGTGGAATTTCTTGTCATATGATTTCTGTATGTTTACATTTATAAGAAGCTACCAAATTGTTTCTCAAGTGGCTATTCCATTTTCACATTTTTTACTGGACACGTGTGAACATTTTAGGTTTCTGCATTCCCTTCATCACTCTTGGGGTTGTCTATTGTTCTGTTTTTTCCAATCTAGTGGCTATGTACTGGTATCTCATCGTTGGTTGTTTTTTTTTTAAGATTTTATTTATTTGATAGAAAGAGACAGAGAGAGCACAAACAGGGGGAGCAGCAGAGGGAGAGGGAGAAGCAGACTCCCCACTGAGCAGGGAGCCTGACTTGGGGCTCCATCCCAGGACCCTAAGATCATGACCTGAGCCGAAGGCAGAGGCTTAACCGACTGAGCCACCCAGGTGTCCCTCATTGTGGTTTTATTTGTATTTTCCTAATCACTCAAGATGTTGAGCAGCTTTTTCTGTGGTTATTTGCCATCTATTTATTTTTCTCTGTGAAGTATCTATTCAAATATTTTTGCCATTTTTAATTGGATTGTTTTCTTATCATTGAGTTTGAAAGGATAAAATTCATTTATCCAATGTGTTTTGCAAATAGTTTCTATCAGACTATGGACTGTCTTTTCATTTTCTTAACAGTATCTTTTGAAGAGTACAAGTTTTTAATTTTGAGCTAGTCCCATTTATCATTTTTCTTTTGATGGATCATGCTTTTGGTGTTGTATTGAAATCATTGCCTAACCCAGTGTCACAGAGATTTTCAGAATCCATGCTTTTCATCTGACTGAGCAGCTGATTCTGACCCCGGACAAGTCGTTCCATTTCTCAGCCTTGGTTTACCTCGCTGTGAAATGTGGAGATTGAAGTGATCAGTATTTTTCAAACTTTCTGGAAGCAAGACAGCTTGCACTCTGCATGGGACCCCAGCATATAAAATGGATACAAGTGTTTCCAGGGCCCGGCCCTTCTGGAATCTCTTAAGCAATGCTTCCTCGCCTTTCCCATGTTCACTAGTCACCCGAGGGCCTCGTGAAAACGGACATTCGGATTCCTAGGTCTGGGATGAAGTTGAGATTCTTCCATGTGACGTGGGCGCTGTTGGTCCGGGGAGCTCATGTGGAGCAGCAAAGCTCCAGGGTCCTCTTCAGGACAAACTGGGAAGTCCACCTCTGTCACACAAGACTGAGGATTTCTACAGCGTGTTTCTTCCAAGGAAAAGCAAAGCTCTTCCATATCAGTAATTCTCTTTCCTTCCTTTCGGTCTCTCCTGTGATTACCCCCCAGTTCACTGAAGGGCACACCAAGGTCCAGGTTTGAGCCAAGATCACTAGAACATGGCAGAATCGGGTGGAGAGGAACATTGCCAACAGCTGGGGGCTAGCAATTCAATAAAATCTGCCTCTACTTAGAACTTGTTCTGTTGCATCAGAAACTCAAACTGGCTTAAGGAAGAGGCAGAAGTGTTTTGGCTTGGGCAACCGAAAAGTCTGAAGCTGTGCTGGCCGCAGACACAGTCAGAGCCAGGGGTTCCAATGCTATCATAAGCAGCATGGTTCTGAAAGTTTTCCTTCTGCACGCCTCTGAATCGGTTTCAGTCCCAGTCAGGTACCTCACGTGCCGTCATAGGAAGACCCCAAGCTGGTCTGGGCTTCTAGTCCATCAGCTTAGCACCACTGGCAGAGACACAGCTCCACTTCTCCAGTAGTTTCAGTAAAAGCCCTACATTTGAGTTTTGGTGGCTTATACCAGCCACATGCCCGCCTGTCCATGTAACAGTGACAGGAGCCAGTGGGACTATGGGGTGCAGACCTAAAGGATGGGGATGAAGCATGAACCACATGAACGTGAAAGATGGAAAGAATGGTCTCCCCCAAAAAGGAAAGAAAGGTCTCCCCCCTCCAATTTTTTTTTTTTCCTGGATGGGCAAACAATAGTGTCCACTACAGTCATTATGAAATCATCTGCATGAAAGCCTTGGGTTTAAAAAAATTTTTCTTTTTTTTTTTTGGGGTCTCTCAGGGGGAGGAGGAAACAAGGATCTGTAACTCTGGCCCCTCAGGAAACACCCTCATTGTGACTTCGGTGCCACATCTCTTCTTTAGCACTCCGTGCGCTTCAACTTCTTGAGCCCCACCTCCAACGCCCAGGATTTTCATGCCACCTTTCTCAGTACGATAAATGCATTTTGGTGCTAAAAATTTATATTCCTCCCCCTCCCAGAGTTTTTTGAACTTTAGATGAGGATTGCAACAGAGAGGGTAATGCTTGGTGCAAAGTGATCGTGCACTAAAGATGGAATTTCAGGCAGTGGCTGCAGGGGGGTGCTTTATTTTCCTGGGAGAGAAGGATCTTCTTGGTCTTGCCAAATTCTCCAGCTGGTTTTGCTGACCCACAAAGTTGGCCAGGTTCACAGCCTTCTAGCCCTAGAGCAATCCCCTCTGTCTGGAGGTGGCATGGAAGCAGGTGGAGTCACAGCTCAAAGGCGATGTCAGGACTGTCTTGGGAGGAACCTCTAAATAGAAGTGCAGGTGGAGAGCCTTGCCTAATTATCAATGGGACAAGCCTGTAAACGGAGACGGTAGGAGGGGAACATTCTTGCATTGTCTCTGGCAGACAGAAGAGGCTGGTTGGGGCTTGATAGCCATCAACTTCAGTCTTTCAGGCGTTTAGAAACGCCTTTCCTCCAACTGTCAGTCTGCTTACAGGCCCACACGACTCCCCAGCAGGAGGGGGATGGCTCTGGCGATGACAGAACCGGTTCTGGCCGGAGGTGGGGACTATTTCTGTGCGGGATCTGGTTGATGTTCTGTAGTGTCAGGTTAGGCTGATAGGGTATTTCATCGAATGACACAAATTCCACCTTCAGTAACAGTACCCCAATGTCAACAGTGAATGTAAATAGATTGTCTTGGAAAATGAGAAAACATGGGCACAGTGTCCCAGCCTCCCCCCTCCAGAGTGTATGAGCTATGAGACCACACTTGGCATCCCATAGGCACCTCTCCCTCTCTCTCTCCCTCACCCAGTGCACACAATGACCCCCTTATGCGCTGCCCGCCAGCCTCCATGGGAAGGGCACTTGGTGCGTGCAGAGTTTGACTACAGTAGTACTGTACGTGGTAATAATTAACTTGAACTGGCATTTACGATGATGAGATGTGGTGTGTGCTGCTCTCCCTTCATCCCTCCAGCAAACAGAACGTCCTGACTCTAAACAGGTAGGACCAGTTGCCGCCAGGCCCTCAAAGACACAGTGTTCTGCTCTGGAATTAGCCGAGCATAATGGGCCCATTGAATCTGGCAGCGGGCACTTTCGTCTCTGGGCTGCACAAATCCAGGTGTTGGACCTAGACCCCGGGGGCTGGTGGGTAGGATGGAGTTTCTAAATGGGCTTTGTTCACTCACTGGAAGAGAAAACACCAAAGCTGAGCACAGAACTCTGGGAACTGGGCATAAAGCTTCAAACAGATTCCCTCCATAGAAGTCGGGGGCTGAGCCATCCCTCCTAGTGGCTTCATGTTGAAAACAAGGCTTTATCCCCCTAAGGCCCTTTTGTATAATGATCGGTAAGGTGAGCGGAAGTCCAGCTTTCTGGATAGCTGGGGTTGACGTGGAGAAACTGCACAGAGTGATTATGTAGTTTGCTCAAAACACACAGCCGGCATGGGCTAGAACGGGAAGCTAGACGGGTCTCCCAATTTTTCTGTTTTGGCCTCACTGGAGGCCTAAGGGGCAACTACCTTTGCTCAGGTCATTCGATTCCAACTAAGTGTCCCTCCTACCTTGTGCTCTACTCCTTATCAGGCAGAAGAGAAGAAGCAGTGGGTGGGGCAAACAGTAAGAGAAAGAAGGTTCCAGTCCGGACTCTGGGACCCACAGCTATGTGATGCTGGGGAGAGCCCTTCCCATCATTGAACCTTGGTTTCTTATGTGCAAAGAAAGAAAGCCAGGACGGTGTGGCTCATAAGGCCGGTGTTCAGTAGGTTGAGCCCTGCCATGAGCCCCAGGGAAGCCCCAGAGAAAAGCCTGGGGTTGGGGGTGCTGTGGTGTGAAGGTGCTGGAAGGGAAAGGAAGCCCTGAGAAGCATGCCAGTAATTTGGAGCTTTTACCATCTTTCCAGTGATGAATGCGAGCCTTTCCCCCAAAATGCTAAAGTGCTAATTAGGATCCTAGAGTCCATTTTATTGAACTCTTTCATTTGTAGGCTCTGAATCTTCAGATGTAATGACTTGGCCGAGGTCACAGAGAAAAGGGGCAACAGACCTCCTGCTTCCCATCCATGCATTCTTTCTAGGTACTCAGTAGCTTGTGATGAGGCCAGCCCCCCAGTGGGCAGCAGTGACAACCAGAAACAGAGATTCCAGGGGGACACTGTCATGGTTACACTGTGACATCTTGACTGAGCTCAGACCCTGTGCTATGCCCATTACCTCACTTTTTTTTAATTTGAAAGCTAATGATAGGTACACCTGAAACTAACATAATGTTTTCTGTCGATTATATCTCAAATTTTAAAAAATGACCCAGGATCTGTGTGTTTTCATCAGTTCTGTACAAAGATGTGGACAGTTATGCTTACAGGATGATTTGCCTGAAGTCACAAGGTTTAAATTTTGAACCCAAGGACTCTAGCATCACAATCTGTTCCCTGGACCATTGCATCACACTGCCCTGTTGGGGGTGAGGGCAGGATGTGGGGCCCTGGGCTCTTATTCAGAGTCAGGGAAATATCTCATAATGATGGATTTTTAGAAGTGACTTCAACATTCCTGATTAGAGAGAATCCCTTGGAGAATGTGGCACCTTCATCTTCATATGAGCTGTGTGATCTTTTCTTGATTCATTGGGGGCCGGCGCTGGAGACAGAGACCAAGCTGTCCTATTTCAGCGCCACCCCCCCCTGCCCCCCACCAAAGCGTTTCTTCTTCTGCCATGTTGCTGGGATTTTAACACCCTGGGCCCAGCCAGTGGGTAATCCCATCCAGAGAGAGAGTGTTTATAGAATCCTCCAAAGACAAAGAAAGCAGTGAGGTTACTTTCTGGCTCCTGCTACCAAGGCACATGGGACATTAGCCCCAAGATCCTTCCCCAGTAAAGACCTTGTTTCCGTGTCTTTGTGTGACTTTTGGGTTGGCGGGGAGTGTTGGGTGGAGAAAGGGGAGTAATCACTTCCAAAAATCACCAAAGCAACTTGAAATGCTTTCCTCTGTCTCTTATTGAAGAGACTCATTCCCGACATAATCCTCGAAACTGGAAATGGGGAAGGATGCCTATTTCCAAATGGATGGTCCAAATCCAGCCCCAGGAGTCTCAGCCACTGCCTTTCCCTCCCGGAACCCTAGGTGGAGGCACAGAAAGAGAATGAGGTGCCTGGTGTGTCCCCAGATGCCTTCTTCACTCGGGGGTATCTTATCAGGCCATATACTATGCCCCTGATGACGTTCGATTCTAGGAAAAATGTTCAGCTTTGCCAACCTAGAACTAGCTGACCTCAAGACAGAATGTCCCCAGAGCCACGTGGCCCTTGGGGCAGGCCTGGGCTGGGGTCATTTGTCTCATAAGCACTGACTATAAAGATGACCAGGGCTTGCAGAGTCCAAGTTCACAGGACACGGCCTGGAGGGTTTTGATTTGCCTTCCATAGACTGCATCAGCACCAAACACCTCAGTGGAATGCCCCTTCCTTAGGGAAGCCTTTCCATTACCTTCAGTCAAGCTATGTCCCCTGTCACGCTCTCTAGTTCTTACCACAATAGCTGTTACACAGTTCCTTGCAAAAGTATTGTCACCGGCACCTGCCTCTCCCAGTCCGTCAACTCTACAGAGGACACTGAGTGTTGGACTGTTCCATCGACCCTGACTACGATGTTGGTATACAGTAGGCACTCAGAAAACCCATGCTGAAGCAAGAGCAAAATGTAATGTAGAGAACATTACATCAAAAAATCGATAGGAAAATGTTAGAAATAGAGGTGATTTTATGTGTTTATTTCAACTCTAGAAAGTGAGGCGAGGCCAGGAGCCATAAAGTGACTTATTCAAGGTCACCTGGCTGGGTAATTGGGGGACTGGAACTACACCTAAGATCTTCTGCTTCAGTCTGCTCATCCTGGGGATTTCCTGTAATGTCTGCTCTTAGCTCAAACTCCATGAGATACTAGCTCTCTCATGGAGCGCCCCAATCCCCCCAACTCCCGATCCAGCTGGGATCTCTACTTCTCTGCATCCCAAGTCCCAGTACGCTAGGATGAACAATCCTGCCTGGATTGCAGGAGCTTCTTGGATAAGCTCCTAATTGCTGCTTGCCCCGTCGACGCCCTCCTGCCACCAGGGCCTGGAGGGACCTTTTAACACTGTGCATCTTGGCGCATCATTCCTTTGCTTCAGTCACACCTGGCTGTCCTGACTGCAAGCACCATCACTCCTTACCAGGCCCTACATGGCCTGCACCAGCCGACCCAGCCTCCCTTCCCTTACTCTCCTAGCTACAGAGAAGCTAGCCTTTCTCTTCTGTTGCTCTGACATTTCAAGCTTGCAGTTTTTCCTGCATGGAATGCTTCCTATCTGATCTGTATGTCATTCTTTTCACAGAGTATCACCTCTGACCATTGTATAAGGAGCATGTCCCCCTGTTCCCACACTGCTGTCTATCACATTATTCATTTTGGTATGTCCACAGCATATTTCGCTCTCTGAAATCACCTTCTTCCATAATTTCTTTTCTTGCTTACTATTTGCCAATTCACACCCTAATGTGGCCCCAGTGGGAGTGGGAATGTTGTCTTGTACACCCCTGCGTGTCCAGCACCGAGGTCAGCACCCATAGGCATTTATTGAATTTGTTGAATGAATTAGTGTTTGCAACCTCTTCTCTTTAATTGGGGGTACTCTTATGGATTTGTTGTTCTAGTGGCAAAGAGTTAACTCATGTAAAATCCAAAATGTTCTCTTGGAGAAGGAAGACACTGGATAGGTCAGGCATACCCATAATTGGCCAGCATTAGAATCACCAGGAGGGTTGGTAAAGATAGAGCTTCCTGGGACCCAACGAGCCCCCAAAGAAGAACATCCAAGCCCAGTCAGGAAGTTGCTGGCTACTGACAGGAAGTGGACCAATTTGGAAAACCACCGAGTGATAGGATTCAGAGCCAACTACATGTTCTTAGCGTTGACATTGTACCTGCACTTCTGGGAAATAATCCTAACCACGCAAAGGACTTTGTGTGCAGAGATATTTATCTCATTTATAAAAGAGAAAATCTTAAAACAACGTAAATATCCCAAAGCAGGAGAATTGATTAAGGAACCCATGATATAGCCACTTGATGGACACTACAATGAATACTTGGGACCACGTTTCTACATGAAAGGTATTTTGCCTTTGCTCTAGTTTGAATGTTTATGTCTGTTGGTTTCCAAGCTCAGGAGCTGGGTAAAATTAGAAATTGGATCTTGTCCACAGTGCACAGGGAGAGACAGAAGAAAGATGAAGGCACTCCAGACTGGTCAGTGGCAGGTTTACTACGCAAGGGAACTTGCGAATGAGACATGTCTTGGGTGGCTGCAAGACGAGCAGCTCTCAGCACCTAACAGAAGCTTGAAAGTATATACAAAAGCCTTAATGGGATTCAGTCTTGCACAGAATTCAGACAGCCTCAATAACCCCTCACTCTATCTCAAGGCTGTGTCCTTCAAACAGCTCCTAGTGTGGGACTGTTGGGCAGAACATACATTCCAAGTATAGGGAAGGGGGTAAGAAGCTTCTGGTTGCTCAGGTCCAGCTCACGAGTCTACCTGCGGTCACGTCCTCTCCATGAACTCCTCCAACAGTGTCCCTGCTCCAAATTCGTATATTGAAATCCTACCCCTAATGTGATGGTATCAGGAGGTAGAGACTTGGGAGAGGTGCTTAGGGCCTGAGTGTGGAGCCCTTGTGAATGGGATGAGTGCTCTTATAGAAGAGACCTCGGACAGCTAGCTCTCCCTTTCTGCCATGTGAGAATACAATGAGAAGTTGGCAGTCCACAACCCAGAAGAGGGTTCTAAGTGGAAACCAACAGTGCCGGCACCCTGATCGTGGACTTCCAGTCTCCAGAATGGTGGGCAATAAATTTCTGCTGTTAGCAGCCATCCAGTCTGTTGTATTTTGTTAGAGCAACCTGAATGGACTAAGACAGCCTTCTAAGAATGTAGAATTGTTCATTTGCTATGATGGCACAACACATCCTGGCAGCTGACAACATAGGTTCCAATTCTAGCCCTGACTGGGTGTGATCCTGGGCAAGCTACGAAGCCTGTCCATGTTACTGATTCCTCTTCTGAAAATGGAGATCGATAACAGCACACATATTAGGTCCTCAAAAAATATATAGAATACTGGAAAAAACTATATTAAAATGGCCACAGCCACTATGCTGACCTTGTTAGATAGAAGTGATTTTTCTTTTCTCTTCTCCATCTTCCATGGGGTGGTTCTATTATCTCCATAATTTATCAAAAACATAACAACAGTCAAATCATCACTGCAATGCAAAACCAGGCATTTTCATGAGGGACATGGGGCACATGGCGAGCACAGGGGTAGAGGGTGTGGCTGGAAAGAAAGCAAAGGCACCAAGGAATCTTTTCAAATGTAAAATCGTATATTCAAATTTAATATGAGTTAATAAAGATTGTAGCAATCGCTCCTGCGCCACCTATTTGCCCAAGCTTGTCCAGCCACCCCGTGGCCAAGCTGCATTTGGGACCTGGACGGTCCAGCTCCAGAACACGGGCTTCCCACTCTGAACCACACTGTTCCTTTTAAAAAGAATTTATGAAAGAGATGATGTATTCATAGCTCCCGTTCTCTCTCCTCCTAGATCCATCCAGCTGGGCGGGTTTCCGCTATTAATATATTCATGACGTGAATATTTACTGAGTGCCTGCTTGCAGGAGAACAGCTCTGCCTGGTGCCCAGGGAGCTTTTCATGTACCCATTTGCACGTACATGCTCCAACCGCAGCTCCTCTGGGTCTTGACAGAATGCCTTGCAGTCCTTCCGGAACACAAGAGCACGTGAGGCTTCCAGAGAGCTGCTCAGAGGCCATCTCCCCTCACCATTCTATTTCCTATCATGAGACCATTTCTTACCTCCTCTGAGGTTCTGATGACATATAGGGCTTCCTACCACAGGTCCCTCAGAATAGAGCCGCAGAATAGAAAATCGCCTGGGGGCAGTCTAGAATCAGGTCCTTAACAATAGGGTAGCCCTGGGGCGCCTGGGTGGCTCAGTGGTTTAAGCTGCTGCCTTCAGCTCAGGTCATGATCTCGGGGTCCTGGGATCGAGTCCCGCATCAGGCTCTCTGCTCAGCAGGGAGCCTGCTTCCTCCTCTCTCTCTCTCTCTGCCTGCCTCTCTGCCTACTTGTGATCTCTATCTGTCAAATAAATAAATAAAATCTTTAAAAAAAAAAAAAAAAAAAAAAAACAATAGGGTATCCCACAACTCCCATTATTGACATTGGTCCTCTTTGGTCTGTGGGGGCAAGGACCATGGACGCCTGGCTCTAATGGCTTATTCTTCTTTGCTGTGCCAATCTAAAAGGGGCCTGTGAGCCTTCACCAGTCTAGAGACTCAGGCCTTGCCTCAGGCTTACCTTATCTTGTAAGATGCATCTGTGGATAAAGCTCTTAGGGAGCTTATGTCCTAGACAAGTGACAGACCCCAAAGATGGACAGAGTAAATAGGTGAAGCCTGTCTGATAATAGAAGGTGACAGAGATTGTGGAAAACAGTAGAAGGAAGGGGTTAACCTAGGGAGGTGGACAGGCTGCAAGTCCTCCTCCTCAAGAACATAAGATCAGAGCAAGTCTTGATGGGGTGGAGGGGATTAGCCAGAGGGATGTGTTGGCAGAGGGAAGAGCCTGGAATATTCAAGAAAAGGCAGGGGGATGACGCTGGCTGGAGTGCTGTGAGGAAAGGTAGGCATGGAGGAGGAAAGTAGAAGCAAGGAATGACTCAAGAGGCAGCCATGGGTGAGGTCCTGTGTGGCCTTGTGAACTATTTTAAGACTTTGGATTTTCACTGACATAGGGAGAACCATGGCAGAGTTTGTGTTCTTCACATTTTTGTTGTAAAATAAAAGACACAGCATCCCACATAAAACAAACTATAGCTTGATGAATTATTATGAGGTCTGGACTCTTTAAACCACCTTCCAGGTCAAGAAGGACCTTCACCAGTCTCCTCAGAAGCACCTCCCCAGGCTCTGTCCCAATCCACATTCCCTGCCTCTGTGCAGATGTGACCACCTTCCTGCCTTTTCTGTTGATCACTTGTTGGGTTTCTCTGTGTTTGCATCGCATCCCTGGTGGTGAGAACTTAATCCTAATGTGTCTCTTAAGTCACTTTTAGCCCGCTAGTCCTCCTGATCCTTTTTTATTTTATTTCTTTTCAGTGTTCCAGAATTCATTGTTTATGCACCACACCCAGTGCTCCATGCAATACGTGCCCTCCGCAATACCCACCACCAGGTTCACCCAATCCCCACCCCCTCCCCTCCAAAACCCTCAGTTTGTTTCTCAGAGTCCACAGTCTCTCATGGTTTGTCTCTCCCTCCAATTTCCCCCAACTCACTTCTCCTCTCCATCTCACAATGTCCTCTGTGTTATTCCTCATGCTCCACAAGTAAGGGAAACCATATGATAACTGGCTCTCTCTGCTTGACTTATTTCGCTCAGCAGAATCTCTTCCAGTCCCGTCCGTGTTGATACAAAAGTTGGGTATTCATCCTTTCTGATGGAGGTGTATTGTATGTATGGACCATATCTTCTTTATCCATTCATCTCTTGAAGGGCATCTTGGCTCTTTCCACAGTATGGTGACTGTGGCTGTTGCTGCCATGAACATTGGGGTACAGATGGCCCTTCTTTTCACTAAATCTGTGTCTTTGGGGTAAATACCCAGTAGCGCAATTGCAGGGTCATAGGGTAGCTCTATTCTTAATCTCTCTCTCTTTTTTAAAGATTTTATTTATTTATTTGACAGAGAGAGAGGGAGAGAGAGATCACAAGTAGGCAGAGAGGCAGGCAGAGAGAGAGAGAGAGAGGGAAGTAGGCTCCCTGAGGAGCAGAGAGCCCGAGATGGGGCTCGATCCCAGGACTAGAGATCATGACCTGAGCTGAAGGCAGAGGCCCAGCCCACTGGGCCACCCAGGTGCCCTACTTTTAATTTCTCAAGGAATCGCCACACTGTTTTCCAAAGTGGCTGCACCAACTTGCATTTCCACCAACAGTGGAAGAGGATTTCCCTTTTTCTACATCTTCTCCAACACTTGTTGTTTACTGTCTTGTTGATTTGGGCCATTCTAACTGGTGTAAGGTGGTATTTTTTTTTTTTAAGATTTTATTTATTTATTTGACAGAGAGAGATCACAAGTAGGTAGAGAGGCAGGCAGAGAGAGAGAGAGGGAAGCAGGCCCCCTGCCGAGCAGAGAGCCCTACGCGGGACCCGATCCCAGGACCCTGAGATCATGACCCGAGCCGAAGGCAGTGGCTTAACCCACTGAGCCACCCAGGCGCCCCGTAAGGTGGTATTTTAATGTGGTTTTGATTTGAATCTCCCTGATGGCTAATGATGATGAACATTTTTTCATGTGTCTGTTAGCCATTTGCATGTCTTCTCTGGAGAAGTGTCTGTTCATGTCTTCTGCCCATTTTCTGACATGATTATCTGTTTTGTGTGTGTTGAATTTGAGGAATTCTTTATAGATCTTGGATATCAGCCCTTTGTCTGTAGTGTCATTTGCGAATATCTTCTCCCATTCTTTGGGTTGCCTCTTTGTTTTGTTGACTGTTTCCTTTGCTGTGCAGAAGCTTTTGATCTTGATGAAGTCCCAAAAGTTCATTTTTGCTTTTGTTTCCTTTGCTTTTGGAGACATAACTTGAAAGAAGTTGCTGTGGCCGATGTCAAAGAGGTTACTGACTGTGTTCTCTAGGAGTTTGATAGATTCCTGCCTCATGTTGAGTTCTTTTATCCATTTAATGTTTATCTTTGTTTATGGTGTAAGAGAATGGTTGAGTTTCATTCTACATATAGCTGTCCAGTCTTCCCAGTACCATTTATTGAAGAGACTGTATATTTTTTCCTGCTTTGTCGAAGATTATTTGACCGTAGAGTTGCGGGTCCATATCTGGGCTCTCTACTCTGTTCCACTGGTCTATGTGTCTGTTTTTGTGCCAGTACCATGCTGTCTTGGTGATCACAGCTTTGTAGTAAAGCTTGAAATCAGACAATGTGATGCCCCCAGTTTTGTTTTTCTTTTTAACATTTCCTTAGCAATTTGGGGTCTCTTCTTGTTCCATACAAATTTCAGGATTGTTTGTTCCAGCTCTTTGAAAAATGCCAGTGGAATTTTGATCAGGATGGCATTGAAAGTAATGACTGCTCTAGGCAGTATAGACATTTTAACAATGTTTATTCTTCTGAACCATGAGCATGGAATGCTCTTCCATCTTTTTGTGTCTTCTTCAGTTTCTTTCATGAGTGTTCTGTAGTTCCTTGAGTACAGATCCTTTACCTCTTCGGTTAGGTTTATTCCCAGGTATCTTATGGTTCTTGGTGCTATAGTAAATGGAACCGAGACTCTAATTTCCCTTTCTATATTTTCATTGTTAGTGTATAAGAAAGCAACTGATTTCTGTACATTGATTTTGTATCCTGCCACATTACTGAATTTCTGTATGAGTTCTTGTAGTTTGGGGATGGAGTCTTTGGGTTTTCCATATAAAGTATCATGTCATCTGAGAAGAGGGAGAGTTTGACTTCTTCATTGCCAATTTGAATACCTTTTTTTCTTTTTGTTGTCTAATTGCTGTTGCTAGGACTTCTAGTACTATGTTGAACAACAGTGGCGATCTTTCTCTTATAGTTTATGTGTCAAAGTATTAGGTCAGTTGGACCTATAGTTTTCCCCCTGCTGGTTTTATTAATCATTGCATGGCTTTGAGCAGAGGAGAGCCATGATCTGACCTATGTTTTATTTTATTGTGTTTTTTTTAAGATTTTATGTATTTATTTGACATAGAGACACAGCGAGAGAGGGAACACAAGCAGCAGGAGTGGGAGAGAGAGAAGCAGTCTTCCTGCCCAGCAGGGAGCCGAATGCAGGGCTCAATCCCAGGATCCTGGGGGATAATCACTTGAGCCGAAGGCAGACGCTTAATAACTGAGTCACCCAGGGCCCCTGACCTAGATTTTAAAAGGCTTCCACTGCCTATAGTGTTGAGATTGTAGGAGGACAAGGGTAAAGCAAAGAGATCTCTTGGGGGCTACTGCAGGAGCTCATGAGAGACAATGAGGCTTAGACCAGGCAGGAGAGATGGAAGAGGAAGAGGCAGTTGGATTCAGGTTGTATTTTGAAGGTACGAGAGCCAACAGGATTTCCTTATACTCTGGACATGGATTGTGAAAGAAAGGAGTCAAGAATGATTTTTTAAATTTATTTTTTATTTTTTAGAGATTTTATTTATTTGACAGAGAGAGACACAATACAAGAGGGAACACAAGCAAGGGGAGTGAGAGAGGGAGAAGCAGAGGGGGGAGCCTGATGTGGGACCCAACCCCAGGCCCCCAGGATCATGACCTGAGCCAAAGGCAGATGCTTAACGACTGAGCCACCCAGGCGCCCCAAGAACGATTTTTTTAAACTGCTTTACTGTGATAGTCACATACTATAGTATGTAATTTATCCATCTAAAGTGCAGTGGGTTTTAGTCTATTCAAAGAGCTGTGCAACCATCACTGTAATCTAATTTTAGAACATTTCCATCAAAAGAAACCCCATGCCCATTAGTAGTCAGTCTGTTCCTACTACCCTGGCAACCACAAGTCTATTTTATGCCTCTGTGGTGTGCCTCTTCTGGATTTTTCATATAAACAGAATCATACGAAATGTGGTCGTTTGTGACTGGCTTCTTCACTTAACATGATATTTTCAGTGTTCATCCAAGTTGTAGCATGCATCAGTACTCTCTTCCTCTTTATTGTTGAACCATATTCCAGGGTATGGATATACCATATTTTGTTTATCCACCCATCTGTGGATGGATGTTTGGGTTGTTTCCAATTTAAGCTATGAAGAATGCTGATATGAGCATTTTTGTTTAAGTTTTTGTTTGGACATATGTTTTCAGTTCTGTTGGGTATGCACCTACAAGTATCATGTGGTAGGGTCATACAGTAACTCTATGTTTAACCTATTGAGGAAGTACCAAACTGTTTTCCACAGTTGGTGCATCATTTTATGTTCCTACCAGTAGTGTAATGGATTCCAATATCTCTACATCCCCACCAACACGTATTATGTATATCTCTTTGATTATAACTATCCTAGTGGATACAAGGGGCATCTCATTGCAATTTCTATTTGAACTTCCCTAATGACATGATGTTGAGCATCTTTTCATGTGTTTATTGGCCATTGGTATATCTTCTTTAGAGAGATGTCTGTTCAAACTTTTTTCATTTCTTAATTGGGTTATTTGTCTTTTTATTGCTAAATTGTAAGTGTTCTTTATATATTCATGTACATGGCCCTTGTCAGCTTTTGTTTTGCAAATATTTTCTCTCCTTCTGTGGGTTGTCTTTTTACTTTCTTGGCAGGCCAATGAAGCACAAGTTTTTAGTTAGGATGAAGTCCAATTTATCTGTTTTGTTATTTCTTGTGCTTTGGGTGTAATTTTAAGAAACTATCATTCATGAGGTGCCTGGGTGGCTCAGTCGTTAAGCATCTGCCTTCAGCTCAGGTCATGAGGTTCTGGTATTGAGCCCTGCACTGGGCTCCTTGCTCAACAGGAAGCCTATTTCTCCTTCTCCCACTCCCCTTGCTTATGTTTCCTCTCTAGCTGTGTCTCTCTCTGTCAAATAAATAAATACAATCTTAAAAAAAAGAAACTATCATTCAATGAAGTTCATGAAGATTTACTTCCATATTTTTATCTAAGAGTTGTATAGTTTTTGAGGTCTATAGTTTAGATTTTGTATGTTTTGGTCTATGACTTTGAGTTGATTTTTGTAGGTAAGGATCCATCTGGACCATTGATTTTTCAATCTCTGGCAAATGGATATCTAGGTGTTCTTGGAATATTTGTTGAAAAGACTATTCTTTCTTAATTGATTTGTCTTCACTCTTGTTGAAAATCAATTGATCGTGAATGTGAAGTTCTATTTCTGGACCCGCAATTCTATTTCATTAATTTATATATCTATCCTTATGCCTGTACCACACAGGCTTGATTACTATAGTTTGTATTAAGTTTGGAAATTGGGCAGACTGTGTTCTTTTACAAGATTGTCCTGGCTATTCTGGATCTCCTCTTTCATTCCTGTTTGAATAATTTGAGTCTTTCTTCATTTTTCTTCTTGATCATTTTAGCTAGAGGTGTGTCAGTTTTATCTTTTCAAAGAAACAACTTTTGAGTTTGTTGATTTTCTCTAATTTGGAAGAAATGGATAAATTACTCAAAAGATATAATCTACCATAGATTACTGAAGAAGAAACATGTAATCCACATAGGGACATACCTAAAAGAATCTGAATTCATTGTTAAAAACCTTTCCCCAAAAGACCCCAGGATCAGATGGTTTTACTGGTGCTCCTAAACATTTAAGGAAGAAATTAAACAATTTTTTAATGAACGTTTTCAGAAAACAGAAGAAGGAAGAACATATCTGAAGTCATTTATCAAGGCCAGAATTACCCAGATAACCAAAACGAAGAAGAAAAGAATTATAAGAAAAGAAAACTACGTAGCAAAGGAACACAAAATCCTCCAAAAAATTTTAGCAAGTCATATCCAGAATATATAAAAAGATAAGAAATACATCATTACCAAGTTAGATTTATCCCAGAAATGCAAGTTTGGCTCAACAGTCCCTTTTTTCAATCAAGTAATCAATTAACAAACTAAAAATAAGAAATCAGATGGTCATCTCAATTGATATAGAAAAATAATGTAGTAAAATTATTTTTAAAAGGTTCAGCAAACTAAGAAAACAAGGAAACTTCTTTAACTACTGAGTACCTACAGACTGCATCATACTTAATGTTCAGTGTTCAATGATTAAGATTTGTATAAAATTGGTTTCATTTATTCCTTAAATATTGGGTAGATTTCACCAGGAAAATCATCTGAGCATGGAACTTAGGGGGAGGGGAAGGCTTTTCGTAAACAATTCAAGATTTTTTAATAGATATAGACTCAGGTCAAGTATGTTTACTCTCATTTCCTTAACTTAACATTTTACTAGTAGTCTGAGGCAGTGAAATAACGCCATAAAATATATATATAAAAGGCATACAGATTGGAAGAAGGAAATAAAGCTACCTTTGTGTGCAGACAACATGGTTATGGATATAGAAAAGCATAAGGAATCTAACCAAAAAAGCCAATAAAACTGAAGAGTAAGTTTAACAAGGTTGTAAGATACAAGATCAACATATAAAACTCAATTTTATTTTTAAGTACTAGCAAAGAACAGCTGAAAGTTGAAATGGAAGCATAGTCTTATTTATGGTAAATCAACAAACACAAGATACTTAGAAGTGTAACAAACAGAATATGTGCAAGATTTATATGCTGCAAATTACAGAACATTTTCGAGAGAAATTAAATCACATCTTAAATAAATGCAGAGCCTTATCATGCTCGTGAATTGGAAGTCTTATTATGATTACAATATCAGTTCTATTTATTTGATCTACAAGATCAATGGAATCCCAATGAGAATCCCAGCAGGCTATATTTATATAAAAAGAAAATATGATTCTAAATTATCTATTAAGTAACAAAGGACATAGAATTGCTGAAACAATTTTAAAGAAAAGAACGAAACTGGAGGACTCACATTACTTAATTTTAAGATTGTTTATCAAGCCACAGTAATTAAAACAATGTGTTCCTAGCAAAGACAGATATAGGGAAAAAAGAACAGGAGAGAGTGTCCAGAAATAGTCTCATAGACCCACGTAAAATCGATTTTTGGTAAAGAAGCCAAAGTAATCTGTACAGAAAAATAGTTTTCTCAAATAGACACAGCAAGAACTATTGGGCAGCCAGATGCAAAAACATTGAATTCCACTTTGCCATGCTGCATATACAAAAACTAATCTTGTGCGGACCATAGACAAAAGTCAGACTTAAAGCTACAACATTTTTAGAAGCATGAGATACTTATGATGTTGAGTTACACAAAGATTTCTTAGATATGACCAAAAAAACCCACCACAAACTATAAAACATGAATAAATTGGGCTTCATCCAAATTAAAAATTTTTTCTCTTTGACAAGTTAATGTCAAAGATAGGAAGGAATGTTTGCAAAGACCTGCAAATGTAAATGCTTGTGTAAGCTTTATTCATAATTGCCCAACCCAGGGAACGATCCAAATGTCTATTAATTGGTTAACGGATCAACAAATTGTGGTACATCCACACATTTGAATACTACCCAGCAATATAAAGGAACAAGTTGATGTCATGTGCAACAACACGGATGAACTCAAAAACATTGTGCTAAGAGGACAATGCCATACACAAAAGGTTGTAGGAGTACAGGAATCCACTTAGACAACATTCTGGAAAAGGCAAAAATATAGGGACAAATATCAGATCAGTAGTCACTAGAGAGGAATGGAGAGAAGGGGCACAAAGGAACTTTTTGAGGAAATGGGTACGTTATATATTTTTTATTTTGGTGCTGGCTACAGGACTTTATGCATTTGTCAAAATTCATAAATATGTGCACTTTAAAAAGACACATTTTACAGTACGTAAATTATATCTCAATATATGTGAGCACAGGAAAAATAAAGGGAATGGTTGAGTGGAATTGCAGACATCAAAAAGAGACAATTCTCTCAAGAAGTTTTCTTGAAAATAAGAGCAATGAACTGGGACATTGGCTAAGAGGGGAAGTAGAGTCAAAGGGAAACAAAGATTTTAAAACTGATTTTGCAGTTATTTGTTTTTTGTTTTGTTTTGTTTTGTTTGCAGTTATTTGTTGATGATGGAAGCAAGAGCAGTGGCTCTGTGCGTCGATGAGAATAGTCCAGTAATGAGAGAAGAGAATTACTGAATCAATGTCCCTGAAACGGTGAGAAAAGATGGGATGGGGAGCACAGTGGAGGAACTGGATTCAGACTGGAGCATGGACAACTCTCCAATGATAACAGGACAGAAGGCACAAGACATGGATCTAGACATCAGCAGTTGGCAGATGCTGTGGTGGGAATCTGGAAGTTTTCTTCTGATGGCTTTAGTTCAAGCCATGAAATAGAAAGCAAGGTCAAGAGCTGAGAGAGTTTTCATTCTTACTGACTGAGCCTGGCCATTACGCTTTGTCTCCACTAGACTATAAGCAGGAGAGGACCACACCTTGTGTATGATGATATGGGATACTTCAAGAGTGGCTGATAGATCAGGTCACTGGACCACTCGATGTCAAGCAATTCCATTTTTTTGTTGTTGATTTGTTTTTCAGCTGAATTGACCAATAACTTTGGAATTAGATTCCACCTCCCCACCCCAACCAAAACCTATTTTCCTCTTTACCAAGTATTCTCATTTCTGTAAATGCCATGATCACTGGAATTCTGTTTCCTCCCTTTATCCCCACCCCTCACTGCATCCATCTTCTTCGGACCATGAACAAGTCCTCTTTGTTGTTTCTTCAAACATCTCAAGGAAATGACCCCTTTCTTCATCTCTATTCCCCACTGTCTTAATCCAGACCACTGTACCACATTCCTTCACCTGGACTGCTGCACACCTTCCTTAATTTTCTCACGTTAAGCTCCCTACATTAACAGAATCTATTCTCCCCTATGGCATTCACAGTTCTCTCCCTCCTGAATTTGTGTACTTCTCAAACCTCACCTCATACCCTCTTCTGTACTTACTCCTATCCAGTTGCCCTGATCTCAAGTCATGTCTTTGACCATCTTATGCTCTTTCTGGTGCAGAGTATTGTCTTTGCCCTTCTGCCTGGAATGCTCTTCCACCTGCCCCTCAAATGGCTAACACTTTCTCATCTTTAAGATCTTAGTTGAACTATCATATGATCTCCCTGATATGAGGACATGGAGAAGCAACATGGGGGGTTAGGGGGATAGGAGAAGAATAAATGAAACAAGATGGGATTGGGAGGGAGACAAACCATAAATGACTCTTAATCTCACAAAACAAACTGGGGGTTGCTGGGGGGAGGTGGGATTGGGAGAGGGGGAGCGGGCTATGGACATTGGGGAGGGTATATGCTATCGTGAGTGCTGTGAAGTGTGTAAACCTGGCGATTCACAGACCTGTACCCCTGGGGATAAAAGTACATTATATGTTTATTAAAAAAAATTGGAAGGGGAGGCGAATCATAAGAGACTATGGACTCTGAAAAACAACCTGAGGGTTTTAAAGGGTCAGGGGTGGGAGGTTGGGGGAACAGGTGGTGGGTAATAGGGAGGGCACGTTTTGCATGGAGCACTGGGTGTTGTGCAAAAACAATGAATACTGTTACGCTGAAAAAATAAATAAATTAAAAAAAAAAGATCTTAGTTGTCACCTCCTTAGAGATGCCTTCTTGACTACTCTTTAGAGATGCCTTCTTGACTACTTCTTCTAAAACAGGTCTCTCCCACCCAACTCTCATCATTCTAATCTCTTTTGTTTGCTCTCATCTCCACAACCTCTTTTAGCATATTTCTCTGCTAGATGGATACTGAATACACAAACAGACAATAGCCAGACCATATGTAAAAATAGAACTTTGGTTCACAAGCTGCAGCAACCAACCCCTTTATCTACATAAACCAACTAGGAAGCCAGCCTGTTGTAAGTCAGACTTGCAGGAAGCCAGATCGCTATCTCTGATGACAATCCAGGAAGCTGAACAGTAACTTCTAAGGAAATTGGCCCCACATAGCCAAGACATGATTAATTACTGACAGTTTCCCTAATTTTTGTCTCTATTGCCAACTTGGGACTGATCAGAGGCGGCCAGATATGGACCCCTAACCAATCTTATGGGATATCCTGCTTCTAGACTGCATGCCTATGGAGGAAATCTAAAATCATTGTTAGTCAATCCTTCCTTAGCTGGGCTTCAAACTTGTTCCTTGCTGTATCCACTCATACATCCTCTTACCCCTGTGCTCACAGTACATTCTTTTCTATAACACAGCTGAAGTACTTTCTTTCCCATGATACTTTTTGGATCACCCTAGCTCTTAGTGACTCTCCCTTCTCTGAATTCCTTGAGCACATACCAGCTCATTTGGCATTTAGTTTCTTTTGGTTCATAGGGTGTCTACTGTCCTTCGACTGATGGTTGCACTTTTTGTGTGTGCCTTGCATGATGTCTAAAAGATAAGGATGATAACAAATAACTCCGAAAGATATATTCTGCTACCATTCCCATTTTATAGATGAAGAAACTGAGGCACAGACAGACCAATTCTCTTGCCTAAAGTAATGGATTAGTAAGAAGTAGAGCTGAGGTTTGAATTCAGTTCTGCCCAACTTATATAATATATATGTCAAAGCTCTAGACCATGCGAACTACTTTTCCTATACTGTACACATATTAGATTCTCAATAAATGCTGCTGAAGTTAATGAAATAACCCACATGCAAAAGTTTCATAAACAAGGAAGAAGGGAGCAGAACTCTTTAGGACGGTACCAAAGGGTTGAATGGAACAAGGGACTTGGTGAATTACCCCAAGTCTGCATTCTTTTTTTTTTTTTTTTTTTTTATTTGACAGAGAGAGATCACAAGTAGATAGAGAGGCAGGCAGAGAGAGAGAGAGAGGTAAGCAGGCTCCCTGCTGAGCAGAGAGCCCAATGTGGGACTCGATCCCAGGACCCCGAGATCATGACCTGAGCCGAAGGCAGCGGCTTAACCCACTGAGCCACCCAGGCGCACCCCAAGTCTGCATTCTAACCCTAGCTCCTGCTGTGATCTTGTCTCTATGGCTTCTTCACTCATCACAGGTGGTCTTTCCACCTGCCTTGAGGCTGTTTCCCAAGAGAGAACCAAAGAGTGGCTGTGGGATATTCGGTAATTCAAAAATGAGGAGTTCTTTTCTTGGTGATTACATTAAAATCAACTCACACGTACTTTTTGAGTTAGGGTGCTGGGTGCCAAGGTGAGAGCCAACACCTAGCAGGCACCAAGCATGTCCTCCAGCAGTTTGTAATAAGGATTCAGGGAATAGTAATTCAGCGAAGATTTGACCTTCCCCACGCCTGCTGCATCAAAGCCAAGATTAATGGTATTTCATGTGATGTAGAGTCCTCTATAATTTTGAGTACACACTGAGTAGATGGCTTGGGAAAAGCTTTCTGACCGGCTAAACAAGAGATGTTCCAATAACGCTCCACCTGCAGTTGTCAAGAACTTATCTTAGAGAAGATTTGAAAGCACTCGCAAAAGCAGAGTTGGATTAAGCAAATATGTAGGTAGTCTTGTTTAGGAACGTGTCTTTGAAGGGGTCTAGGTAGCATCAGGCCTGTTCTGGTAGCATGGGAAGCTGTGATGTGTGGCAAGTAGAATTCCCTTTAGCTGCTGCCATGTGATCTGTGAGCTTACCAAAGCACCTGGGACAAGGAAAATCCCCAGGGACGGCTAACCCCGGACAATGCTCCTTACACTCTGGTGTTCTGAAGGAGATGGATGGGTGTGTCATTGCTGAATCACTGAGAACAGCTCCACTGTGATCTCAATATAACAATAGATGTAAAAATAGACATAACAAATACAGGATATGCATGCACTCACACCAAATTGTTCAGAAAAAAAAAACCAGAATTCTGGGTAAATGTAAATTTAATTGTACTTCTCCATGCTTTTCTGTCTTTTAAAATTTTTCTATAATGAGCATAAATGACTTACAACATTAGAAAAAGAAGTTGTTTATCATATTAAAATATATTGCCACGGATATAGCAAATTCCTTCTGAGAGCAGTTACTGAGAACTATTCTCTTATTTATAGGGTTTTTAAAGCTTGTAGATTAAAAATATATTCTGAGAGACAAGCAGTGTATTTATTCCATTTACTACCTGGCCAGCAGCTGCCAGTTGAAGACATGTTGGAAAACTGACAATAGTTCTTATTAAAAAGGAGAGAGTTGCCACTTATGATTAGAAAACTTGTCATTGAATTTTGCAGAGCAGATCAGTATCTCCTATGTGTCTACTGCTTTCTCTGTATCTCTGAGTGGGTTGACAGTCTCTCTCTCTCTCCTTGTAGTCCTGAAGATTGGGGGAAGGAGGGGACCTGAAACTCCTCTGTACATGTTTCACCCTTAGCTCGCCAAGGCAGATGCAAGGATGATTACGTAAACAAAGGTGCCCTCCCCAGAACCTGTGAGAAGCTCTCTGATCTTGGGAGGATGTCATTAAGAAGGGTTTTTTTATTAAGCTGGCTTGAACTCCCAAAGGTTTTCCTATTGATATTATACCCCAAGGGATGAGTTAGCAAAAAAGAATTTTAATCAATGTCTGGGATAGGGTCAGGATTAGTTTAAGTGACAATTACTAAGGGTAAAAGGCAGAGAGGAAAGCATCAGTTATAATTAGAGTTATTGAACTTTAGATTTTTAAAGTAAATTTGGAAATTATCCAACACAAATCTTTAATTTACAAATGAATAAAGAGCAAAGAAAGGCCAAAGAAATTATATTTTAACTGAGGTCATACAACTGCTTTTTGCAAAGCTGGCCTGGTACCAAGGTTTTGAATATTATGGTCTTTCGGGCGCATTAACACTGCTTCCTATCCCCAAGTTAATTATTTCTTATGAAAAAAAAAAAAAAAAAACTGGTATCACAGGTATAATTTTTAATGGCTTTTCTGTTGACATTTATCTATAGCCAATAGTCACTGTTTTAATCTTTCTAAACCCCTATATTTATGTGGGGGGGGGGAAGCATTGGAAGATTAATGTTTATAATCTGAATTTCATTTAATTGCTATACCCTGTATAGTTTAGATCATAAGACCCCCCATGGGCCAAGGTACTCCTTTTCATTTAGAAGCAGAACATTCAGTTCATCATTTTGTTTTTACTGACTCATGAATAACCCACTTGAAATTCAAATTTACAAACTGTTATCGTCATCAAAAACAGGCTTGAGACTCTAAAGTTTGGGAAAGAGGGTGACTGTGTTATTTGGCAGGAGACAGAAAGTTGAGGAGAAGAGATTTCTTGGGGGGTTGTTGGGGCAGAAATGGGAGAGATGATGTTTTTCAGAATCTAATGGCACCAAAATGGATTACCTCCTATGCTTTTGGGCCTCATCTGTGCGAAATTCTAATGGTGGGGAAGGGAGAAGGGGGAAGGCGGAAGAGGGAGAGGATGGCGGGGAAGGTGCGTGCATGCGCATGCTGTAGAGGTAGACATGGCAGCTTCGGGTTTATTGTTTTGTCCTTTCCATCGTGTCTCTTCTCTTTGGCATTACTGTGGTCGCGTGTAAACCATAGTTGGCAATTTTTCTTTTATTCTTTTGGTGGAGTGGGAACAGAACAAGTTATATCCTGTTGGTTTGGCTCTGAAAAACCTAAATTGTCCTGGTAGAAGCCTGGTGCAGTTCCTGGAATCCTAGGTACCAAAATGCCTACTTAACACCTTTGCCATGCCCTTGTGGTTGCTGATAAGGTTTGGAAGAGTGAAGGAGGTAAGGAAGAAGAACCTGATAGAAATAACCCCCGGTGCCTGGCTAATCTCACACTTCTTGGTCATGAAAATGCATACCTTCTTTAGGACCAAACGATGTATTGGGTTGTCAAAGTTAAAAAATGCCTTCTCCTTTTGACTTGTTTGGACTCAAAGATATTCCTTGAACATCTTATGATGAGGAAAATAAATACAGCCATCATTATAACCTCATGGACACAAACAACTCCTTCCTTACCAATGAGGGAAGAGCTCATGGGCAGTTTTTCTAGCTTAAGAGTACTTTCCTTATCTCTCTCCCTTCCTACGGGACATGGAGGGTTAGCTCTGTCAGCAACGTGCAAAGTCAAGCCGGATGGCTTGGGGGCTGTCGGGGGCACTGGGACATTCTTAGAAATCCAATTCAAGCATCACAAAGAGTATCAGTTTTGAAAAGGACCCAAGAGAGAACTGACTCTAATGAGAAAAGACCGGACTGAGGCTGCGGGTGGTGAATGGCCAGCTGAGGTCTCAGAGTTTTCAAGACAAAGCATGATTTCAGCTGGATTCTTCAAACTTCTGGTTCAGCACTCTAATGACCACAACATATAGATTTGGGGAAAATACTAAGAACACTTATGTAAAAACTCAGCTATTTTCCTGACACTTCTGGATTGACCAGAACTTAGAATTGCTGCCTTGACCTGTCAGTCAATAACCTTGAGGCACAGACATAAATCAGAACAACTCAGGTGAACCAGTTTAACCTGAAGATATTTAAAAATCATTCTGCAGAAGTAGAGAAAAATCAAACGATTAAGCCTCTACCGCAAGTTGTAGCACATCATGGCTTATCTGTGTTTTCCCTTGTTGAAAATGCCCTGTCTAGGTTGGACAGTCTTCTCTTGGTCGGAAAGCTCATCAGAGCCAGTTAGATCAATTGGCTGTTAGGAAGAGCTCAAACGGTCAAGACTTTGGGGGCTGAGTCATGATTACCTGGGGACCGACTCCCAGCAGGCAGCTCGAGAGATTATGCATGTGGATAAATGCTACATGGGAAATGGTTTCGCTCCTAGTCTCATGCACTAGTGCAGGTATAGACAGGGAGGCGAGCTTAGACTGTGCCGTCCCCAGCAACTAGCACAGCAGGCTCTCAATGAACTTGCTGAGGGAAGGAATGAATAAGCCACTGATTTCACCATACCACACAACAGTTAGGTCAGGAACAACAGAGGTAAGGAGACAGAACGGATTTAAAGGAAGATGATCTCCTTTGACCCAGAAAGATGAACCGAAAAAAGTTATTTATGGAATAAAAACTGACTCTGGCTACTTGTTTAGAGATTCAGGTGGGCTTTTCTCCAGATTAATTCCTCAGACTTTATTGGTGGCCCCTTGGTGTTTTTTTTTTTTTTTTTTTGATTGTGTTGGTTTTATTTTATTTTTATTTTATTTTCTCATTTTTTAAAATTTAATTTATTTTCAGTGTAACAGAATTCATTGTTTATGCACCATACCCAGTGCTCCGTGTAATATTTGCCTTCTATAATAGCCACCATGAGACTTACCCAACCTCCCACTCCCTGCCCCTTCAAAACCCTCAGACTGTTTTTCACAGTCCATAGTCTCTCATGGTTCATCTCCCCCTCCAATTTCCCTCAACTCCCTTCTCCTCTCCATCTCCCCATGTCGTCCGTGTTATTTCTTATACTCAAGTAAGTGAAACCATATGATAATTGACTCTCTCTGCTTGACTTATTTCACTCAGCATAATCTCTTCCAGTCCCGTCCATGTTGCTACAAAAGTTGGGTATTCATCCTTTCTGATGGAGGCATAATACTCCATAGTGTATATGGACCATATCTTCCTTTTCCATTCATCCGTTGAAGGGCATTTTGGTTCTTTCCACAGTTTGGCGACCGTGGCCATTGCTGCTATAAACATTGGGGTACAGATGGCCCTTCTTTTCACTACATCTGTATCTTTGGGGTAAATACCCAGTAGTGCAATTGCAGGGTCATCCGAGAAGGGGGATTCATACAGCACCGACATCATGGGGTTGCTGTAGGATCAAGTGAGGGAACTTAGGTGAAGCGCTGAGAATGTCTTGGCTTCATAAGAAATACTAAATAAACATTATTATGTAAGCCTCTGTCCTAACACCCTTGTCTCTAAAATAGTGAAAGGGGTAATTTCTACCTCAAGGTTTTTGGGTACAGATGAAGTAATGAAAATGAAAGATAATATTTGAGTGCCTCGTATAGACTAAACATTATTCAAGGCACTTTGCATTTATTACTAATCCATTATATGAACCCAAGGGGCAGACACTGTTATTATTCCCATATGCAGATGAGAAAATTGAGGTTCAGATGGGATAAGCTCAAGGTCATACAGCTAGGAAACAATGGAGTCAAGATTGGAACCCAACCAATTAATTCAAGAGCATTAACCATAGGGCTATGTTGCTTCTTGCAAATATAGAAAAAGCAGTTAGCACAGTGTCTGGCATATATTACATGTTGATTTTTTATCAATCAATATATGTTGCTCAATAAATGCTGATAATACCACCATTTTTGGTATTTATTTAGCTGAATAATTTGCTTATTCACATTTTTAATTGTGACTATGACATCATTAGGAAATACTACATCTATTGTCTCTTTAGTTTTACTATATCCATTGCCCTTTAAGCTTTGGTAGAAAAGCACTAGCTTTGCAAAGAAACTCTCACTCTTAATAATCACAGAGGAATCACATCCCACGTGATTTAACCCATAGGCATTCAACTACGTATGCTTGGCAAAAATGTCAAAATCTCATGCAACACTGTAAAAGCAAAATTTGCATTTTCAATGTCTATTAGGTATTATAAATTGCTGACTGCATGATACATTTATATATAGATACGAATTTCTGTAGAAAACCAAGTACGGGGCGTCTGGGTGGCTCTGTGGGTTGACCCGCTGCCTTCGGCTCAGGTCATGATCTCAGGGTCCTGGGATCGAGTCCCACATCGGGCTCTCTGCTCAGCAGGGAGCCTGCTTCTTCCTCTCTCTCTGCCTGCCTCTCTGCCTAGTTGTGATTTCTCTCTGTCAAATAAATAAAATCTTAAAAAAAAACCCAACAACAACAACAAAAAACCAAGTACACAGTGCTTTGTGGTATTTTCAAGGGAAATTTTGAATAACTGGAATTTTTATCGTACATGCTACTCTCCCAACCTGACTTGTGTGCAAGGTGAGGGTCCCCTTGATCCATACATGTACTGAATTTTCACAAGTGGAAGTGGATGGGAGAGTGGGGAGAATCAGTGGCAGCTTCTCCTCCTGTTAATAACAGCAAGGAGTCAATGACTATTTAGTTCCGACTGTGCATCAGGAGCCATGGTCAGCCCTGAGCACAGATCATCTCATCTGATGTCCACAGCGATCCTAGAGGATCTGCACCTAGAGGCAGGGGCAATGGAGATCGTCCTTGTGCAGGTGAAGAGTAAGGCAGAGAGGCAAAGAGAGGCACCCTACTGAAAGCCTGTTACACAGCCGCAAGTGCATACTTTCTCTCTGATTTTCATCAGAACCTTCTAAGGTAGGTTTTATCATTCTTTCACAGCCAAGGAACTAGAGACTCACGGGGTTGGGTAACTTGGCCAAGGTCATGTCGCTGGCAAGTGACTGAGGCAGGATTGAGCCCAAAGTCTTTGTTCATCGCACCGCACAGCCCTCTCGTCAGAGAGGAACAAGCTCCCTGCCAGAAGGTGCATTCTCATTGGCTTTCAGTTATTCTGTGAGTGTAAAGAGGCGTTGGCTTGACCGGCCATCACGATGATCATGTGACCTCCTTCTGCTTGTGCCCTCACCTCTCTTTACGTTGGTGGGGATTTCATGAAGATCATTGACAAGTTTATATACTGCTTTGACCTCCTTGAAAACAAGACACAAAAGAAACTCCTGGCTGACCATGACTTTGGCCCTGGTGCAAGATATTATTTTGCCTAAATTCCTGGAAGTTCTGACATGGTGAAAGATGGCTTCTTTCCCTCTGTTCTTCTCGGTCAGCTAGTTTTCTACCCAGAAAAGTGTGAGGCGGAGAAATGAGACAGTCCCTTCCTCTCAGCAGAATGCTCTACCGCCTGGTTGCAAAAGCTAGACCTTGAGAGTCTTCCTTCTGCTTTAGCCTTTTGTCCAGTCCATCCACAGAGGTCCTCCATCTCTAAACCATCTGCACCCTTCCACTTGGTGTTCTGGCATTTCCGACATTATCCCGTGTTGCCGGGGGGAGGGGGGCGGGGTGCCCAATCTCTCCCAGTTAGTCTGGGACTTTCTAGGGTTTAGTACGGCAAGATCAACCCCCAGGGAACACTCAGGTGCAGGTGAACTGGGCCGGATGACGTCTCCACTGGCCTGGGCATCCGTAGTAGCCTCCTAACAGACCCCGGGTCCCCAGGTTTGCTTGCCTTGGATTTTTTCTCCACCCAGAAGATCCCAGCAACCCTCTGACATCATAGATGGTGGTTTTATGCCCCCCTACTTCAAATACCACCTTGTGAAGAAAAGTCAAATGCCTTATCTCAGCCTACAAGTTACTGCCTAATTCGGCCTTTACTCTTTCTCTCACCCCAAAGGAGTTCCTGCTCCTCCTCCTTCATCAGGCTGCCAAGGGTCAGCTCCTCAACTCTGCCAGGCTCTTCTCTCCCCTGGCACCATTGCTCTTGCTGTTTCCATGGCCTGGAATGCTCCTTCTCCAGCTCTTTTTATGTTCACAATGTGTATCGTGTACATGTGTGATAATCTGATGACTATCTTCCTCCCAGCATTACGGCTCCTGGGCTCCCCAGTTTAGCACTGGGGCCGACACCTAATCAAGTCACGTGAAATATTCACAGAATGAATCCATGAATGGGCAAAGAACAGATGGATGAATACGGGGTAGCTTGTGGGATGTGCTACCGAGATTCCATGATCTAAAAAGTCAAGGGTTCCTAAGACACAATGAGCAAGTTTCCAAGGGGGTGGATAGGAAACAGAGGCCAAGGCATGAACGGCTTCAAGGGCTGTGTCAAAAGCTGTTCCAAGGACCCTGGGGGAACTTCTGGGGGATTCAGAGTCTCGTACTGACATAATCCCATATATATTTTGAAAAACTGAAGGTTGGAGAAGGGGAGAGAGGTCTGCTCAGCAAGAAGTCCCTTTAACCTTGGGTAGCTGCAGGAATTAGGATGTGTGCTGGTGGTGAGGCTTGTGGAGCCAGCTGGGTATTATTGTTCTCTTGATTAATTCGCTGGAAACAATCAGCCAATTATGATTCAAAGTCTTCTGTAGCTCTGGCCCATAACTAATTGCATTTTAAAAATGTGTTTAATCACAAACCAGTGATTATGTAAGGGACCTTATTGATGACAAAGATTGGCTTCCTATAGGAGCAAAGCAATGGTGCCATTTGTCCAAGGTTGAATTTTATAGTGTATAGCATTAAGCTCACACTCCAGAGCAATGGCTCGTATCTGTTCTTGAGTACCTTGTAGCCAGAGTTCAATACACTGAAAGGGGGATAGAAAATCAGGTGCAGGGAGTAAGCAAGTGTTTGTCGGTCTCCTCTAGTCAGGCATTGTATTTTAAAGTCAGGCATTGTATTTTGCTCTCACTTTTGATTCTCTCTATAGTATCCAGCATAATGTCTTTAATGTAGTAAATACCTAATAAATACTCTTTGAATTGAATTCAGGATCATTTTCACCTCTAGAATTCTGTGATCACCATGAATTCTTGCCCAAGTAGTCTGCTGTCCAGAAGTATAAGGCTCCAAGCATCGTGCTTCCTAGGCAACCGAAAGTTAGCAAACTCCAGAAGCACCAGCTGACCATGACCTCCATCCAAGCTCAGGGGTCTTCTTCAAGAATAACAAAGGTTAAATCTGTCCTTTATCAATCAACTGGGCTGGACCAAGAGCCCCTACTAGAGGCTTCGCTAGCATGATTTTCATACCTTTATCATTACATTAACCATGTTATATTGAATTTCTATTTATTCACATGTCTTTCTCACAGGGCTGTAGCCTCAGTGGGATACAGGGCTTGGCACGCTATAAGCGTCCAGTGTGGACACTTTGGGGACTTCTAACTGCTCTGCTGCTTGTGGTTAGCTTAGTGATGTACAGGCCCATGGGACAATTCATTGCAGCAACTGAAGTGTCCCTCGATCCCACAGGACATTCCAGGCAGGATGTCATTCTTCTTTCCTTCCATCCTTCTGCCTTTATCTCCATGAGCTCATCACGCCAGCATTTAAGAATCAGTATATTCTCACCCTGAACCTATCACTCCCTCTGAAACTGGTTTCTCATTTTGTTAAAGGCTCTGCCACCAAAACCTTAAAACACTTTCAACATTTGCCTTTAAAAACTGCCCCTTGCCCCTAAATAGTTGACCAGAAGCTTCAAGTTCACCTTCAAGGTCTCCTTCAAGGGTCCTGGCTTTTCTCCTCCCATGCCCTGATCCAGGCTCATTATTTATTTTTTAACACTTTATTATAAGAAAATCTCAAACATGTATAAAATAAACAGAATAGTATATGATACATATAATATCACTCAGTTTGTACAATGATCAGTATTATGCCATTCTCCATCCCCTGCTCAATTGTCATTATTGTATTTTTACAGCAATTTTCTAAGAAAGGTAAAATTTATGCAAAATTTATACGGTACACATCTTTGCTGTACAATTTGAAAAATGAAGCTATCCATTTAACTCATGCTTCTACCATGATCTAAAACATTTTTATCTCCCAGTTTGTGTCCCTGACCAACCTCTCTGTTCCCCCAAAGCGACTAACTCACTCTTCTGATTTTTGATCTTAGATTAGTTTAGCTGTTCTAGAAGTTCATATAAATGGAATCATACAGTCTGTACTCACTTATGTCTGGCTTCTTTCACTCAGGAAAATGTCTGTGAGATTCCTCCATGTTGTGTCATTCATCGGTAGTTCATTTTTTAATATTGCCAAGTAGTATTTCATTGTATGAATAAACCACAATTTGTTTCTCTAGTCCCCTGTGCATGTAACAAAACTACTAGGAACATTTATGCACTGCCTTTTTATGGGTCTATGTTTTCACTTCTATATGGTACATCCTAGATATAAAATTCCTGGGTCACACCACCTTAGTTTTTTTGTCTAGATGGCTGCAGTATTCTCCTAGCTGTTGTGACTGCCACCTGGTGTCAGCCCCCAAATCTGGCCACCAGGCCAAGCTCCCTTTCCCAAAGCAGAGCTCCATCCATGTCAAAAATCCACTTAGGAAGCTCCAGTGCTCCTTCCCATTGTCTCCTGAGTAGAGTCAAGCCTTCCCGGCCTGATCTTCAAGAACCCCTTCCCCCGCACCCGCACACACACACACAACTTCCCTCTCAACTCTCTTTCCCCACGTGTACTTCCTGTGTCTTCCTTGATGGTTTCCGGGAGCTGATGACTCAGTCTCTTTGATCCTAAGCTCCTGTAGGACCGTTGCCCTGAGAATCCCATCATACTGGACTCTGCAGTCCATGGCAGTGTGTGGCTCACAGTGGGACTCAAAAATTTTGCTGATTGGAGGTCCAATGCCACATCGTGTAGAGCTCAGACCTTTAACTGCGGGCTCAGGAATGCACCTATGATGTAACTGTGCCTCTCACTCTAGCCTTCTAGAAGGTAGGAAATGAAAACAGGTGACATTTCTCTAGATGCTAAGATTCTGGGACTCTGGTGGGAATATTAGCAAATCCACTGGATCCAGACATTCCACGTGGCTCATATCATTGAGTTAGCAATAATAGGACGCTGAAGGTATAATGGAAAGAGCACAGGAATAATAATCTGCTGTCCCAAGTTTTCATTTTACATGTACCATCCACCACCATGCGTCCGTGGGTAGGTTGATCACCTGAGCCTCCATTGCTCCTTCTGGGACACAGGCATGGAGAGAAGTGACTTTGGTGATCACTAAAGTCAAACGCAAGTTCACCCAGTGAGATGAAATGTTACGAGTGAACTGGGTCTGTTGGCTTTTTTGTAGCTGGAAGACCCTTTGGCACTTTGCATGCTCCCCGTCCCTTCAGTGATCCTTAAGTAGAACCCGACCTTACTCCTTGCCCCAAACTGTACATGCCAGCAGCCAGACTATAGTTGGAACACCAAATTCCTGCTCACAGGACCTCACCCACTGGTGGGAAAAGATGGTATCCAGCCACACTTTTGCCTGAAGCTGAGATATTTGCTTGAGAGCACACCATTGCTATAGGACACTCCACAGATTGTAAATTATTCACCTACCAAACAACAGTGAGAATTGCCAAGAGGCATTACGCATTTTTCTACAGAGGAAATAAAATCTCTATCCCCACGTCAGAGACACTAGTCGCCTTCTAGCTCTATGACTTAGTTTTTCTTTGCCTCTATTTGCTCATCTCTAAAACAGATGAAGGAAACATTCTTCCTCTATACCTCAAGGTCTTCCAGCTGGACTGAAAATTAAGTTTGCATGAGACAAGTTAACAGGAGAAAAACCCAAAGGTTCATCAGGTGCATGCAGGGGTCCCATAATAAAAGTCAGACCTAAAGAAATGATCAAGACAGGCAGTTTTGATATATTTTAGACAAAGAGACAATAAATTTGTGAGGAATGGATAATGAAAATAGATGTTTGGGAGCTTTCATTAGTAAGGAATTCTAAGAAAAATTAGGGCTAGGGTAGCACATCAGGAAAAAAGTAACAAGGTTTGTTTTTACAGCTTCCTGGGCTTTAAAAATCCCTAAATCTGGTAATAAAAGTATCCTTTTGCTTCTTTTTTTTTTTTAATTTTATTTATTTATTTGACAGACAGAGATCACAAGTAGGCAGAGAGGCAGGCAGAGAGAGAGGGAGGAAGCAGGCTCCCCGCCGAGCAGAGAGCCCGATGCGGGACTCGATCCCAGGACCCTGGGACCATGACCCGAGCCGAAGGCAGAGGCCTAACCCGCTGAGCCACCCAGATGCCCTCCTTTTGCTTCTTAATATAGAGTGTTTTTTACATGGGCCATTCGTTTCCTGCCCTTGGATCTGAGTGTACTTGGACCGGCTGTTTCTAAAGTAGCTTTCATTTAAAATAATCCATACACCAACGTGGCATTTGGGGGAAGCTTGCCCTTGGGCGCTACATGGGAATAATAAAGTAATAATGACATCATAATGCCATTAGCCACGTCCTAGGGGACATAGGCAGCCCTGAGGAATGTGGACCCCACGCTATGTTCTGCAAGGTTTTAAGGTGCTCACCATGTTCACCAAATGATTTCATTTCCTCACTCGTAAAACACATTCCAAATGGAAACAGCGTCTCTAAGCGCAAGCAGCCTCTGTTCTCTGTTTTCTTGAACAGGGAATTTTTAAACTCGGAAGCTCATTTCTGAGCCTCCCATCCCTGACATCCCATCTGTGGCTGTCCTCCATGGGTGACGGCAGAAGTGGGCAATGGATTTCCTGTACCCTCTTGGGAAGAAGGAAAGGGAATTGGCAAACCCTCAGGAGGGCAGGAGCTTAAAGCTCGTGAACACATCCTTCACCATAAGTAAAGGAAGGAACCAAGAGGAGAACATAGTGGCCAAACAAAAGCCAGAATTGTCTGAGACATGGACCCTTTTCAGATGTCTTCAAAGCCACCCTTTCACCAAGCCTGGCAGGGGTACAGTGTAGAGCCTGGGTGCCCGCCAAGCCAGGCCTGAATTTATTCTTGCCGAACTGTTTGTTGTCTTTATTTGCCAAGACGTAACTAATTGAACTTTTGTTGGTCTGGCTGCCCCTTGGGAGAACCGGAGCTATTGTTATCTGCTGCGGGAGTCCTTCCGTGGAACGTGCCAGACACTTGACCCAAGCTGTGGCCGACTTCCTTGCCCTGTTCAGGTTGCTCTTTCTCTCTCAGGCATGTTGCTGTTGTTTTATTTTGTTTTATGGGTTCCAACCCAGAGTAAGTGTTTGGAATGACCTGGAATGAAGCTCACTGACCCAAGAGGAGGATTCCTACTGGGAGTTCGGAAATGTCCTTCCTTGATTTTCCCACCGTGCCTCAGTGAGAAGCACCTGGTCTCAGCTTCTTCCACACAGGGTGCGGAGGCTATGAACCAGGGGTTCTCGAATTGTGGTCTGAGGGGCAGCATCAGTTTCCCCTGGGAATTTGTTAGAAATGCAAATTCTTGAGACCTGCTCCAAGCCTTTCCAGGTGGTCCTGGTGTACAATGAGGTCTGAAACCAATGCTCTGGGCTGGGGGTTCTCGTCTTTGGCACTGTTGACAATTCAAGCCAGACGGTTCTTTGTAGCGGGGGTCACCCTGGGCTCTGTAGGATGGTTAGCAGCACCCTGGGCCTTCACCCACTGGATTCCAGTAACCCCCACCCTCATCCAATGTGACAACCAAAAGTGACTCCAGTCCTTGCCAAATGTCCCATATGGGAAGGAGGTGGAATCGTCCCTGGCTGAGATAAAGTACAAAATGCCTGGGGTTCCTCCAAGCTCTCGCATTCTCTGTACCATATTGACAAACAACCGCCAGCCTCTCTGGATGACTTCTCAGCACATACGACTGAGGAGCACAGAAGGACGGAGCCACTTTCCAGCAGATCTGGTTTTTCAGTCTTGAGAAATCTTCCCTTTGAATCAGCCGCCATGCAAGAGCATGTGACTGTGACGTCAAGGGCTAGTTCTCTTGGTCATCTGGGTTTGTAGTCAAGCAAAACACAGCCACAAAACCCTTTGGTTTGAGCTCTCCTCCTTCTTTTGTCTGTTTGCTACCCCCAGAAGAGAGGGGGGCCGAATTTGGAGATTCTGGGGTATCCCTAATGTCCAGACTGAAATGAAAGTTTCGTCTGCTCATCTTCTCCCTCACCTCCAAAGTGAAAAGATTCCCTTGTGCATTTCTGGACGTTGCCAGATGCCCTTTCTGTAGAATTGCCACCATGGTCGGGTTCTTGGTGTCGTTGCACTTGTGATTTGAATTTGAAGGGAACCCAAACCAGGAAATTTGCTATTCGGCTCTATTCCCACCATTGTCATTTCAGGCTTTTGACAATATCTCCACTTGAGGAAGCTGGGTTTGGCAAAAATCAGTTTGGACTAACTCAGCCAAACCTGAAGTCAGTTGCTCAAACTAACTCCAGCTAAAGGTCACAGTTAATTTGCTCATTTGGTTGGAATCCATTGAGCAGCTACTATATGCCAGCACTCTGCTGGGTCCTCAGGAGGTGGAGAGGGAAACCTAGGGCCGCTGCCTGGGGCCTGTTCATTGTCAGACAAAGCAAAAGCCATTTCAAACAGAATGTAGAGTCCTTAGCATGGACGAGGAAAGCACAGAGTCCCTGGGAGTGTGCTTCCCTGTAGAATTCCTCAGTATCTGGTACATACTAGGGGATTACTAAATATTTGTTGAGTGATTCTTAGAGGTGAACTATTCTACACTCCCTCAATGGTTAAAAAAAATCCAGCCAAACATAGTGCTACTTGGGTTGTCCTGGAAAATAGTAAACTTGAGTCATGCAGAGGAGTGGGAAGGGCATCTCAGCTAGAGAAAGTAGCATGTACAAGGACAGTGGATGGAGAAATATCCATCATAGCCTTGGAGAGACTTTAAGAAGGTCTGAATGAATTGTCTGAAGAAGAGATTATTCTGGTTATATATTGCTATTTAACAAATTACTCCCAAACATAGTGGTTTAAACCAATCATTTTGTTTTTATTGTAATTTTGTAGCAAGGAATGTGGAAGGACTTGGCTGGATGGTTCATCTCTCATTCACTGGCATTGAGTGGGGCAAGGGGGGCTAATGAGTCACTTCCAAGATGGCTTCTTCATTGACATCTCTGGTGTCATCTGTTCCTTGGCTTTCTTTCTCATCATCCAGGGCACACCATGTGATCTGGTCTTCTCATGACATGGCAGACTCAGGGCGGCTCGGCTTCCTACGTGGCAGCCAGCTTCCTCCAGAGAAAATATTTCAAGAGGGAGTGCTCTAATCCAAGAGGGAGTGTTCTGAGCCAAGTAGAAGCTGTAAAATTCTTAAGACCTAGCTTTGGAAGTTCTAGAGTCTACTTTGCTATATTCTAATGATCAAATAAGTCACTACAGCCAGCCCAGATCCAAGGAGAGGAGAGACATAGCCCCTTCCCTTAATGGGGGAATGCGTTGCATACAGAAGGAGAGGAGAAATTTAATAAAAGGGAGCTATCTTGGAGAAAAGCTTCCTCAGGAGTCGAAGCTGGGACTACAAAATTGAGCCTGAAGGCCTTGGAGCAGCCGGCTCAGGGAGCAATCTGCCTTGAAGTATGTGAGAAGGCACGGAAAGGTCTAAGCATGGAGTTGAGGTAGTGGTATGACCAGATTTGTTTTAGAATTCTCCACCTCTGAGAGCTACAGAAAATGGGGTGACGTGGGGCAAGACCAGGCACGGGGAGGTACAATGGGAGATGTCAGCAGCCTCGAAGAACAAAAGTGATTTGGGGGTGGGGGGCTGACGCCGGGTGATTCTCAGAGCTGTCAGATAGCGAGACTATGCGGAGTACTCAAGCCATTTGAGGGCTTCTGACACCTCTCTCCACACAACCCCAAATAGCTCCCTTCAAAAGGAGAGAAGAAAGGTATCGGTTTTCATTCCAGGAACTGAATGTGGGTAAATGGCAGCTGGCAACTGAGCTTGCCTTCAGAGGCTTAATGGTCACACTTTTTCAGGTTTGTTAGGAGCTGCCATTGAGGAAAACAAACAGGACTGGTGTGAAGACCATTAGAACGGGCCCTCAGAACAAAGGCTCCATTTGGCAGCTGGTGCTCAGAGCTGAGTGAAATAAACAAAAGAGTTCGTTGAGCAAACATAAAAGGAGCCTAATTGATGCAATTAAGGTGAAATTAAATAAAGGAAGGTTTTAGCCCGAAGTTCATGGAATATTTTTCACAAGGTTGTCACTGGAATAGTCATTTGGGGCTTTTAAACAAAGGGAAGCACAGGATGTGGGAAATTGGCCCATTTGACCCTTGGGAGGGGACCAAGTCAAGTGTGGTGATGTGGCTCCCATGTGCCATTGTTTGGCCCGGGCTGTCCATTCTTGGGGTGGGGTGGGTAGTAGGGTGAGGTTGGTAGGCTCAAGAGGGATGGGACAGACACAGCTGCTATGGGAACAATTCAACGAGACCGAAATCTCCTGGTGATCACGTTACTCTGGTGTGTATCCTTCATAACACCATTATCTGAGATTTTCTTGTTAATTGCACGCTTCTTTACTATCTGTGCTCCTCATTCAAGCACACACAAACACACACAAACACACGTGCATGCATGCCCCACTCTGTGGAATTCTGGGTCTTCCTGGAACATAGCTTTGGAGATACCTATCCGGCTGGGTTAAGACCCCAGATTCTGAAACCCCAAAGCAAACATTTATTCTAAACCACTGACCTGACACCTCCAAACTGTCCCATGGGAAACTTATGCCTAAAATCATCTCAAGTATATTTATTTAACAAACAATTAATGTAGTACTTACTATATACTATAGTATGCCAGGTACAATTCCAAACTTTTTGCAAATATTAACCTCATCCTCATACCGATCCTATGAGGTGGGGATATTCTTATCTTCACTTTACAGAAGAGGAACAATGACAGAGAAGTCAAAGAGGTTTTCAGAGCTAGGACACAGGGAGTCGGGATTTGAACCCACGCCTGTGGACTCTCGTGGTCACACTCTTTAACCCTACGCTAGAGCCCTTTGCATTATAGTCAAGGGAGTAGAGATGGGAGCTGGGTAATGAAGTCCGCTGGCTGTGGATAGTGGGCTCTGTCCTTGGTCTGCTTCCTCCATAAGTAGACTCTCACCAGCACGGGCTGCCAAGTGCAAAGCTCATCCTCTGGCCCCAGTGGTGGATCGGAGGTGAGACATCCAGAAGGTCCGAAAGCACACACTGATCAACTGATATATTGACAATGATCAGAAAGGGGGCCTTTCAGAGCAGAGGATGAATCCATAGTGAGAAAGTTCAACCCTTTACATGTTCATGTATAAAATGTAAAAAATCTGACCCAAGAAAAAGTAAGGGCTTAAAAAAAAAAAAAGAACACTATATGGGTAACAGGACAAAACACAAACATGGGGTTAAAAAAATGGTTTTTAGAAATAATTCCAGCTTGACTACTTTACTTCACAAATGAGGAAAGTGAGGGGGTCAAGCATTGTTAAATTTTAATGTTCATGAAAAATGCCCAAGGAAATTTGTTAAAAAAGCAGATACCAAATATTACCCCTTACCCCCTACCAGACATCACAGATCAGTAAATGTCTGATTCAGGAATTCCAGTGTGGTCCAGGAATCTGTTATTCCCAGATTTTAAGGCAGGAGTTGGTCTTTAGGTGACTCTGATGCAGGAGACCCAGGAATCACACTTAGAAATACACCTAGAAATACACCAACCTGGAGATGAGAGACCTTGCCAAGCCTTGTATCTACTCAGTGACAAGTGCCTCCAAGCCAGCATTAGCATCTGTTGGATTATAGGCTATATTTTTTTCATTAAAGATTTTATTCATTTATTTGTCAGAGAGAGAGAGAGATAGAGAGAGAGAGACAATGCACAAGCAGGGGAGTGGCAGGCAGAGGGAGAAGCAGGCTCATCGCTGAGCAGGGAGCCTGATGCAGGACTCGATCTCAGGACCCTGGGATCATGACCTGAGCCAAAGGCAGACATTTAACCGACTGAGCCACCCAGGTGTCCCTAGGCTATCTTTTAAACACTTTTTACAGATCCAGAGCCACTTCTAAGAACATTATCTATAGTATGTATGACTTAGTTATCATTCCATTATTTAATTCTTTCTTCTGTTTCTGATTTAGAAGAAAGCTCAACACACAAGCTATTGAACTTCAAGGAAGCTTCTGTACTTTTTTTTTTTTTTTTTTTACCATGTTATGATTAGCACCAAAAGGGTGAGACAGAAAGCATGAGCACATGGGTCAAACCCTTGTTCTCTATCTCTTCTTCCACAGAATTAATCTGAAAGGGAAGACATCTAACTCAAGTATTAGAATTTGTTCCACCTAGAATATTTTTGGAATCATTTTTAATATTTTACAACTTTATTGACATTTAATTTATATCCCATAAAATTCATTTGTCATAAGTGGACATCCCAGTGAGTTTTAGTAACTTTATAAAACAATGCACCACAATCCAGTTCAAAAGACTTTGTTCACTCAAGTCCTCTTGTACTCATTTGCTTTCAATCCCGCTTCCACCCCTAGTGGCAGGCAACCACTGATCTGTCTCCCTAACTTTGCCTTTTCTAGAAATGTTCTGTCCATGAAATCATATAATAAGTAGTCTTTGTATCTGGATTTTTCACTTAGCATAATATTTTTGAGGGATGTCAATGTTGTTGCACAAATCCCATCTTTTTATTACTAAGGATTATCCCACCATATGGATACTCCACATGTTGTCCATCCATTCACTAGTGGATGGGCATCGAAATATCTCCAGTATTTTGACATAATAAAGTATGGTGCTTGATCTTACTTATATGTGAAACCTAAAAATGTTGAATACTGTACATAGAAAGAGGGGGTAGAAAGTTACTGGGGTGGGGAGGTGGAGGGATTTGGGAGGATGCTGGTCAAAGAGTGCAAAGTTGCAATGATGTAATGTAATGTAATGTAGAACGAATGTAATGTAGAACGAATAAGTCTCCTGATCTAATGTATAGCATGAAGACTATAGTTAAGAAAACTGTATTGAGTGCTGGAAATTTGATAAGAAAGTAGATTTCAGGTGCTCTCTTCATACACAAAAAGATTAGAGGAAAATCTTCTAGATTTTAGATTTAAATTAGATCTTCTAATTTAGATAATTAGAAGAAAAGAGGAGAGGATACACTAATGAGCTTGGTTGCAGTAAACATTTCACTATGTTATACGGATATCAATTCATCATGTTGTAAACCTTCAACATATATATAGCTTTTATTAAGAAAAGAAAGGCAAAAAAGGAAAGGAAAGAAAGAAAAAGAAAAGAAAAAAGAAAAATGCAGCTAGAAACATCTGTGTACATTTCCTTGTGTGGACATTTTTTTCATTTCTCTTGGGTCAATTTCTAGGACTGGAATTGCAGAGTCATATGGTAAGTTTATGCTTAATTTTTTAAGTAAGCTGCTAAACCTTTTTCCAAGGTGACTGAACCATTTTGCATTGTCGCCGGTGATGTATGAGAGTTTCGGTTGTTCTGTTGCCTCATCAGCACTTGGTATTATCAGTCTTTTTAAATTTTTGTCATTCCAGTTTGGTATGTAGTGCTATCTCTGCGGTGTCATTTTTTGTGGTTGGAATAACAATGTTCTGCATCTTTTCTTGCACTTATTGCAGCCCGTGTGTCTTCTGTGTGAAGTGCATGTTTCAAATCCGTTGGCCATTTTAAATTAGGTTGTTTGTCTTCATATTGAATGTAAAAGTTCTTTTTATATTCTAGATACAGCACCATTATAAGATACTTTATTTGTACAATTTTCTCCCAGTCTGTGGCCCGCCTTTTCATTTTCTTAACGGTGCTTTCTGTTTCTTTTTTTTTTTAAAGATTTTATTTATTTATTTGACAGACAGAGATCACAAGTAGGCAGAGAGAGTGGGGAGAAGTAGGCTCCCCGCTGAGCAGAGAGCCCGATGTGGGGCTGGATGCCAGGGCCCTGAGACCATGACCTGAGCCAAAGGCAGAGGCTTAATCCACTGAGTCACACAGGTGCCCCTTAATGGTGCTTTCTGAAATGTAAAAGTTTTTTATTTTGATGGAATCCAATTTGTAAATGTTCTTTTCTTTTATAGATTGTGTTTTTTGATGTCATCTCTAAGAACTATTTACCTAATCCAGGGTCACCAAGATATTTTCCTATGTTTTTGTCTAGAAATTTTATACTTTTAGCTCTTAAGTTTAGGTCTGTGGTCCATTTTTTATTAATATTTTATGTGTAAAGTGAGGCAGGGTCTATGTTCATGCGTTGCATATGGATATCCAATTATTCCATCTTCATTTTTTGAAAAGACTATCTCCCCCCCCGCCATTGAATTACCTCGGTATAAGTGGGTTTATTTCTGGACTCTGTATCCTGTTGCTTGGTCTTCATGCCAATACTGCACAATCTTGATTGTTGGAGGTTTTATAATAAGTCTTGAATTTGAGTAGCGTACCTTTGTCCTTGTTCAAAATTCTTTTGGCTATTCTGTGTTCTTTGCATTTTTATATTAATTTTGGAAATAAATTTCCCAATTTACACAAATAAAACCTGCTGGGATTCTGTAGGATTTTATGTTGAATCTATAAATCAATTTCAGGGAAATTATTATTATTTTTTTGAAGATTTTATTTTATTTTTTTGACAGACAGAGATCACAAGTAGGCAGAGAGGCAGGCACAGAGAGAGGGGGAAGCAGGCCCCCCGCCGAGCAGAAAGCCCGAAGTGGGGCTTTATCCCAGGACCCTGAGATCATGACCCGAGCCAAGCCGAAGGCAGAGGCTTCAACCCACTGAGCCACCCAGGCGCCCCAGGAAAATTATTATTTTAATACCAACTCCTTCTAATATTGCTATGAAAAGGGTATGGATTTCTATTTATTTAGATCTCCAACTTCCCTCAGCATATTTGGCTGGTTTGAGTTCTCTCTCACTGCTTATGTTAAATTATTCCTAAGTATTTTTATGCTATTGTGAATTACATTATTTTCTTAATCTTATTAAGATTTTTGGATTGTTGTGTGCCTGGGTGGCTCAGTGGGTTAAGTGACTATCTTCAGCTCAGGTGATGATCCTAGAGCCCTAGGATAGAGTCCCGCATCTGGCTCCCTGCTGAGCAGGTTCTCCCTCTGACCCTCTCCCCTCTCATGCTCTATCTCTCATTCTCTCTCTCAAATAAATAAATAAAATCTTTTAAAAAAGGACTTTTGGATTGTTTAGTATTTCTTCTTGAGCCAGTTTTGATCATTTGTGTCATTCTAGGATTTTTTGTGATTCTATACTGTTCAGTTAATTGGCATAAAGTTCTTCAAACTATTCCTTATAATATTTCAATGTTTAATTTCTGTAGGTTCTATAGTGATTATAGTATAGTGACCTTATTCCAATTTTAATAATTTGTGTCTTCCCTTTTTTCTTGGTAAATCTTAAGATTTATTAATTTTGTTGATCTTTACAAAGAATCTACTTTCAGCATGACTTTTTTCCTGTTGTTTTCTATTTCATTAATTTGCACTCCAATCTTTATTTTTGTCTCTCTTCTATTGACCATGGATTTTATTTATTCATCTTCCTTTGTTCCTTCCTTATTCTTAGAAGCTTAGATTATTGATTTTAAGTCTTTCATTAGAATATAGGCACTTAATGCTATGAGCTTTCCTCTCAGAACTGCTTTAACTGCATACCATAAACCTTGATATGTTGTATTTTTCTTTCAGTTAAAGATATTTTCTTTATTTTCTTTGTGATTTTCTTATAGCTGAGACATTTACAAGTGTGTTAATTCAAAATAGTTGCAAATCTCCAATTTTTTTCTGTTGTTGATTTTTAATTTAGTTATCTTGTACATATATACTTTTACATTTATTGAGAATTTTTTTTATGGCCTAGAATTGGTCTGTCCTAGAGAATGTTCCATGGATGCTTATAAAAATCTACTTCACTGATGCTGGATAGAGTGTTTTATGAAAGTATGTGTGTTGGGATGAAAGGTGGGAGAAAAGATGAATAAGACATGATTCTTGCCCTTTAAAAGTTGAAATCTTGCAGGGCAGTGGTAATTTTGTACTCCAGGGGACATCTGGCAATGTGGGAAGACATTTTTGTTTGTCCCAACTGGGAGTGTGTGCTACTGTTATCTAGGGGCTAGATGATCTGCTAAACGGTCTACAATGCACAGAATACCTACAACAGTGAAGACTTTTCTGGCCCAAAATGTGAATAGTGCCAAGATTTAGAACCCCTGTTGCGGGGGATATAAAAGGCATTTTGTTGTAATTTAGAGCTTGAGATAGTAATCTTCATGGTATAGCAATTACTACGCTGTGGCTGAAATCAAACAATACCTTAGCAGTTGCCACATCTCTCATGTGTTTGTTTGTTTGTCTTTCCCACTAGACTGTGAACCTCATGAGTGTTGGGATCCTCCCAAGTCATTACGGTGTTTAAAAGCAAAGAGAGGATCTAGAGTCAGAGAGACTTGGATTTCAACCCTATATCTATATTTGCTAGATGTTTGACTTTGGGCTAGTTCTTTGACCTATTTGAGCCTCAATTTTCTCAGTGGTATAATGTGAATAATATGCCTACAATAGAATTACTGGGATAACTAATAAACTAATCAAGGGAGGCAAGTGACAACAGTCCTGCCACATACAGTCATTACCTTATTATTGTTATTATTATTGTTATCTCCAGCACTGAGCCCAGTGCCCTGAAAATATGTGTGAATACATAAATAAGTAACTGAGTCACCATCTCTTGCCTTCCTTCCTCCACCATAGGGCACTGGTTCTATAGTATTATTTTTACTGAGGTGAAGACTGCCCTGTTTATCCCTGGACCGAGGCTCAGTTTCCACAGAGGAGGTTGTGTATGCCCACAGAAAATGGGCAGGAGTCCAATAGGAGAAGCAAGTGAGAGACAAATATAGACTGACCTCAGTTCCATCCTTGAGGCCCCTTTTGGCCCCATATGCAATAGTCATATGGGGAGGCAGCAAGGTTCATTCCCCAAAAAGCCCCCATGATACTATTCAACCAGTACCACTCCAGGCCATCTTTCCCAGTTTTGCTTCAGAGAAGGCGTTCTTTTTTCTTAAAGTCCATCCCCTGCCATGACACTCTCTACCCCATTCCTCTCTACCCCATTGGACACTTCTTCCTCACTAGGAACATCTCCCAGATATTCCCAACACTTTTTGATCAATGTTAAAAGCCATTGGACCCCTCCCTAAGCACCTCACCTCCTGTCACCATCTACTTCTGTGAGACTTGGCAAAGATCACATCTGTGAAACAGTTTGCCAATTTTTAAAGTGGTGGGAAATGGCAAAGCTTTAACATCCTGATTTTCCATGTGTTTGCTTTTAAGGAAGGAGTTAATGGCAAACAAAAAGACACCTCAGGCTTCTAAAGAGCCCTACGGTATACAAAGCAGAACTCCAAGGTTCCTGAGAATCACTAACCAGCCAGGAAGACAATGAGTAGAGATAAAGTTTAGAAGCAAGGTGGGGTCAAATCCACTTAACAACACAGAGGGCATGAGTCCATTTCACTATTTGGTTCCTACTGCGCCCAATCAGGCAGACAAAATCTGGAGCCATCCCCCTTGTTGAAATGAATTTATGGGTCATTGATTGATGTCCTTCGTGCTCATAACCAAAAAAAAAAACCCATTATTTCCTTTATGGAGTTTCTTTATATATTTATCTAGAAACTTGCCTTGTCTGATGACCATACACATCAGAGATCAAGGCTAAGTAAGAACAAGGTAATCTAAACCCAAAGGAGATAAAGCAAAGAGCCCCAGAGAGCATTAAGGACAGAGTGGTGGCCTTATTTTCCAAAAAAAAAAAAAAAAAATCATGAAAAGAATTTCCAAAATGGTTTAGAACAAGTATTTCTAATTTGTTAACTCCAAACATAACAAGGAAAATAGTACAAACTAACACTTTTTCCAGAAACTAATATTTTTGGATGCTGAATATGTACTAGATTCTTTTCTAAATACTTTACACATTTAAATTAATTTCATTCATTCATTTAACAAATATTTTTTGACCACGGCTTAGGGCCCTGGCAGTGTATTGTGTTCTGGGAGCATGGCAATGAACAAAGTCCTCAAAGATTTCGGTCTTCGTGGACTGTACACTCCCTTGGAGAAGTCAATAAACAAAAAGACAACAGAGTATGTTAGAAGGCAGAAATCAATGATATTGAGACAAATAAAACTGGGCAGAGGGCTAGAGAAAGTAAGGTGTGGGGTGCTACAATTTTCAATCAAGCGTTCAATGAATGCTTCACGGCAAAGCTGTCATTTGACCAAAGCCTTACAGGAAATCTCACAATTAATAAGACCAAATCCAAATAGTGTTGCTGTATGGAGTTCTTGTTTGTTTGCTTGTTTGTTACTGAACCTTGGACCAACACCCTAAGTCCTGAGGAAATCTATATGAACCTCTACATTGTGTAAAATGACTAAGGCATGGCCAGGCACCACACAAGCAAACATGAAGTCACTTGTGCAGTCCCTGGTCCCACTTTGTGAGGATCTAAGAGCTGTTGATTTTCCAGGCTACTTAAAGAAGCCAGAGGTGTGCCTCTGATGGGGTGTTGGCATCATGGGCATCTGGAGGGGTTTTCTGAAGACCCTTCTTCCCCAGATGGATCACACCATGTCTCCCCTTCTTGTAACCGCCCTATTCCCCAGAATTGGAATTTCTTACTGCTAGATCTGGATGGTAATCATCAGAGAGCCTCCTTGATGTAAGAAAAAAAAAAAGAAAAGGATCAGGACTTCCAAGGATCTGGGGAGCCCCAGTCCTTGAGCCTGTAAACTACCTATGACTTTGCTTCTACACTTTGTCTGCCTTCAACCTAAACTCTTGTTTTCCAAGTTCTTTCAGACTCCTTCCCCAAGTCTCTCAGCTGTGTCCCCTCCAACACCACCTCACTGACTGCCCTAAGCAAAACCAGCTTTGAAAGATGTGAATTAGTCATGTATGTCTTAGTTTGACTTTCAATCTAAGAGTCCTCTCTACCTTAAAGCTAATTGTGTTTTAATACCTAATTTCAACTCTGTGAGTGTAATTTTAAGTATCAAGAGCCCAACAAGCAAATGAGAAATGATGGCCCTTGGGCAACTTCTGAAATATTTCATGTGATGGATCATATTGGCATTTTGTCTCCTTGATTTGCATGATGTGATAGTTTCTCTATCGTGCTACAAAGGGAAACCCCAGTGCCCTGATCTTGTGCATGTGAGTTGGACAGAAGTGCTGGAAGTGTACCCCATTATAAACAGACTAATTGGTGCTTTGTGGATTCATTTCTAGGTTTCTCCTGTAACTCTGTGAGTCAGGGTCAAATTCATTTTTTCTCCATCTTTCCACCAATGAGGAGTCTTTAAATAAATGTTTCCCCGTTCTCTGTTATTTAAAAGATTTTGCCTCTCAAACATTTTTTTCAGTAATAACCATAGTGTAAGTTCCTGGTATGGAGTAAATACTCAATAAGTAACTCAGTATAATGGATATCTCCCATTTTTTGTCTTTTCGGCCCCTTTCTTCCCGGGAATTACTCCGTCTTATATGATAGGTAGTCAGAAATATGGTTCACTTCTCCTACCCCAGGCTGGGCAACTAAGTACCTGATCCCTCTAGCCCAGTAATTGATTTGGACAGGTCATTTAACGCAATGCTAACAAATCGGAGCAATCCCCAGGAAGTTGTTGGGATTGTTAAGATACAGGTACACTTTCTTTTCTGGGGTCACTTGTAGTAATAATTAGGCAAGTCAAGAGCTCCCAGTGATCATCTTTGCTATCAATTTACCTGAAAGTAAAACCAATAACCAACACAGAGAGATGAAGAGAGGGGAATGATGACCAAATATGCCAGTTTTCCCAAAAACTAAGGGGTTTTCCAAGATGGAGGACTTTCAGTGTCCCACAGTAATCAGAATGGTTGGTCACACCCTAGGCTGGAGTCCTAATGATATCTTCTGAACACCTAGATTTTGGTGGGTCTGAAGACAGTCTACCTTTGGACTGTTTAGCCATGGGAATCACTAAATTAACTTCATTGCTTCAGCAAGCCGGAAGAGGTTTCTAGCACTTGCAGTTTCTTGCTTCCCAAAGCTCAATGACCACCATTATTTTTAAATTGATGGGACCCTAAAAACTCAGAGTACTCAAGTTGGAAACCACTGAAATCATTTCACCTTCTCCTCTTATAAATGCTGAATTTAAGTTTTACTCTACCACTGAGTCTTACAGTTTAAGTTCATTCATTTCCCTATAAAGGAAGGAAGGAAGAAAAGGAGGGAAGGAGGAAGGAGGAAAAAATGGAGAGAAGGTGGAAAGAAGAATTGAATAAGCTTTCACAAAAATATCTGGGAATAGAAGACCAAAGTATTTTGGAGGAAGAAATCTGGAAGTAGAAATGGACTGAATAATTCAACCTTTCCCTTAGAATAAACACATATGGACTCTCCATCAAATAATTTAGCAAAGGTAACTTCATCCAAGGTGCAGTGCCCAAGGCAAAGAGTTCAATGGATGCCTAGTGTCCTAGGAGTCCAGTTCAAAGCAAATAAGTCAGGAGGGATTTGAGGAATGTAGGTTCCACCCAGGGGCATTACCACCGTTTTATTGTTTTTCTCTCTCTCTCATTATTGCTAAGCACTGCTACTTATCTGGCTATTTCCCTAGGTAGGGCAAATACTTCAACAGATGTGAACCATGATAATCATTACTTACAAGGAAGAAAATAGAACATCCTCACCATAGTGGGAAACTTGAATGCATGTACTTTGCTAACAGAACAAGCAGACAAAAATTTGGCATGGATATAGAAGTATGAATAAAATAATAGATAAACTTGACCTAGTTGAAGTATATAGTATACTGTACCAGACAGACACAGAACACAAATTCTTCTCAAGTATACACAGAATATTTACTACAATTGACCATATGTTGTTAGGTCATAAAGGAAGCCTCAAGAAATTTCAAATGGTTGAACTAATATAGAATATATTCTCTGACCAAAGGTTGTAAAGTGTTTTTAAAAGAAAAAAGAAAGGAAAAAAAGATAAAATGCCCAACTTCTTGGAAATCAAACAATTCTTTCCAAATAACACGTGAAACAAAAAAGTATCACAGTGGAAGTGAGAAAATAGTTTTAATGGAAGGATAATAAAAACAGTATGCATAAAAACTTTCAGGATATAGCTAAAAGAGTGTTTAAGGAAATATATTATCTTAATGAGTATTGTAGAATATAAGTATGGCTAAAAAGCAGTGATCAAAGTTTTCATATAAAAAAGCTGGAAAAACAAATTAAACCCCAAAAAGTAGAGAGGAGGAAATTTTTAAAAAATTAAAGAAGTAGAAAGCAAAAGTACAGTAGAGAAAATTAACACAATCAAATGTTGGTTTTAAAAAGATTAGTAAATTGATAATTTTCTAGCAAACTAAGAAAATAAGAGAAAAAGCAAAAATTATCAAAGTGGGATTGAAAAGGGGGATATCACTATAGACATTAGAAAGACAATAATAGTATCTTATGAACCACTCTGTTTAAATAGATTTGACAACATGATGGACAAATTTATTGAAAAACACAAGTTAGAAAAAACTAACAGAAGAATAAATTAAAAATCTAAACAATCTTATATAATAAAATTGAATCAATTATAAAAGCCCTTCCTTCTCATTAAGAAAACTTGGTTTTAGTCTAAGTTGGTTGACCAATTTATTCTTCCAAACATTTAAGTAGCAAATAAACTAAACTTACAGAAGCTCTTCTAGAGAACAGAAAAAGAAGAAACAGTTTTCACCTCTTTTTAGTTCAGAATAACTTTAGCGCCAAAATCTGATAAAAAATTTGTAACAGTTGAGAAATTACAGACTACTCTCTCTCTTAGACATAACTGGAAAAATTCTGAACAAAACGATCTCTTAGAATCTAATATTATATAAAAAGGATAATATACTATCACCAAATTGGGTTTATTGCAAGAATACATGTATAGTTTAATATTTGAATATGAATTCATGTAACTTACACACTGTTAGAAAAAAAGGAGGAAAAGAAATCACATGATCATCTTGAAGATACAGAAAAGACTGATAAAATGTAAAACCAATTCATGATAAAAAAAATCCTCAGCCCACTAGGAATAAAATGAAACTTTCTCAATTTACAAAGAACACCTAAAAAGCCAATAGTAAACAACATAATCAGTGGTAAAATATTAAAAGCTTTCCCTCATGAGATCAGGAATGAGACAAAAATGCTACCAAATTTTTCCACTCAATACTGTACAGGAGAAGGCTATAATCAGTGCAAGAGAATTCCTATATGCTTGCCACCAAGATATAAAAACTGAAGCTTAAAAAAAAAAAATCACCCTTAACATCAGCATAAAAAAAAATCAAGTATCTACAAATCAATTTAATGACAGATATCTAAGACTTCTACATTAAAAGTTGTAGAACTTTATTAAAAGAAATCAAAGAAGACACAAATGATGGAATATAGCTTACTCACTAACTGATTCAATATTGTAGACACGTCAGTTCTCAGATCAATCAATAGATCAAATATAATCCCAAATCAAACACCAAACCGATTCTGAAATTTATGTTGAAATACACTGGGCCAAAAATAAACAAGGCAATCTTAGAGAAAGAGAATGAAGATGGAAGCCTGACCCTACCAAATACTGAGACCTATTTTTAAAACTAACTGGTATTGGTAGGAGAGTAGCAAAGAGACCAAGGGTAAGGAATGAAAAAATCTAGAAATAGCCCCATATATAATTGTCCAAAGGTGACAAAGTTGTTACTACAATGCCAAGGGGGAAAAGTCATGCCACATAAAAAGTTATTAGAGAGCCAGATATGTAGACAAAAACAAATCTGTCTCCAACTACAGACAAAAATCAGTTCCAGATAAATTTTTAGATCAAAATATGAAAAGGTAAAACAATAAAGCCTTTGGAAGGAAACAGAATATAATGTCTTCATAACTTAGGGTAAACAAAAATTTCTCAAGTATGATATAAAACTGCTAATTATAGAAGGGAGAACGTTTAAGTCAACATAGCTTAAAATTAATAACTTGTTCAAAAAAGACACCATGAAGAGTACAAAAGACAAGCCACCAAACGGGAGAAGCATTTGATATACACACATACACAAATACTTGTATTTTGATATGTAACAAGACTGTGTATCCAGGAAATATCCACATCCCCATATCCAGGTCTAACAGAAACCTCATATCTAGAAAAATAGAACTGGTTTACATGAATTAATTTTTAAAAGACAAATTTTAAAAAATCAAATAGGCAAATGAGTTGACTAGGCTATTCTTAAAAGAAGATATCAAGGAGGTTAATAAACACATGAAAATGTGTTCCATACCCTTCATCATCAAAGAAATGTAATTAACATAGCCATGTGACTCACTTGCATATCCACCCCCAGAGATGAGCAGCGAGAAGCTCATGCAGTCACAGAGGGCTCGCCCTGAAAAGAACCCTGCACTTGGTTTAAAGCTTCCCGGTCACTGTCTTGAAATTTCCAGTAATTTTAAATAAAGGGTTCCACAATTTTATTTTGCACTGGTTTCCACACACTATATATCCTGTCTTGCCCTCTATAATGGCTAAAATCAAAAGGCAGACATTGGTGAGGACGAAGAGCCACTGGAAAGCTCATACACGTCTAACGGGTGTAGAAAGTGCTTCAGTTACTTTGGAAAACTGTTGATCAATGTCTAAAAGTGAACCCAGATACCGCACGTAAGCCGGCACTTCCTCTCATGGACATGTATCAGAGGCAGAATGGGTGCTTGTGTTCACCAAGAGATATGTCCAAAAGAGTCATAGTGACACTATGCACTAGAGCCCCAAACCCAGAACAACCCAAATGTCATTCAGTAGTAAAATGGATAAATGCGTTTGCATGTATGTATATATATACACACACAGGATACCATACGTTATCAAGACAACACAATAATATGAATGAATCTTACAACAATCCTCCGTGAAAGAAGCGAAACACACAAAATATACAGTGTAGGATTCCAATTATAAAAATTCCCAAACAATGTAAAAATAGTTGGATTGCTTTTAAAAGTCAAAACACTGGCGAAGGGTAGATATTGGAGGAGGACTCAGGGAGGATGGCCTCTTGATCTGGGTACTGATTACACGACGCTAGTCACTCTGCGAGGCCTCACTGATCTGTACAAGGGATTTCTACACTTTTTGGTATGTCTGAATGTTCTAATGCAAGCTATTTGTGAAAGAACAGGTGCAGAGACACTTAGCTCCCCTCTATCTCCCCGGAAAGCAGTAAACAATCTCCCATATGAAAAATACACTCTCTGTGTTAAGAAGCAAAAAAGACATCCTCATGACCAGAGATAGTGATTTGAAAGTCCAGAAAGCTGTAACTTAACCCAGTTACTCTTATATTAATCTATGTCAGCCCAAATTCTGCTTAGAATTCCTCACTAATTAAAGCTCCCAAACACCTGCCTTCCTTTTCCTGTCACTTCCTCACAGATCTCCCATTTCTGAGTCTAAAATGTCTAAAAGACTGCCTGCCTCAGTCACTTCTCTGGGTCTTGATTCCATTAGTGGGCCTCGGTGTGTATGTAATTCAACATTGGGTTTTTTTCTCCCATAAATTTGTCTCATGTAATTTAATTCTTAGCCCAGCTAGAAGACCATGAGTGTAGAGGAAGAATTCTCCCTCCCTGACAAAATCAAATGCTTTTGTTTTCACAGTCATTTTCTCTGCCATAAACCTAGTTTAGAAGGCAAAAGCTGAGCATCCAAATCTCAGGCCTCCACCTTCCCCAGCTCTTTGTTCTTGGCTAAGTTTCTGATACTCTCTGTGCCCGAGTTTCCTGGTCAGTAAAATGGAGATAATACCAGAGATCCTCTCATAAGGTTGTTGAGAATTACATGAGATGATAGGTGCAAAGTGGTCAGAACAACGGCGGGCACCTAGGGAAGTCTCAATAAATGTAAAATATTGCTGTTTCTTCCCATTTTGGTCCAACCCTCTTCAGACAACAGATGGCTGTTGCTTGGGGAAGTAGAAATAAGAAATCATAATATATTTTTTAAAAAATCAACTTGCTATATATCCTTAGAATTCAAGACTTGATTTTTATAAAGTTTTCTCAGCCCTTAGCTTTGGAGATATCAACCTTCAAATGCAGAAGAAAATAGGAGACCGGATGCTTGTGCCTTGGGGGAGTTTCCTCTAATCAATCAATCAATCAATCAATCAGTAAGGTCCTAACCAACTGAATCCTAAATTAGAATGAAGTTTGCTTTTCAATAGTCTATCTTCAGAAAGATGGCTCTAAGTAGGCAATTTAGAGGGAAGAAGTTATCTCATTCTTTGTGTAAATTTTTGTATCTGTGATGCAGTATTTTTCCTGGGGTAATTCTGCCCCTGGGATCGCACCCTTTCTGTGCTCTACATTTTGGGAATTCCAATACCTTAAAAGCTAGCTCTGTTCTTCTCTTCCTGGACACTTGCCAAGCTAATCTCCTGACACTGAAGAGTATTATGAAAGTTAAGCTGTGTGAAGAGGAGTAATAATTCTGTCCTACCTATATGGCTTAGGGTCAGTACTGCCTTCATAAATTTGTGTATTTTTTTTGGCAACCGCCAAATACTTTTTCTGGCCACTATGACTTTACCCCAATGTTACCACATCATTGAGCTATTTATTGAGTTTAGTTGAGTTGGCTGAGGACCTGTGCCAAAAATTGTTATTAGGAGGCTAATCTTATTACCCCTAAGCAACTAAAGGATTCTCAGAGTGACTCTCTCTCGCTCTCTGAATTTTTTTTAAGGCTGAAGAGAAGTCTCATTTTTCCTTCTCTTGTTGAAGCAAGATAAGGAAACAGCGTTCCAAAGAAGTGAAGTCACTTCAAGTTGATGATGGGGCCAGAGGTAAAATCTGCCATAGCTCTCTGCAGCTCTCAGAATTTCAGGAACTGAATTTAAGTGAAAAAAATCACCAAGTGAATGAAGCGTAGAGAGTCAGAGGTCTGTCTTCACTGTGAATCACACAGGAGCAAGCTTGTTTTGCACACGATTCTGTAATATGTCATATCTAGCAAAGGGGACGCTCCTGGACGCAGCTCGGATGAGGGAGACAGACCATGACTGGCCTGAGAAAGGAAAAGTTCTCCCTAAGCCTCTTTGAATACCAACATCACATCCTTTCGTTTGAATCCATCTTCAAAAGCAGGTTAATAAAGACTGTTCAGCTTCAGGAGTCAGACTGGAGTTGTGTGAGACTCCCTGGACCTGCCAGCAAGGAGCTGTTAATAATTCCAGTAATTTGATGAGCATGCCCGAGGGGGTCCGGGCTCCTGGAGTCAATATGTACAAGGGCTGGAGACAGTGTTTCTCTCGCCAGCATGATGCCTTGATGTCATGCCAGCTCTGGTGACTCAATTTCTCTACATCATGGTACCTTCTCCTTTTTCCCTCCCAAGAGGAGACTTTCCTTTCCTTATTCAACCCCACTTCTCTGTGAATTAAAAAAATGTCCAGGGGCACCTGGGTGGCTCAGTCAGTTAAGCATTTGCCTTCAGCTCTGGTCATGATCCCAGGGTCCAGGAATGGAGTCCCACATCAGACTGCTTGCTCAGCAGGTAGCCTGCTTCTCCCTCCCCCGGTCATTCCCCCTGCTTGTGCTCTGTCTCTCTCTCTCTCAAATAAATAAATAAAATCTTTTTAAAAATGTCCAAAAGATGTAAACTGTCGTTTTTCATACATGGCCATCATGTTGACATACTTTCTTTCATGCCAAGTTTGTTGAATGTTTTTATCATGAAAATTGTTGAATTTTGTCAGGTACTTTCTCCACATTGACTGATTTTTAAATATTAGATGATCTTTCAGCCCAGCAATAAATCCCACATAACCAGACATAAATAATCTTATTAAAATGTTTGAAAATTCAGGGGTGCCTGGGTGGCTCAGTGGGTTAAAGCCTCTGCCTTCGGCTCAGGTCATGATCTCAGGGTCCTGGGATGGAGCCCCGCATTGGGCTCTCTGCTCAGCAGGGAGCCTGCTTCCTCCTCTCTCTCTCTGCCTGCCTCTCTGCCTACTTGTGAGCTCTGTCAAATAAATAAATAAAATCTTTAAAAAAAATAAAATAAAATGTTTGAAAATTTAAAAAAAAGTGTCCAAAAGGTTTTCTTGATATTTGTTTCTATTCCAATCAGCAAAGATTTCAAGTCTGAAAGTGTAGAGATTTCCCTAAAACTGAGGGGAAAAGGTGGGTTTCCTGAGGGTTGTTGATCCTGCTTTGTCTTCTAGAATATCATTCCGTGCAATGGGGGAGAATTGATCAACTAAATTCACTTTAGAGAGTCAACAGGTATCCTAAACCATGAACTCTAAAGCAGAGTAAACCTGGATTTATTACAAAACCTGTAACTTTCAGCAAGCACTGAATATCCTGTAGTCTCAGTTTTCTCATCTGTAAAATGGATATGCTATTATTACTAGTACTACCACTACTATTAATAATAATAATAATACTTCCTTCATAGGGTTATTGTAAGGAATAAATGAGATCATGGATATAAGGCAAATGAGTGAAGGCTGCCTCTTAGTAAGCATCAGTGTCACAGAACTATTACAGTGTAATTGTTCATTCTTCCTGAGATGGCTGGGTGGGAAAGGAACAGAAATGTCTCCAGCTTCCAGGGGCAGAATAGACTATGCTAGAGGAAAGTGATTTCGATTAACCAGCCCATGGACTCTCAGATCAGGAGAAAAAGCTCACGTCTTCAGATTCTTTATTCTTTTTTCTTTGATATAGAACCAAAACCCGGCTGGGGCTTTATAGTCCTGCTCATGACAGCTCTGACCCAAGTCCCCGAGGGCCCAACATTTTTCAGCTCTAAAGCCAGATCAGATTCCTCATTTCCACTTTTCAAATGCCCAGAGAGCCAGCTTCTGCCCTTATTTTTCCTAGCAACTGGCAAGACCTCATTTTACATAGTCCTGCCGTGATGAAGGGATTTGCCTATGGAGTCGGGGGCCCAGATTTCCTTCTGAGAGGCAGCCTAGCACAGTGTCTAGAAGTCGGATGTGACAGTCAGTGTGCTGTGTGTCCTGGCTTTTCCAGCGCATCCTAGTGTATGCATGTAGTCCCAGACTAATTGGTATCCGAACCCACGTCCACTCTCCAAACTGTCCTAATTTGAGTTTTTAAATAGGATAGTGCCTTAACTCTAGAATCAGAATGTCCAGACTCAAATCCGAGATCGACTACATAGGATTTGCAGTGCCTCAGTTTCCCCTGAGGTAAAATGGAGATGATGATAATAATAGGAACTACCCTTGAAATTGTCATGAGATGTAAATGTGTTAACACCGATAAAATGCTCAGAATTGTCACACATTGCGTGCTATGTCGGGGTGAGGCACTATTAATCTCTTACCAGCAAAACCACCGGATACTCCAGCCCCACCTAAAAATTTGTTAAATGAGAAGTGTGACATCTGCTCTCCTTATATTACAGAGTCCTTTAGGGGTCAGAAGAAATACTGCTTTTAAAAAAAATATGAAACAATTTATAATTTATGGCATTACTGTTTTTCTGGGGGTATGAATGACACAAGAAGCAATGAAATAGGAAAGAAAAAGCACTGAATAGTTTGCCAGTCGCTGTGGATTCCTTTCCCTTGTTCTTTTTTTTTCCAAATTACTCTTTAACTTTTTTAATTGATAGGGCGTTTAAAGATTCTACTGATGTCCACATCCCACTCCCATTCTCCTCTCATTCCTAGACATCATGCTAATGTCTTTATCTTTTCACAGGTGTGCATTTTTGTGAAATATGTAGTTTTTGAAATGAAAGTTTTTGTGAAATGTGTAGTTTGTGTTTTTTAGGTTCATTGGTTATATATGATACTATTTCTTAATATTTTCACGAAGCACTATATATTTTTTTCCATGTGCCCTGTTTTATTTCTTTATTATGTTCGTTAGCTAACATATAGTACAACGTTAGGTTTGACGTCGTGTTCAACGACGAAGTAGTGCATTTTTAAGGTCCATCCCTATTTTCATGTGAATGTGTGATTTTTTGCATGTTACGCCTGCTTAATAGCCCACAGGGCCGGCCATGTTTTAGCAGTGATGGACAATGAGGCTGGCCCTGACTCTCTCCCACCATGAACAGCACTGCAATGAACAATTAGCTCACAGATCCCTGTATTAGTCAGTTTTGCTGCTACAATAAAAGGAAAACAAAATACCTCAGTGGCTTACAACCACAAAGGCTCCTTTCTTGGTCACGCCACATGTTCCAGCTGCTGGCAACAGGCTCCTTCCTGTTCCATGTATCTTCATTGCAGCATCCAGGCTGAAGGAACAGCCCTTATTCGGGACAAGTCCTACTCCTGGCATTGGAAAAAAAAAAAAAAAAAGAGCAAGCGAACTGGAGAAATGAGCAACCGCATTTGAACCTTCTGCTCCAGTTGGCGCACAGAACTTCCACTCCTGTTTCATTGGCCGAAGCAAGTCACGTGGCCGACATTTCCCCCCCGCACCCCCATAGGCTGAGAAGTACAGGGTCCTAATGAAAATCACTCAGAGATGGGTGGGAGTCCTTTTATGGGGAAAGGGGAATAAATAATTGCAAACAATAATAAAATCTACCCCTCTTAGAGCTCAGTAAGAATTTTTTCGGGATTTATGCCCAGGAGCGTGATTGCTGGGGTGATAGGGAAGCAAGCATATTCTCCATTGCATCAAATAACTCAGATTAGTGCAAATACATTCTCACCAGTGTACCTCAGTGCACGTGGGTCCCTTTATCCCTGTACCTAAATGCCACCTGCATTTTATAGTTTTCTAACTTTTTTAGTCTTTAGTTAAAGGGGCATCTTACTGTCTTCACTTTCATTGACTGACTATTCATGATTTTGAGCATTTCTTCATTTATCTATTACTTTGTAAGGTTTCATCCTCTTAATATTTTTTAGATATTTATTTATTTATTTTAAGATTTTATTTATTTATTTGACGGCCAGAGATCACAAGTAGGCAGAGAGGCAGGCAGAAAGAGAGAGAGAGAGAGGAGGAAGCAGGATCTCTGTGGCGCAGAGAGCCCCATGCGGGACTCGATCCCAGGACCCCGAGATCATGACCTGAGCCGAAGGCAGAGGCGTAACCCACTGATCCACCCAGGCACCCAATCCTCTTAATTTTTTTTATTAGATTTTCTTTTCCCATTTTCCTGTGGGGGGCTGCCTTTTCTTCTAGTTGGGTAGCAGGAAATAATACCTGCGATCTCTAAATCATACGTGCCTTTTCAATTTGAGATATTACAAATACCCTTATCTTTCCTCTGCTCCATATACTGTATAATCTGGTCTCTCCCTACAGAACTGTGCTGGCTCCTGTGTCTCATATATATCAGGGTCTAGATGCACATAGCTCCGACTCGTCTCTCTACGAGGATTTGCCAATCCATCGGTCTGTTCTTGTGCCCATACCAACTACTTTCTCTTACTATCACCTTGTAATATGTCTCCACAGCTCCTAAGGCAATTCTCCCTTCTTTTTCTGTTCTGAAATTAACTTAACTATTCATGGACTTATATTCCTCCAAAGACATTTTAGAATTCATTTTTCAAGTTCCTCAAAAAGCCCAACTGATCTCTGATGGCATTTAATTTATTGATTAACCTGGGAATAATTATTACCATTATAATATGAAATTGCCCATTCAAGGGCAGAGACTATCTCCATTTTCCACTTACTCAGATTGGTTGTTACATTTTTCATTAGAATTTCAATGTTTTCTCCATAGAAGTCACAAATATCCTAGGTTAAATGATTTCTAGATTGCCCTATGATATTTGTGGTTTTGGTAGGTACCTGAATCTGGATGAGACATGGGTTCTGATTTTGATTAGACATTTTTCTCTCTATATCGATTATGTTGTATGATAGGCAAGCCAGTCCCTGCTCCGTGATGTCAGGGCTCTCATTCATTAATAGATGGAGATTGTTGGCCCCCATGGTACCCCAGATAATACTAACAATGACAAAACCAGATTAAATCTCAGAATATGTCAGTCTTGGGACGCCTGGGTGGCTCAGTTGGTTAAGCGGCTGCCTTCGGCTCAGGTCATGATCCCAGCATCCTGGGATGGAGTCCCACATTGGGCTCCTTGCTCCGCAGGGAGCCTGCTTCTCCCTCTGCCACTCTGTCTGCCTGTGCTGTCTCTCTCTCTCTCTCTTTCTCTGACAAATAAATAAATAAAATCTTTTTTAAAAATGTGCCAGTCTTGGGGCGCCTGGGCGGCTCAGTGGGTTAAAGCCTCTGCCTTCAGCTCAGGTCATGATCCCAGGGTCCTGGGATCGAGCCCCACATCGGGCTCTCTGCTCGGCGGCGAGCCTGCTTCCTCCTCTCTCTCTGCCTACTTGTGATCTCTGTCTGTCAAATAAATAAATCAAATCTTTAAAAAAAAAAATGTGCCAGTCTTTACAGGTGGAGGAGATCACATGTGCATGGCTTAACATGCCTGATACACATAGACACTAAGTGTCTGTTAGCAACCACTGTTGTCATGCCCATATCAAAAGGAAGAAGTGGACATTCAGAGAAGTGAAGTAACTTTCCCAGGCTCACTCAGCTCATCAGGGGCTGGTTTGGGGTGCAGGAAGCACTAAACCCCGCAGCGGCCACTCCTCGGAATCAATGATACGCCCTTACCTCATGAGCCTTCCAGCCTCTGAGGATCTGAGTTAGCAGCTCAGAAACACCTGTCCGTGAGCCGGATAGCTCGTGCCTCCTGGCTCCTGATTACCACAGGCCATGAATAACGTCTGGGGTTTCATTGTGGGCACGGCTGCTGGAGTTCCCGTATGCTCTGGCTGTGTGCGTTTGCTCTTGTAGAACATCATCTTTCCTAGAAGTCCGAGGTGTTCCTGGATGCCACCGGCTGATAGTGGAGTCAGATAACAGCCCAGGAAGGCAGCCCAGGTTTGCAGGAAAGGAAGTGGGTGCCATCCAGCCAGCTGGGTGAGAATCAGTGCCTCTGTCAGGCTGCCCATGGAGACGGAGATGGGGACAGTGGAACTCTCCCGGGAAGCTACACTTCTCTCCCCAGAGGCCAGGGCAGTTAGCCCCGGAGCCGGTGAACCCCACCCTGCAGCCAGGTATGAGAAGAGAATGTGGCGAGAGCCTCCTGATGGGTCGTCCTGCTTCCGAATTATGGGCCCTGCATCAAGACCCTTCCAGCTGTAAGAGATAAGAAACTAACTCGAACTAGCATAATAGAAACTAGCTTCAACCGGCTTAAATAAAAACAGAAATGTTATTAGCTTAAGTTATTCCTGGTGGTTTTAGGTCCGTTAGATCTGGGAAGTTAAAATGATTCCACCGGTCTCTCCCCCATCTCGCAGCCCCATTTGCCAGGCAAGCTCTCTCTGCAGGAGGAGAATATGACTACTAGCTATCCAGGTTTGCATCTAACTTAGGATGGAGTCTTATTCAGCATCTGTCTCAATGCCCCTGCAAAGGACGCAGGTTGCGCGTGGGTCGAGGTCCACCCGCAGAAAATGGAAGGCTGGGCCATGTCATTGGCAGACCTACAGAGTGAAAGGGGCATTTCCTCAGTTCACATATTCTCCGTAGAGCCAGTGGGCATGCAGAGCCCTAGCTGACTCCGTGATGTGTTCTGCATCATTTCCTGCCATCCCCGTCCTCCTGACATCCCTCCTGCGTTCTAGTCACCAGACCCCGGGCTGCTCAAATCATGTAACATCTTTTCCTTCACATCTCTGGGTCCCCCATGCTTACTGTTCCTCTTCCCGGATGCCTTTCTTTTACAGTGTGGTTAGCTGCTTCCCAGAACTTTCTCTGAACCTCCTAGGTGAGTCAAGTAGCTTCCTACAGCTACCTGATAGATATCTCTTGATCATTTTGTGTAGCAGTCAAAATTTTGGAGAAGGTCACATTTGTCTCTGGGTTAGACCTGAGGTGACTGAGAGCAGAATTAATTCCTGTCCTACAGCTCTTTGTATGAGGTACACATGGCTTTCTAGTAGGTACTGTTTGTTCACCCAAAACCCACCCCTCCCACTTGCTCCTGAGCCCTAACTCGGGGCACTTTGTAGCCAGCCTTCCCTGCAGCCAGTGATGGACAGATGACACCGTTTCTGGCCCAGGAGACCTACTAGGGGACATCTTCTGGGGTGGGAAGACATCTCTGAAATCGCTTTTGCTACCTTGTTAAAGGGATGAGATGAGTGTGGTACTATGGTCTCCTCCGCCTCTCCTGCTTTGTTCTGATACTTGGGACTGGAGCAGCCATCTCGCAGACAAGAAGGGAAGGACCGCAGAATCACCTTGACAGTCCGGACATGACCGAAGTTTTGAACCAATGCCTGCAACATCCCACGTCGGGCTATTAGGTCAGGAGAGCTTCCTCCCAGTTCTGCGATCCAGCGTCCATGTGGAAGACCTCAGGGTGCACAATGGTCTCCGTTGTGTGAAACTCACTGTGGAAGAGGGAGTTAGGGCAGCGGCTTCCAATCGGATCCCAAAGCTTGAGAGATTGTGCAAGGCCTAAAAGGCACATACATCTCCTTAGTAATTCATTGTGATTATTTAAGAATGAAACTTTTTTTCCTTTCAATGTATGTGTAGTATTTCTTCGAACAGCTGCTAGGTTGCTGTACGCTTATTAAATGCCTATTAAGTTGTATGGCCCTAACTACTTAGCAATTGAACTGTGAGGTATCTCTCTTGGCTTAGGGCACTGAAAAGTTTGCTGAGACACTAAGGGTCCCTTTCATGGAAGAGTTTGGGAACCTCTGACTTAAGAAAGAAATGAATGAAGATACAGAGAACAGGGAAGATGACGTGTGCAAAGTGGAGTGAAGAGCTCGTCTGAAGAGTAGTAGAGGGATTCTCTTTCTCCCTCTTGAAAAGGAGAGGCCTGCTCTTTTAAAGGAATCCTTTATACTCACCCCACATTATGAGCAAGAGACATCAAGCAGCTGAGTGACTTGTTCAAGGTCACCCCGCAGCAAGGGACTGAATTCAATGGTGACTGGACACGAAGACTATTCACTGTTGGGTAAATACTCATTCAACCCCAACCACTTGGGGGGTGTGGAGCTAAGGCCTGGGACTCAGAGTTTCAGGGGGCAGGGGACAAACATACCTCCTGAGGGGGCAAGTGAACCGTTCATTTTTCTGGTTCAGTTGGAACTTTCTGCAGGAACATTGTCTGGAAAACGCCTTACGGAACTGGGCACACGGAAGCACATTGTTAGGGGAGCAAATTAGCTCCTGTCCATAATACCACCAGTGTCAGATTTATGATTTTCTTGATTTATCGTTTGTTCTTATCTTCCTACGGTGGTTTTGGAACTACTTCTCCATTTTAACTATATCCTCTTTCATGTAGCTCTTCAACATTGATTTATGAAGCCATTGCCTAAAAACCTGAATATCAAAAGAAGGAAGGAAGGAAGGGAGGAAAAAGGAAAGAAAAGGAAGGAAAGGGGGGAAAGGGTAAGGAAGGGAAGGAAGGCAGGCAGGCAGGAAGGAAGGAAGGAAGGAAAGAAAAGGAAAAAAAGGAAGAAAGAAGGAAGGAAGGAAAGAAGGAGCTCATGTTCTTTGCACAACATCTGGGGGATCCGTATGTAAAATAGCCATTAAGATCACACCGTGGGAGGAAATCCAAAATCTTTAGCCAAGACCCCTGGGTACGTGATGACACAAGCCCGGCAAGGGCCTAAGCCCTGCCCCCAAGTACAGAGATGCAGAGTTTGAATGAGGGCGCAGGTGCTGGAATCAGGCTGGCTGGGTGCGAGTTCTGACTCCACCACTCACAAGCTTGAGTGAGTCACTTAAGCAGCCTGGAATTTATGTAAAGTGGGATCATAAAAGTAAGTAACCCACAAGAAGGACGAAACTCTCAAGCATTATGCTAAGTGAAAGAAGCCAGAACAAAAGGCTACATACTCTACGATTCCATTTGTGTGACATTCTAGAAAGGCATCAGTGGACACCTGGGACAGTTGAGTGGACAGGACTGACTACAAAGGGCCGTAAACATACGCTTGGGACTAATGGGAAATATTTGGTGTTTCGGTTGTCATGTAGTTGTATGTATGTATCAAAACTATATATGTGCATCTGTAGAGTGTGAATTCTACTGTATTTAAATTTATCACAATAAAACTGAGGTGAAAAAAGAAATAGGGGCACCTGTGTGGCTCAGTTGGCTAAGCCTCCAACTCTTGGCTTCTGCTCAGGTCATGATCTCGTGAGTCGTGAGACTGAGCCCTGTGTCAGGCTCCATGCTCAGCGGGAAATATGCTTGAGATTCTCTCCCTCTCTCTGCTCCTCCCCTCCCCCATCCCTCTCTCTCTCTCTCCCTAAAAAATGGTTCATGGATTCTTATTACCATCATATTAAATAATACCTACAAGGTGTGAGGAAGAGCTCGAGGACAGAGTCAGCACTGGGTGTGCATTTGGACTTCCTACCAAGTCAGCTCAGCCCATCTCCGGAAGCCAACAAGAATTCTGCAGAATGCAGGATGAGAAAAAAAAAAATGAAATTTCTTCATGAATTCTTGAAATTTGATATTTATCACTTAAGAGAAGATGACAGAGCAAATCCTAAATTCGCTGGAATAACTGTATAACCATTTAGAGCACCTTTAAAAGACCAGCGTAGAGCCCCAAAGTGAAACATACAGATGGGTAATGGATTAAATAATTTTATTTTTTTTTTATTTTTTTTTAAAGATTTTATTTATTTATTTGACACAGAGAGATCACAAATAGACAGAGAGGCAGGCAAAGAGAGAGAGAGAGGGAAGCAGGCTCGCCGCCAAGCAGAGAGCCCGATGCGGGACTCGATCCCAGGACCCTGAGATCATGACCTGAGCCGAAGGCAGCGGCTCAACCCACTGAGCCACCCAGGCGCCCCTGATGGGTAATGGATTAAAATGGCAATTTACTCTGTACTGTTTTCTGGCCGTGCACAAGTAACTACTTGTTTACGGGGGTAAAACATACGCTCAGGTCGGCCACATATGCAGGCTACTCTCTCCCTTCTCCCAGAATCAGCTGCAAGTTGCTTGATTTCCAAAATTGCTTTAATTGCTTTTGTCCCCGGACTCTGGTGTTAACCACTCCAGGCACATCCACCTGACCCAGATGCTATAGTGGGATAGGTTTTAACTGCCCAGGAACCTCACAAAGCTGAGCTCTCAACCTGAGGTTGAATCCCACCTCCCTCCACCATCCCCTCCTGGGTGACCCGGGACAAACTCCCATGTCTCTGAGCTGAGTTTCTTCAACTGTTAATTCAAGGAGTAAGATTAGATGCTCTGTGAAAACCCTTCACACTCCAACTCTAGAATTCTACTGCCCCTGGAATGGAAAGGCAAACATGATTTGGTTAGCTTTCAATGTCTATCCAAATTCTCTGGGCCAGAATTCCTTATGTGTAAAATGAGATAACAGTGCCCACCTCCACAGGCTCTTTCTGAAGAGCAAATGAAATCCTGCATGTGAAACCTAATATAGTTTCTGGCCCAGTGATTTTGATCTTTCCTCTCTTCTATTTTTTTTTCTTTCTTCCATCCTTCCTCCCCTCTTCTCTGTATAACAGACTTCCATGTAATATGGAAAAAATTACATTTTTGTTCTTTTATGTGAAAGTGTATTTGGTCTTGAACTTGTATATTCATAGTGTTGTATGCCAAGTACTGTTGCCTGTGATGGTGCTTGTTATTTATTAGAAGAGAGTTTAAATGAATTTGCAATGATAACAAAGGTTATCATAATTCAATGCCAAAACTGGCTTATTGCTTTTTTAGATATCGCAACAGATTTTCTGAATGTTTCTTTACTCCTATTATGCACTTCACTCATTCACTTATTCATTTGACAATCAATTTTTGATCCCCTCTTTGTGCCAGGCACAGTGCTAGGTATTAAGGATACAGAAATGAAACAGATATTGTTGTTAAGCTCAAAAGCTTCCAGGTTGGGGGGTCTGGGTGGCTCAATGGGTTAAGCCTCTGCCTTTGGCTCAGGTCATGATCTTGGGATCCTGGGATCGAGCCCCGCATAGGGCTCTCTGCTCATTGGGGAGCCTGCTTCCCCTCTCTCTCTGCCTGCCTACTTGTGATCTCTCTCTCTGTCAAATAAATAAATGAAATCTTTAAAAAAAAAAAAACAACAAACCTTCCAGGTTAATGGAAGGAGGCATAGAGCTGTGAGGTAAGTCTGTTCTAGGTACATCCAAGGTTTAGAGGAAGGTGTGGTGGGTTTTTTTCAGGGAGGAGTCAGGAAAGTCTGCATGGAGCCAAGGGAGCTGGAAGATATGTAGGTGTTCACCAGATAGAGGTTGCAAAGAGGGGGACGGCATCCAGAAGGAGCAGCACGCACAAAGGCCTGGGTATGCACAGTTGTCCTGTATAATCTGGAAACCATACCAAGGTCAAAGTGCAGTGTAGTGACCCAGCAAAAAGTAGGAGCTGGAAGTCCTAGGCATGGTTTCTTTAAGCAAATGCTGATCTGCTCGGGAAGGAAGGACTTCAGATGCCGCACAATTGTTGGGGACAACAGAAGAGGAACTTGTTATGTCCCAACTCAACTGCCAGCTGCTCACGTTGGCAGATCATAGCTCTGCTGTGTGTGATGGAGTGGACATGGTTCTCCAGGGCTTTCTAGGGATTCAGCTCCAACTGGATTGATTTCTTTCCAAATCAGGTCATAGCCATTACAGAGAGCACAAGGTGAAAGCTATCTGGTCAAGTTTTCCTTAGAAATGGCGTCAGATTTTTGACTGACTGTAAGCTCATTGCTTAAGTGTAACATTAGGAGTTAGAGATTAAGAAATTAAAGGTTTTTGCTTTGTTTTGTGTTTTTGTAGGATGATGATCCACAATTTTTTAGTGTGATAAAATGAGCTGTCAATAAGGGAACCAAGAGTTATCAAACACCTACTATGTGCTGGGTGCTTTTAAAGACCCTAACACCCACGTGATGTTCAGGTGTACACCTCTCTGAGCCCCAAGTCATGATCCTCCCGCTACACCACCTTGCTTCTGAGTGACTTTCTCAAAGAGCCTTGGGTAGGTAGGTCTTAGTTTTTGCTTCTAAGGAGCCAAAATGAAAGGAAAGCAATGAGGAACAAAGTGGTCGTCTCCTCCTCTCCTCACATCTCATTGAGGCCACGGAAAGTTCCAGGTTTAGATTTAGGTGAGGAGAGAAGTCTGGGTTTTGGAGCTGAACACAGAACATTGCTAGACTATTCCAAACCTCCAACACTGACAGCAGCACCTCAGACATTTCGCCTCCTACTCTTAAGTGGGAAGAAGGACAGAAGAGAGCACACTTAGAAATACAGCCATGCCTTGGAACAAAGGTAGGCAGGAAAGAAAGTTGCAAATAGAGCAAACACATTTCATCTCTTCCCAATTTTCAGAAAGACCCTTCCCTCATTAAATGGAGCTATTCTCTTCCTGTTGCCTTTGTTCTTTCCCATATTCCTGCCTTTCATAAGCTCTCTGCCCCCTCTTTCTTTTTTCTCTCTTGCTATTGCTCCTGTTCCTTCAGTCTCTTTCTTAAAGTTCAAATTGAAATACCAGCCTTAATCCCTGAGAAACAGCTCTGTTTTCCCTGCCCCTGCCTTGCACAATTTGTGGTATGGCTCTGTGCCACCATTAGCTACGCGGCGAGGTCTGACGTGGCCAAGGGACATCTTGTACAATGCCACTTTTTATCAAAACCAAAGAGCATAACGATGAATCCAGGGCCCCGTTCACATTAACCTCATAAGATTTCATTATGATAAAAGCAGTGGGGTTGAAATATAAAATCCAGCCCCAGTAGAGCCTCTCCCTGCCCCGTGCCCTTCCCAGGCCCTCTCCTAAAGCCCCCACACCTCCTCCACCGGTTCACCTCCCCACCCTTTTGTCATCAAGTGCTTCCTTTGGCCTCCAGGTGTTCAGGTTTCACCAGTCTGGTGACCCACTGGGATGGGGTTGCACCACACTGGGGTGGGGCTTAAGGGGAGGGAAGGAAATGGCTTGAGTTGAAAGCCCCACTGAAGCCAGGCTCCCCTCCCCTACTGTCATGGTCCCCATAATCCTGGCAAGGCAGGAATGTCTTAGAGATGAGTGTTCTCGTTGTGGGGATCAGAATACAAGAAAGGGAGAGGAATATCTACACATGTAACCCTTTGTGCAAGAGGTGTTGGCCTTGCTCATCAGCTTAGAGGTACCCTTAGCCAGAGACCTCTGAAGAGAAGAACAGTCAGGAAAGCACTAAACGGACAGCCCAGGATCAAGGACACAGGCCACGTTGTCCCAGTTTTACATGGACATTAGATTAGGGAGGCATCCATGAAGGATGGCCTTTGTCCCCACGGACCCTCTCCCAAATTGTTCCCAACAATAGGACTAAATGGGATTCAGACATCCCTCTGCCTAGACATAATCATGGCCTTAATCCCCCAGAGGAATCAAGGGTTCCTAATAAGAAGTTTTCATGCTTTCTCCCTGAGCACGAAGCAAGGTTTTCAGTGTTGGGTAGATAGAAGCAACTGGAAATGGGGATGACAACTGAAGTCTAATGAGAAAAAGAAATCTCCCGTTAGAGTCCTTGGGCTCAAGACTGAGCCCTCCTAACTACCTAGTTTGTGGACACCATTCATTCATTCACTCATTCATTCAAGAAACAGTCACTGGATTTCTACTCTATTATCAGCACTGTTCCAGGCTCTGGGGTAATGAAATTTACACGAGATAAAATCCCTGCTTTCATGGTCAAAGAAGATGTATATCATAAATAAATAAGCAAAATAAAATAATAAGTAAATTCAGTCAGCATTCAGTGCTATGAAGGTTTGTTTTTTCCAAAAATAGAATATGGGAAAAAAAAACAAGTGTGGAAAGTATGTGGCTACTTTACATTGGGGTGGACAGGATGGCTTCTCTGAACAGGTGAAGTTGAAGTGAGATGCAGGTGAGGAAAAGGATGCAGGGGAAGAACGTTCTAGATGTAGGGAACGGCAGGTGCAAAGGCTTGGAGGCAGACACAAGCCTGTTATGTTGGAGAAATACAAAGAGGTTTCACTGAGGCTGTAGTGAGTGACAGGGGCGTGGAGGTCATGCCAGGAGGTTGTGGAGGCAGGACCCATCTCCAGCTTCCTTCTTGCCCCCACCCCCCAGCCTCCCGCCACAGTACACTGCTTCTTACTGTGTTCCTGGGTCTATCCAGTTAAAGTCCATCCGGGGCTGAGTAGTGAGTCTCTGGCTTCTGCATGTGGAGGGGCTCTCGGCTTTCAGTGGCCTCCCCAGGAGAAACCCAGCCCCTCACATCCCTGCCCAAGCACCAAGCACAGAGATTAGTGAGCGATTTCTCTGGGTGTCAGCCCTTGGGTGTGAGGCTTAAATTCTTAATTCCAAGCCATTACGACATGGGTGTCCAGTTGCTGCTGATGACTCCGAATGGTTTGCTTGTGTGTGCCAGACATTTTGTCAATGAAGGGTTTCTCTCCTGGCTTTGGTTTTAGGTGAGTCCAAGGTTTGCTGAAGCTCCAGTTTAATGAAAAACAAACCAGAAGGATGAGAGAATTAAAAGGGCAGAGGACACCTCATTGAAGGTCTCCATGAGAGGGCATATGGGTACATTTAAGGGAAAGGAATATTCGAGTGTGTGTAACAGGGAAAGCAGTGAAACTGTTGGGAGCATGAGCTCTGGGCTTGGCTGCAGAGTTTCAAATCTGTCACTTGCCAGCCGTGTGACCTCGGGTGTGTTACATATCATCTTTGTGTCTCAATGCCCTCCATCTGGAAAATGGGAAGAGAAACAGTACTTTCAGTGTGGTTTTGATGAAGAAGGGAGGCAGGGCAGGTGAAGAGCTGAGAACATTGTCTGGCAAGTCACAAGGATGCAATGATGGCTGGCTTTCTGTTGCTGAAGGGGCAATGTTGGTGTGCTCCTGGGTTTGTGCTCACAGAGGCTTGGTTCAGCCCCATAGGGACGCTGGGGTAGAGTGTGAGCGAGCTCAGTGTCTGGAATCACACCACATTCCCAGTTCCAAATCTTTTATCTCACAGTCACAGGGCTTTGGTCCCAGAAGGGAACAAATAAAAAGGTGTAGAGAGTTCATCATGAATTCATTCTTCCTTCTGGATAGAAAAGCTCAAGGCCATTGTGGTGAGAGAGGGTCCTTTCCTGCATGAAGGACAATAAATTACCTTTTGTAAGGGAGTCCTCGGGCTATCAAGAGAAATCTAGTCCCTGGAAAATGATGTCCAGGTCTGTGCTTTCAAACATTTAAAAATTGTATTCTTAAAGCAATTGACCTTTTATGCAGTCTCACCAGGAACCCCAACCCATAAAACCAATGAAAATGTTGAAGGGCACTACCTTCTTGGTTACCCCTTTTCCCTCTGTGACTGTCCCTAAAGCAACCATAGAAAATATGACTTCAATAAAACCAAAGAAAACACTACAGAACACAGGCATAGCTATCACTCTCTCAGTCACTCATCCTCTAGCACTTCCATGAATTTAATTTTTCAAAATAATACAGGTACATCGTTTTTTAAAAGTCAGTCTTGGAATGGAAATCAACAGTGCCCACTCTCCTCCTTTCTCCCCTTAAGTTGCTCTCCCAGAAGACCATAACTTTCAGCTTTTTTAGCTATTCTTTGGAATTTACCTCTCTATCTTGAAATGACAGGCTTATCCTGCTCGTTCTTGATTTTTCAACCTTAGACATTTATCTTTGGTTCTTCTATCATGGAGGATCAGGACCCAAGCCTTTACACCTCCTTTCTTCTGCTCCTCTTGTATCCCCCGACAACACACACTTCCCCTTGCCTGTTCACTCACATACGACTACGCTGATATTTTGTTAACAAGCCAATACTAACTGTTTACCTGGTAACATCGATGCACCTGTTGTTCACTGGCAAGCCACATAACATAACATGGCTCTATTTCCTTTCTTGTGTATTTTTTCCCCATAGTTTAACAATTGTCTCGTTTTTCCATTGCAGTTTTGTGTATCTAACATTAATTCAGCCCCCAGACTCTCACACAGAGCTAGAAGTTTTATAGCTCTGTAACCAAAGGGCTTCATTTTCTTTGCGGGGAGCAGGGAGTGGCAGATATCTCCCTTCTGGAGACCCTGGGTCCTCCTCCAGTCTAGGCAGGTGGCTCCGCGAGTCCGCTGTGCTATCACAATTAAGATCTTTCTTTCATTGTCATCTGAAGAACTCCCTGTCTCCTGGTCACCTGGGCTCCAACCCTGGATTCTAGACTCTATGGCTTGATGTGTGCCCCCTTTTTTCAGTAGAATGCTTCCTCCTGTAGCTTCCCAAGAAAAGCTGCTTGGGAAGTGGCTCTTTTGAGACCACGGATATCTGAAAACATTTTTTTATTTTATCCTCACACAATTCATAGTTGGCAGGTCAATCTTTTTCTTTACTGCAGACCTAATGGTACTTGTTAGGACCATGCATTTTGCCCTTCGTCTGCCCGAGAGTTGAAGAATGGGCGTGCATCTAACTTTGAATATGAGGCATTATCTTCTATCTCTCTTTTGAAAGGATTTCTGGAGACATAAATATCTGACTCTGGGTGCATGACATGCCATCTATAGCAAGATAAGGCAAGAGATAATTACCACCATCCTTCATCTACCATCCACATTTTCATCTAGCAAACACTTGCAGAAAATACCTTATAGTCTGTGCCATGTACTGTGCTCAATGCTGGGACTTGTTTTGATTTGGGATGATTAATTCATATGGATTTATTTTGACAGGTTCACATGGAGCCCTCAGGCCATAGAGCAACACTAAGACTTTTCTTTCAAGCTAGTCTCCTCAACTAGGTCAGCTTCCCTGACTTTAGTCAGCAGAAGCCAAACCCAATAGATGAGCTTGCCAAGAGAAGGGCATGATAATGAACACCAGACTCTGGCAGGTGTCACTGTGCAAACAGTATAGAAGACCTATTGTCTAGAGTTGAGGGGCTCTGTGGGGTCAGGAAAAGCTTACCTCATCTGCTTAGAATAGGAAGGTACTGGAATCTCTGTGTTACACTCCATGGGAGGGTCTGTGGGGCTCTCAGCAAATGGCCCACTTCTCTCTCAGGAGCCCAGCCGGAGGGGATCTCCGAGGAGGACAACAGCACAGAAGACAGTGATAATAGCAGCAACTACAATAAAAATACTAGTCGTTATTGTTGCCAATGAAGGCAGGAGGGAAATACCACTCGAATACGGTTATTTGGAACACTAGAACTGTGCTAGAGACTCAGAAACATTAACCTAGAGCACTCACTTCTGATTTCGTTCCCAGAAATGTTTTTCATGATCAATTAGTGAAATTACAAGAAAGGAAACCCACCAAAACTCAAGTCTACTGACCTTGAAAATGTATTTCCTTCTAGACCCAGCAACAGCACTGCTAGAAATTATCCCAAGGAAATAAGATATGAACTCTTGCTGTTAGAAGTTATAAAATGATGAAAGACATGAGAAATGATACAATCTTAAAGATATTTACTGAAATACTACTATAACATTAAAAACTGGAAATAGCTTAAATATCTCCCTGATTAAAAATTTGAGCAGCACCCTCCATCAATGAAAAACCAACCAGTCATTAAAAATTTTTTGAAAGAAATGTGTGCATTGATGTGGAACAATTTTTATCACATATATTTTTGCATGTATGTGTACCTATACACATATGTTTATGTACATATATACACATATATTCAGAAAGAGATTGACAGGGAAAATACCAGTTGAGAGTGGCTATCTCTGGGCTGGTGGAATAATATTTGGTTGTGTCTTCTCCTTTTTCTCCTTTTTCTTCTTCTCCTCTTTCTTCTTCTTCTTCCTCTTCCTCTTCTTCTTTCCTTATCTGTATTTTCCACCATAATCTTACTTTACTTTTGGAATAAGAAAAACAACAATAAAAGGTATTTTTTGAGTATCTTGACCAAAGAAGAAAGGGCAAATCTTGAAAGAGGCTTCCCCAAGAGGCACGATTTCCCAGAAGCCCCCTCTTTGTACTCATCACTCTAGAAACTCATTTCTGGCTCTCTGTAGCATAGGCTTGAACAGACCTGGCTGCAGGTGGCCAGGAGATTAAGTGTTGGCTGTGGCCACCAGGGTCCCACCCGCTCACATAAAGTTGGTGAGTCAGAGCTTGCTTGTGCTGTTGCAAGAAGCATCCAAGCATTGAGCCTGGAGGTCACAGAGAGGTCATCTGCCATCAGAAGCCCTTACTAAAGGTGCTGATTTGGTAGAGGAAAATTTTCCCAAGGACAGATTCTGGAAACCACTCCAAGGTCCTGAAGGGCATTTAACCTGCCTTCCAGTTGGTTCACAGCTTACGTGCGACCAGGCTCAAATCTGTGAATGTGACACTCTCTGCCCAAAATTAACTGCTCATTCTCTGAATGAGATGCTGTCATTGCCATTTTTAATCACCTACTCTGCACCATACGTGATATTGGACTTTCTATGGGCATGGTTCCCAATCTTTGGAATTCTGCAGATAAGATGTTATTATCTCTGTTCTTCAAAGGAGGAAATTGAGTTCAGTAATTTGCCCAGGGTCTCATACGAAGGAGCAGAGTTGGGGTTTGGACCAGGTCTGTGTCACTCCACACCTGCCAGGCTACCTTTCAACCCTTCCCCCTTCCGTCGGTAGTCCATATTCGAGCATCAACCTTATACTACCCTGTGATGGGTCCTACAGTTCTTAGCTATGTCAGGAGCTGTGTCTTCCTTCCTTTGGTTCTCACTAGGGGTCCAGCAATATACTCAGCCATCAAGAATGAATGAAACTCAAGTTCAGTGCTAGTCAAACCACCTTAAGGGAGAATTGTAACTTTTCTTTCATCTCCTCCCACCCTTTGCCCCATCATCTCATATCAGCCTTGGAGTAGGAGTTGAATTCCTAACTGCCCATGGGAATATTCAAAATTCTTCCCCAGCTGGAGGTTGTTCATGGGCTATGATGGAGGAAGGCACCAAGATCTCCTCTGGTTGTTTCCCTACCTGTCTGTCCTGCCTTGTCAGCCATCTTTCCTCACCTCAGTCCTCAAGGCCAGTCAGCCAGGGCTGCCTTTTTTTCCTGAACATTCCCACCTCCAAGGCTGTGTCCCCACCATATCCACTGTCTGCAGTGCCTGACTCTGAGGAGGCATTTAATAAAGAGTCATTGATAAATTAACACATGGTAAATGAATGAGTAGATGCCTTTCACTTCATCAAGTTAAGCGCTTCCCTTCCTCCAAGGTCAAGCTCCAGACCCACCAGCTCTGCGAAGCCTTTCTCCCATTGCCCACAGAGCGAGCTCTTCTCTCAGAACACTGGGAACGCACGTGATCAATGTGCTGGTTTGTCACTCCGCATGGGCTGTCTTATACGAGTAAGGTATTTTGTGTTTTCTGTTTCGTGATGGTATGGAATGTGTTGCATTATTCCATGACTCTGGAGCCAGAGACACCTGAGTTCAAGTCCCACTTCCACCACGTGTAGCTGAGGGACCTTAAAAAGGTTGCTTCAACTCTCTGAGACCCAGTTTCTGTTAAAAAGGGGCAATGCCCACCTTCTACGCCATGACGAGAGCTAACTGCCCTTTCTCACAAATGTCACAGTCAAATAATAAAATAATGTGTAGAACATGATCCCATTTTCCTAAAAAGAGGTATCTTTTGGACCCTTACGTATTTATAGGTGTTTATGTTTGAATATATGTGCAAAGTCTGGAAGGATGTACACACTAAGCTATATACACAGCTCATTCCACCATGACTATTGTGCACAACATTTTGTGTGTGTTTTTGATTATTTTGTGTGCATTTTTTTATTTCCCTCCCCAACGATGGTAAGGATCAGAAAGGCAAAAACAACTTTTATCCATTCCGATGGGCTAAATTATGCTGGGATAAGCATCCCCAAATCCCAGAGACTGTACCAATGTCATCTCTCTCTTGGACTACAAAGCCACCGTGGGGCTGGCCAGCTTTGCACGGCAAAATCGCTGCTGGCTGCCAGCCGCCAGACCACTTTCCCCTCACAGATCACCAGGGAGCACGCTGAAAGGAAAAGAGGGGGTATTGGCTCATCGCTCTCGACGCCACCTATGATTTTTTTTCACACTACCAAAGTGACAAATCATACTTTTAGAATATATGAATTGCTAAGTAAGAAAAAAAATAAGGTTCACATGCAGACCCGCTCCCTCAATAAAAGTACAATGAATGTTCCCTAATGTCCTTTCTGTTTTAGCCAATTTAGCCAAAATGCAATGACTTTTCATATCCGATCTCGAGAAAATGAATATCATGAAGCACCTGGGTGTTAAGTCCCTGAACCCTTGTTTCCTTCTCTGTATCTTACAAGCTATCTGTAAACTGGTATTATAAATGTAAACACATTCAATACACATTGACAATTATCATTATCATAAACAAGAATCATAATTACTATTATCTTGTTTAATCATCGCAGCAACGCTGCCAAATTATTACAGATGAGAAAAAACCAAGGCTTAGAGAATTAAGTCATTTATCCAACCTACATAACTTGTAAGGGGGGAATTCAGGATACGAACCCACATTTATTTGAATCAAAAACCCAATCCCAGCACGGCCCCCAAAGATGAACAAGCGGAGAGAGCAAATTTCCCACAGAAGATTTTTAGTCTAGGGTAAGACTGTTTGCTCCAGAATCTTCTCAGTTCATCAGCTGAACTGATTTGTAGCCAATAGTTTCCACCCAGATAGATTCATGGCTCCAAGCCTCTCCCTTGGATAAGGGGCAGGAAGGAAGCCACAACTATTCAGAACAGCTTTTCCCAAACCCTGGGCACCCCCAGTCCTGCCTACTCTCTTGATTTCCAATTACAGCCAATTGCGTTTCAATAGTAATAGCTCGAGCGCAAATAAGACATCTTCCAGTAACCAACTGGCTCCTCTACAAACCCCTTGTAAATGCTTTGGGATTAGCCGCTGCATCCCCGTGCCTCCTTAACCCTGCATCAGAATATGTGAGAACCGACTGTCACCATCCTCCATCCGCATCTGCCCTTTACTACACTTCATTCATTTGGTTCCCAACGGGTTGGGTAGGATCCATCCCTTGGGTGGTTGCCTTTGCCTCTCTGCCTCACACACGAGCACATACGTGTACATGTGCACACATGCACGCATGCATGAAAACACACATATGCATGCGTGTGAGTCATGTGTTAGAGTATCCCGAAATCTGGCACCTCACCTGGGCCGGCCCAGATCACACTAGGGTAAAGGGTGGCTTGGCACACAGCTTGGCTCATGGAGGGATGTGACTTCAGCTGGAATTAATTAAGGGAGAACTGGCTTCCAGCTCTTAGTTCACGCGCTGCACCTGCTCCTTTCTAGTCCCTCCAGAGTGCACCAATGACCAAGCCCCAGCATGACGAGGGGTGTTGGGGGGCAGCGCCAGCAAGACCCTCCAGCTTACCTGACCTGCAAGGTTGTGTGAGAATCTTCCGCCCCACAAAGCTCCACTGCTAAAGTGGCTTGTCTACCAATGGGGACAGGTGCCTGGAATTCTACCACCAGACCTTCATCTCTGTGGATTCAAGTTATGGAGCTGCAGAAGACCCTCTCTTAAGATGCACATACTTGGGGCACCTGCGTGGCTCAGTGGGTTAAAGCCTCTGTCTTTGGCCCAGGTCATGATCCCAGGATCCTGGGATCGAGCCCCACATCGGGCTCTCTGCTCCGGGGGGAGCCTTCTTCCTCGTCTCTCACTGCCTGCCTCTCTGCCTGTCAAATAAATAAATAAAATATTTAAAAAAAAAAAAAGATACACATACTTGTGAGGGAGAATAAAACAAGGCTTATTAATTAGTAATGCAGGAATGTAGATGATTGCATTGGACTATTTCATTATTTAACATGACCCTTAGGGGGCCAGGACATGTGAGCATAAATGGGAGGCTTCACTGGGTAAGGGAAATGGGGAACAAGGCAGACCAGAGCATTGGACCCTGGGGAGGAGAGTGTGAGCAGAACTGACTTCATAACCTTGATTTCTACTGCCCGGTGAGGTGACTGGGCTGCAGACACTGTTGGATGACCTTAGACAGATCCCTAGCCTGACTTAGTGACTCAGCCACCCCCTGAAGGTAATCAAGGTGACCTACAGCTCGGGGCAGCTGGGTGCAGAATTAATTAAGGACATACAAGGCGTGCTTATTAAGTCATTAGAAGGACTGATTAATTATCATTTCAAAAGTTTCTTGTGGAAGGTGACAACCCCCTGTTGCTTTAGATGGGGAGAGCCTTGAGAGAGAACTAAGAAAAAGTTCGGGGAATGCGGAAGGGATACAGGATAGCCCTCATCACTTGCTCTCAGTCCGTCCTGGAAAACTGGGTCTTTCTATGTCCAGAGTACCATCCCGTGGGACAACGGTGGCCAGTGGTGGAGGTGTGAGGAGCAGCAGCCCAAAATGGCTTTCTGGGCTTCTGGCTGGGCTGTTGTCTTTTCGCCAGGACCCCACATGGCAGTTAGCGGCCCCAAGAATCGGGAATAACAAGAGGAACTAGTCTGTGGTAACTCCATACCTCCCATCATTTCTTGTGTGACCCAGGTGGCAGGTGTGACCAAGTGCTCTGGCGACCAGGAAAGGAAAGCGAGTCCAAGAAAAGTGTGGCTAAACTCAGCCAAGAGAGGTGTCCAACCTTGGGTGAAACCACCTGAGCTGTGCCTTCTTTATCTACAAGACTGGGGACCACAGAGCATAGCTCAGTTTTCTCCTCCCGGGATTGATGTAAAGATTGAACGAGATAGCACATACGAAAGCTCTCTGTGCAGCATAAAATGCTGGTTGCGTATTATCTCTATTCCTGTGCTCTTCAGGGTCAAGGTCTGAAACTCTCATCTATTTTTCCCAGAAGCTTTCTCAAATTTTGAGGATAGAGAAGTCATTAAACTTCACAAGGAGTAAATAAGGAAGAAGGTGTATCCAGGTTGTCATGTGAGGAAGCCTTATTTGGTAAACAGAATCTCACCCAACACACAGCCACAGCACCTAAAATTTTGAGCATTTGTCAGCGTTTTCACTAAAAGATTTTTCCCTCCCGACGGTTCATCTTTAAAACACCTACGTAATAGCCAACACAACAAGTGGATGGGAGAGGAATGGGGGAATCCATGGTGGTCTACAGATAGGCCAATATACATTGGTCCACCAGGTCAGCCTGCTCTCTAGAAAGACCTTGACATAATGGACTTGGGGTGGGGGGTAAATTTTGATGAATGCAGGGGGGACAGCTCAAGGAGGCGGGAGCCCTGAAACCAACAATAGAATGTTGGGTTCCAAAAAGTTGCAGAGTGGGAGGAATTGTTCCAAGAAAAGGGGACAAGTAGAAAGAAACATGGTTACTGTTGATATTAAGACTTTTTTGCATAACCCTTTGCAGTTTGGAGCTTTGGTACATATTCTCTCCCCTGATCCTCACAGCAGCCTGTTGCATGATTATTTTCTTTTTACAGAGAAGAAATTGAAACCCAAGGAGCTTCAAGGACTTGCCGAAGTGCCAGATCCAGCCTGCGGTAGAGGCAGGACTCAAAGGAAGCTCCTGCGTCTCCGAGGAGCTCTCTCCGCCACACCCCCACTCCCGTGCTTTATATTTTACCTGCAGGGAATACTCTTTTCTAATTTGAATTTACCCAGCCCAAAGATTTTATCTTCCCTTTAAGATTGCCTGAGATGTTGGATGGAGATGCTCCGTAAATAGTTGGCTCCCTTCCTCTCCTCTCTCCATTTAGTGGGTCCCTGTCCAGTCTGTTCAGTGGAACAGTCATACTAGCTGACATCCGGGGCACATTGCTGTGTGCTGGTGTCTTGCAAATCATATACCTAATTCTCGCCATAATCTTTAAGATAGTCTCCTATCCACAGTCTACAGAGGCAAAGACCAAGGCTCAGAGAGTAGAAACAGCTTGCCGAAGGTGACTCAGGTGGTAACAGGGAGTCAGGATTCAAACCCAAGTGTGCCTGTCTAAAGCCCATGAAGAAGCATTGTCATCAACACACAAAAGCTACCGAGTGGTATCTTTCTCCTTTTTTTTTTTAACTAGCTATTATTCTCAAATTCCCATTCATATAAAAGTTAAGCCCTTAGGAACCATCCTTACTTAAAAATACTTTTATTCATGTTTTTGTAGAACCTATGAACAAGAGGTTCACTACATTATACACCTGGGAGTAGAATTTCTGGTTCCCGTAGTGATGGACACTTGCAGTTTTACCAGGTAAAGTGGTACCAAAGTACGCAGCTCCCTGTGGCATATGGAAAAACCATTGCTTACTCTACTTCCTACCCAAGACTTGGCATTGTGAGAGCTTAAAATTTTTTTCTAACCTAGGAATGTGAAATGGTATCTCATTGTGGTTGTAATTTGCATTGTTTTGATGACTAATGAGGTTGAGCACCTTTTTATAGGCTAATGGCCATTTGCGTTCCCTCCATGCTGAAATGCCTTTTCATAGCTTCTGACTGTTTTTCTATATTGGTTTATTTGTCTTTCTTCTTGGGTTTTGGAAGTTCTTTGGAAGATAGTCTGGATACTAACTCTCTGTGAGCTACATGTATAGCATATATTTTATCCTGATTTGTGGCTTGATTTCCACTCAAGTGCCCTTTGGTGAATATATTTTGTTTATAATATACTGAATTCGTCAATTGTAAAGGGTTCTACTTTTTTTGTGTCTTGTTTTAAAAATCCTCTGCTACTCTGAAATTATAAAATCTTTTCTTCTGTTATCTTTTAAAAGTTTTAAGTACTTACGTACAGCAATGCTTTCAAACATTCTCATTAATTTTAATAATTTGTTGGTAAATGCTTTGGATTTTCTGGTAGACAATCATATTGCCAATTAATAACATTTGTGTTTCTGTCTTTGAATATTTATATTTTATGTATGCATTTTTACCTACGGTGCTTTGCAAGATCTTGGAGCAGAATGTTCAATAGAGATGGTGAGAGTGAGCACGCTTGTCTTATTCCTGATTTGACCATTGAATAAGATGTTGGCTGTAGGTTTAGATGTGATAAACTTTGTTTAAGATAAGGAATTTCCGGGATACCTGGTTGGTTTAGCGGCTGCCTTCAGCTTGGGTCATGATCCCAGCGTCCTGGGATAGAGTTCCACATCGGGCTCCTTGCTCAGTGGTGAGTCTGCTTCTCCCTCTGCCTCTGCCTGCCACTCTGTCTGCCTGTGCTTACTCTCTCTGACAAATAAATAAATAAAATCTTTAAAAAAAAAAAAAAGATAAGGAATTTCCCTTGTGAGCTAAATTTAATAAGATCTTTTTACGTGAATATATGTTGAATTGTATCAGTGCTTATTCTGTGTCTATAAAGGCTATCTTAATTTCTTGGTTTTTAATCTGTTAATGTGGTAAATTACATTAATAATTTTCTAATGTTAAGCCAACTTTGCATTCCTGATATGAAGTCATGTCATTTTATACAGGTGCTGTACTGAGACATTACATCTATCTGAATGAAATTAGTTGTACTACATTAATCTGACAGGAATTAACAGTTATACCAGCTACATAAAATGAATTGACAAGTATTACCTCTTAGAGTTTTCTCTAGAAAAGTTTGTTGGAGGATTAAAATGATGGGTCCCTTGACTATGTTTGACAGAACTTCCTATAAAGTCAGCCTATATCAGATGTTTTCTTTGGGGGGGGATTTTAATTCCTGATTTATTTTCTTTAAAGGTCATAGAGCAATTCAGAAGTTTCATTCTTTCAGAAATTGGTTTTGTAGGGGCACCTGGGTGGCTCAGTCAGTTAGGCATCAGACTCTTGGTTTCAGCTCAGGTTGTGATCTCAGGATCATGAGATCGAGCCCTGTGTAGGGCTCTGTGCTCAGCAGGGAGTCTGCTTGAGATGCACTCGCTCCCTCTTCCTCTGCCCCTCCCCCCTGCTCTCTCTCTCTAAAATAAACAAATAAATCTTTTTTAAAAAAGACATTGGGTTTATTATTTGTATTTTTTTGTTATTTATAATTTTGGTCTGTGTTGTCCAAGCTTTCACCTTTATTTATTTTCTCATCATCAGAGCTTCTGCTGCGTCTCAGTGTGGTCACCTTCTGTCATTTCTAATTTCTTGTTTAGGCTTCTTTCCTATTTCCTTCATCCTTCTTGTCTTCTCTTCTTCCTATGTGCTGTGCAATTTACTGCAGTGACTTTAGCTTGATTGATTTCTTTAGATTTATCCTGTTTGTGATTCATTGGCTTTTCTGAATCCAGTAGGACATATTTCTTAAAATACGGAAAATCCTTAGTTCTCAATATTTTCTCAGTATTGCTTTCTCTAAATCCTTCTCCTCTCCGCTTGTACAACTTTGGTCAGGTGTATGTAAGCATTTCCCCAGGTTCCATCACTTCAATTTCCCTTCTCATCCTTCCATGTCTCTTCATAGTTCTTTCATATTTTCCATAGTTTGGTCTCTGTTCTATATCTGGGTGATTTCTTGAGATCTATCTTCAGGTCAAATAATTAACTCTCCAGCCAGCTTTTGCCTTCTGTAAGGATTTTGACTCCTGTTACTATTTTTTGTTTTCATTTCTTGAAGTCCTATTTGGATATCATCTAAATCTGCCTGGTCATCCTTTTCACCCTTCGTCATCATCATATGTTTAATATTCAATTTTCATTCTGGATCTGGATCTATTCCTCCTTTACTGTGCCTTGTTTTCTCATGTATATTGGGATTTTTATTTATGTGAGCATAAAAACATTATCTATGGGTATTCTTTGTGGTTGGGTTTAAATGGCAATTCATGAGAAAGGATTAGTATGTACTCTTGCCAGTTACTTGAGAAAACTAACTCAGGAACTACTTTTTTTTTTTTTCCCAAAGGTTTTATTTATTTATTTAACAGACAGAGATCACAAGTAGGCAGAGAGGCAGGCAGAGAGGGGCCAGGGAAGCAGGCTCCCTGCCGAGTGGAGATCTATCTTGACCTGAGCCGAAGGCAGAGGCTTAACCCACTGAGCCATCCAGGTGCCCCAGGAACTACTTTTGATATTTGTGTTGAGGTATTTTGTACTGCACAGGTAGTATGTATTGAGGACTTTCTCACAGATAGGTACTTTGGGGGGAAGCAATTTTTCTCTCTACTGAAGGCCAAAGCTGAGACACACCTCCTTGCTTGCCAACCCTCTTCTTGTGTGGATCTTATTTTCCTAGACATTGTTTCACTGACAGAACAACCTTCTCAGAGTCCTGATTTATGTAAGAATCTCTGTTCTGACATCCACCTTGAGCATTCTCAAGTCCTGTTCCTATCTTCAGATGTTACAGTGCACTTGTTGAAAACGCAAAAGAAAACAAAACCAAACATTGAGGGTGTAGATTTTGGAGTAAGCTGCCATGCTTACTTCTGTCTATGGGTTTGTATTCCGACTTTCGGTTCTGAGGAGTTCTCTTCTTTTCTTGCAATATTGCCTAGGCTCCTTGAAAGATTTCTACTTTACTTTTTTAAAGATTATTTATTTATTTATTTATTTATCTGGGAGAGAGTGAGAGAGGGAGGGAGGCGGGTAAGAAAGAGAAGTAGACTCTCTGCTGAGCAGGGATCCGATGCGTGACTCAGTTCCAGGACTCCAGGATCATGACCTGAGCTGAAGTCAGTCGCTTAACCAACTAAGCCACCTAGGTGCTCCTAAAGATTTCTACTTTATATTTTATCCAACATTTAAAAATTTTTTCCCTTTTTTCAGAAGGATTTTGCACTATTCAGTTCTCTGTATTGCTGGAAATACAATGTTTCTATAATGTTCTTCATCCCAACTTTTCCCACCTAAAAAGCCCTCATTCATACTCAGATTCCTCACTGAGATGTTGATTCTTCTGGGGAGCATTCACTGTCCCACTCACTGCCAAAGCAAAATAAATTAGTCCATTGTCTGTGTTCTCACATACTTGGAACATCTAATAAAGATCTCCCACATTTTTATTTTAGTTATTTGCTTATCTGCTTCCTCCTACTGTTCTGCAAGTTCCTGGCAGAGTGTTTTAATTATCATTTTAGGTTCCATATTTAACACAGTGTGTAACATAACATAAAATGAACAATTAAATGTGTATTTATTTGAGTTTCAATACAGAAACGAATAAAACATCATTATTTACCAAATGAAGTTCAAACTCATTAGCATTTCACTCAGGTACCTTTACAATTTAACTGCAACCTCCTTTCCCAAGTTTATTACTCAATCATTGCATTGTTAATTAATACATTAGTTATCTATCATCATCATTCATACATTTCTTATCTAAGTATTTTCAAGTGCTTATTATATGCAAGACTCTATGCCAAACAGTGGGACTATCTCCATGGATAAGACAAATATGATTTATGTCTTCACGGAGTGTGTTAGCAAAGGGGGGCAAATATTAAGTAATTATATAATTATTTAGTTATATCGCGATAAGTATTCCAAAGAAAAGATAGAAGCCCTGAGAGATGCTGAGCAAAATACTCTGGTGCACTGATGGAACACAGCATCCTGGGCATATGGAACAGCTCATCCTCTCATTCATTCTGTGCAGCAACAGGGAACCATTCCTTGTCCCTTGAATGTGACCATGATGATGCCTGGGCTCAACAGGTTTCATCTGTCTGATCTGTCCTTATCACTCACCTGTCCTCCACCACCTGTCTGTCAAAATGTCAAGATCCCACTTCTTCCCAAAGGTTTTGTCAATGAAGTCTCCCTTGGTATAGAATGTATTTTACTACCTTTTTCCCCCCACTTGATATCTTCATTATGGTGTTGACATCCTATGGTGTACAATATCCACATACATATCTTATGTATGTGAATTATATGAAGGCAAGTGATATGTTTTATTTAGCTTGATAACTTTCTGCTATGTATAATCTCAGTTTGGCCACTATTTTCTTCTCTTTTTAAAAATATTTTATTTATTTATTTGAGGTGGGGGAAGCAGACTCCCCACTGAACAGAGAGCCTGATTCTGGGCTCGATCTCAGAACCCTAAGATCATGACCTGAGCCAAAGGCAGATGCTTAACTGACTGAGCCACCTCGACGCCCCATGACCACAGTTTACTTCTATGGCAAAATTACAACCAGACTGTGCCAGACCAGAAACCGCAATGACGTCAGAAAAAAACTACAAACTGGTTTACCAAGAGAAGAATTTTTGAAAAATCAACCATGCCAAACCACAGGTTCACAGGGTTTTGGACAGGTAGCCAATACCCAGGACATTTTCAAGCTTAGTACTGTTAACCTACCAATCTGGCACAAAATAAAAAGCCCTGAACTATATAACTTGATTTGGCCATGTTGAGTAACACCAACTGTCTAAGCTCTGCAGGTAGGGAGTTAGTGTGGTATGGTTAACCCCTTCCCTGCTCTTTCATAAGGAATGGATGCCAAGGACTATTTGCCCCAAATCTTTTTGGGTTGGAAGACAAAGTATCCGGGGTGGGAGGACACTCAGGTGAGCTCAATGCAAGAGTTAAAGTGAAGACCAACATACAATATATCCAAATATTTAAAATGTATAAATTAAGTTCATATATAGTTACCAAAAAAAATGTTCCATTCTACCACCTTGACAAATACATCCTGAGAACGATATAGAAGACCAGGTTTTAATTTGAAATTCTCTAACACATTGCAAGATGGTGGCTCAAGAAAAACCAGGGACTCCATTCTCCAAGAATGCTTCTCCTTCTCTTCCCACCTTTGATTCCATCCTTCACCAAAAGTGCCTTGCATACATATATAAATATCCTACCTCACATATCCAAGCTCCATCATACTTCCAAAATTGGTACCCATTGGCTTCCTCTCCTAGAGACACAGTCTATCTATCTATCCTCAGGAGAATAGATTCAAGAAAGAGGCTTATGCAGGCCCCAGAAGCAAGTTCAAGGCCATTTGGGTAGGAAATTTTTGGGTCTAGAAGCATGGTCTTGAGGGAAGGCTAGGGTGAGGCCTTTCCTTTGGTCCCATGGACACTTTACCTTACAGGGAGAGTCTTAGCAAGAGAAGATTGAGAGAGGAGTCTCCTAAAAAGAATGAGCCTGGATCAAGAGGCCCTCTCACTTGCATCTTAGGACAGTGTCATGGAAAGGACCTGGGATTTGTGTAGTAAATAAAGTTAACAAAGAGGAATTTCCAACACTTCAATATGATACCCCTTTGATGGCACGTGAAGAGAAATACTCAAAGAAACAACCATGTAATGATGGAGGCAGAGACTGAAGTGATACGTCTATAAGCCAAGGTGTATCAAGGATTGTCAAGAACCACCAAGAACTAGGAAGAGGCAAGGAAGGATTTCTTCTCTAGAGCCATCAGAGAGCATGGCTCAGCTGATACCCTGACTTCAGACTTCCAGCCTCCAGAACTGTGTGACAAATTTTTGTTGTTTTAAACCATCCCATTTGTGTGTGGGAAACTAATACGATCCTTACGCATAGTTTTGTTACAGTAAGTCTTAAAACTTTGTATGAGTCATGTGGGTTTGATTTTTTTCAGGATTACTTTAGACATTCTAAGTTATTTACAATTCTATGTGTATTTTAGAATTCCCTTGTCATTTTTTACAGAAAAAAAAAGTATGCTGGGATTGTACAGAATCAATAAATAAACCAATCTGGAGACCATTGTCTTAAAAATGAGATTTCAATCCATGAGCATGGCATGTAATTCCATATACTTAGTTAAGTCTTCTTTCATTTCTCTCAGCAGTGTTACAGTTTAAGGTGTAGAGATAGTGCACATCTTTTGTTAAATTCAGTTCTAAGAATTTTATGTTCATGTATTTGTTAATACATTTTTTCAATTTTATGATCCAGCTATTTTTTCTTACTATTTTCACTTCTATAAAATAAAAATTTGGGGGGTATATAAACCTATTATCTTGTGACTTTGCTAATTTCACATTAATTATAATGGTCATTTTGTAGATTTCTTTGGATTTCCTATGTAAGAAAATTTTTCATTTGAAATGCAGTTTTCATGACTTCCATCCACTCTTTATGCCTTTTATCTCTTTTTACTGGAAGTTATTACCATCACATGAGTGCTGGGTACAGATTTTGTTCTCTCAGCTCAGTGCATGATCTTGAAAAATGGTGAATCTTCATGGGCTTACTTGCCTTTCCTGATGTCCTGAGATTATGCAGAGGCAGGCAGGGACTCCTTTTCACATTGACGTTTCACATAACTTTCCTTAGACTGTCTTGCACTGACTCATTTTGCTTCTCCCTAAGTTGAAGAATCATGGTTAAAAAAAAAAAAAAATCCCAAGAATGTGTCTGTTTATGTTCAGGATTGCTTATTTAGGGCACGAGTGACATTAAGAATGCTGATGAGCCGTTCGAGATTTTTTCTTTCTTTTGTTGTCCTTCCCTTTTATATTGTATAATGTACATTTTGTAATATGATATTATATTCTTTATTTAGTAACTACTGAATTTTTTTTGTTTCTTTTAAATTTACTTTGTATTCATTTTGTTGGCTATTTGGAAAAGGATAGTACATGATATGGCTTCATTTTTCCTATCTTTATCAAGAAGTTCCATACTTAGTCTTCAGCAGAGGGAACTTAAACTCAAATACTAGAGTCTAAAAAATAGCGTATAAAAAATAAATGGGCTGTATGGACCTGTGGGGAAGAGGGGTCCCAGGATTTGTCTAGAGGAATCAGTTACTACTCTGTTTGTTCCTATAAAATGTTCCATGGGAACATGTGATGAGGTCTCAGGATTTTTAAAGAAAAGCTAGAAATCATATTTTTTTAAATTTTTTATTTTTTATTAGCATATAATGTATTATAAGCCCCAGGGGTACAGGTCCGTAAATTGCCAGGGTTGCACACTTTATTATTATTTTTTTTTTTAAAGTAAAATCTTTCTCTTTGTAAATGTTGGCTACTAACTCAAGTTAAAAAAAAAAACAAAAAACAATTCTGAGGGCAAAAATAAATATTGGCAACCTGGATGTAGTTGTCGGGTTACCAGTACCTTTTGGAGAATCATTTCATGCAGGGCTCAGCCAGCCCTCTGGTGCTATTGTAAGTCAGAGTAGAATTTTGACTTGAGTATTCTGATGCAGTTCAACAAACAAATGAGCAAGTCATTAGCAATATTGATTTCCAAAAGCATTAGTACAATCTCTTCAAACTAATGAGGAAAAATACTTGTCCGTTAAAAGTTTTATAACCAGTTAAGCAATTAGATAAGAGTGAGGGCAAAGGGGCATTTGGGTGGCTCAGTGGGTTAAGCGCCTGCTTTCAGCTCAGATCATAAAGTCAGAGTCTGGAATGGAGCCCCAAGTTGGGCTCCCTGCTCAGCGGAGAGTCTACTTCTCCCTCTCCTTCTGCCCCTCCTCTCCATGCACTCTCACTCGCTCTCCCTCAAATAAATGAAAAATAAAATCTTTTTTTTAAAAAACGTGAGAACAAAATTAAGACACTTTTCCATTGGTTTTTAATATTTTTAGTTACCTTTAACGTTATGAAATTTTACCATGTTTTTTAAGCATAAAAGTACCAAAAGAAACTACATTGAAGACTCTAAACTATTGAAAGACATGTTTCAGTAAGAAGGAAATCAAACTTCTAACAAGGATGTGAGAGCAATGATGAGCACAAGACTGGAAGACATACCAAAAAATTTAACTAATTAACTGTTAATTTAAAATTGCATTTTGTGTATTTTAGAATGTCAAAGTAAAACTCAGTCAATACAAACAAGGTAAAGATTTGCAATAATTAGGCTTATCCTGTGCTAAGTACTGAGTCTTGGTATGAAAGAGTAGACATAAAATGTGTTGACGATCTTTAGAATTTCTTAGAAAACAACCTTCAGTTACATATGTGTGGCAAGTTAAAATTCCATTCAACATTTTTGTTTCTGGTGAAGTTGACTTTCTTTTGAAATAACAATACTTCTCTAAATCGTTAACATTAGGCTTGGTTATTTCACTTCTGCAGCCATTGAAATGTAAGTGGGAATAATATGTGTTATGGTCAAGTGGAAGGTTTCAGAGCCTTCGCCAAGGTTTCAGTGTGAACTTCACCATGATATTTTTTCTTGTGCCTCCAGACTGGGGTTGCCAGGTAAAGCACAGGATATGCAGTCCAATTTGAATTTCAGATAAACAACAAACAGGAAACCATTTTTCATATAAATATGTCCCCTGCAATATTTGTGACATACTTAGACTAAAACTATTGCTCATTGATTATCTGAAATTCAAAGGTAACTGAAATAAATACCCTTCACAAAAATTAAGCTCAAAATGCATTACAGACTTAAATATAAAGTGCAAAACTATGAAACTCTTAGAAAACAAAAGAGGAGAAAACCTAGATGACCTTGTATATGACAATGACTTTTTTAGAACAAAAGATATAATCCATGGAAGAAATAATTCATAAACTGAACTGCACTAAAATTTAAAACCTCTGCACTGCAAAACACAATGTCAAGAGGATGAGAAAACGAGCCACAGAGTAGGAGAAAATATTTGCAAGAGACACATCTAATAAAGAACTATATCTAAAACTGAAAAGCAAGAGAACAAATAACCTGATTTTAAAATGGGCCAAAGACCTTAACAAACACCTTACCAAAGAAGATAAACAAATGGCAAATAAGCATATGAAAAGATTCCCCACATCATATGTCACCAAATACAAATTAAAACAAGATACCCCTACATATCTATTAGAATGACCAAAGTTCAGAACACTGACAACATCAAATGCTGGTAAGGATGTGGAGCAACAGGAACTCTCAATCCTTGCCAATGGGAATGCAAAATGGTACAGCCACTTTGGAGAACAGTTTGGTGATTTCTTACCAAATCAGCATACTCTTAGCATATGCTCCAGCAATTGTGATGCCAAAAATGAGCCCTAAGGTCAACTCTAGGCTTTGAGTGATGGTGATATGTCAAAGTAGGTTCATCAGGTAGAACAACTCTGGGGAGGATGTCAATGGTGTAGAAGGCTATGTATGGAGTAGGGATGAGGAGTGGGGAGTAGAAAGGAAATTTCTGTCTTTCCTGTGAAGTTTGCTGTGACCCTAAAGCTGCTTTTAAAAAAAAATTCGGTCTTTATTTTTTAAAAAAAAGTCAAGTCATGTACTAAGTATAGAACCCTGCAATATATGTAGAAGAATATGGTCCATATCTAGAGAATATTAAATATTCTTGCAAAGCAATAAGAAAAATAATCAATTCAAGGAAATGGGGCAAGAATATCCACAGGCAATTTTCAGGTAAGAACGACTGCAAAGACAATAAATATATGAAAATGGCTCAACTTCATGAACTTTTGTGGAACACAAATGATAATAATAATGAGATACTATTTCACAAGCATTACATTTATAAAAATTCAGAATTATGGCAATGCCAAGTATTTGTAAGCACAGGGAACAGTGGTAACACTCATGCCTGCTCTTGGGGAGCTAAACTGATATCATTGCTTTGGAAGACATCTTGGCAATATTTGGAGCATCAAAGGTGCTCTTACTCTCCATATACCATGCTGAAGAAATTCAAATGCATACTTAAGGAGGCATGTGCAATAATGTTTATTGCAACTTTTTTGTGAGAGCAACAGTTTGGAAATTATTTAAATATCTATCAACAGAAGAATATGTAAATTGCAATCTAAGTATATAATAGAATGCTATTCAGCACTTAAAATGAAGATGAATGAGCAGCACTTATCAATATTGATAAAAGATAAGTTATGGAATGACAGTGTAAGGCCATCTGCATAAAATTTTTAAATGTGCAAAACTTCTACTTCTAGCTTGGGGCTAAAAACATAGATAGCAGGGGTAGCAAGTGGATGAATGGATAAAGAAGATATGGTCCATCCATACAAGGGAATATTATGCCTCCATCAGAAAGGATGAATACCCAACTTTTGTATCACCATGGAAGGACTGGAAGAGATTATGCTGAGTGAAATTAGTCAAGCAGAGAGAGTCAAGTGTCAAATGGTTTCACTTACTTGGGAAGCATAAGGAATAACAAGGAGGACATTAGAAGATGGAGAGGAGAAGTGAGTTGGGGAAATCGGAGGGGGAGACAAACCATGGGAGACTGTGGCCTCTGAGAAACAAATAGGGTTTTAGGTGGCGGGGGGCAGGTGGGAGGGATGAGCTTGGTGGTGGGTATTAAGGAGGGCACGTATTGCATGGAGCACTGGGTGTGGTGCATAAACAATGAATTCTGGAACACTGAAAAGAAATAAAATAAAATAAAATGAAATTTTAAAAAAAAGAATAGCAAACGAAGTGTGAGAAATCAGGAGAGTACTTATCTCCCTGGAACAAAGGAAGAAATTAGTACGGGGGTCTCTAACTGTTATTTGTTGTTGTAAACTATTTCTCAAAAAACAATTTTTTTTCAGAAGGAAAAGCAAAATCAAGACTTTTAACAGCAGTCATCTCTGGATGTGTGAGTTTATTTTGTGGTTGCTATTCTAGGATTTCTTTCTCATTTTTGTCTTTGTTGTTGTCCAAAAGGGCAATATTTTCCGGAATAGGAAATAATTGGGCTTTTTCTCTACCTGAATATTGTGGACACATGTGTCTTTGTGCTTTGTGTGATACAGCACATTGTCCTCCAGTAACAGTAATGGCAGTTACAACTGGAGAAATTTTTTCTCCCATCAATCATTGAGAACGTTCAGTGGAAAAGTGATTTTTCTGGACTACGCTGATGGTAATCTCACAAAAGTCTTGGCATGTTTGGAATGACCTCACCCACGGTGGTTTCCAGGGTTTGGATGGGAACCAGTTTCTGGCTATTTCACCATCTTCGGAGAATTGAGAGGTGTTGCTTCAGGGACACTCGGTCAGCACCGCATCTCCCAAGAGGCCCTGCCCTGCCATGCAATCTTTTCTGAAACTAATGAGATCAGCAGCTTTTCACGAAACCATGAGTCATCCCTATCAGTGAGGATTTCCAGGAGTCTGAAGAATGCCTTGAAGGGCAGGCTTCACCAGATGCGCTTGTATCTCCAGCCCTTCCCCTAATGCCTAGCCCGGCATCGAGCCCATGACCAACAGTCACAAGGTCACCAAGCGCCTGAAACACTACTGGGCTTCAGGTAAGGACCTGTAAAATTAATGCAATTCCAATTACAGTGCCAGTTGGACTCTTTTTCAGGAACTTGATGATCTGATATTTATGTTGGCTCACAAGTAATAAAACATCATTAATTGAAGAACAGTAATAAAAACAGCATGGTATTTGTTCAGAAAGAGACAAATCAAGCCATGGAAGAGAAATTGGTGTCAGATATAGACCGATAATAGATAGACAGATGATAGACTTATTGACAGATTCATAAAGGCTCTCGATTAATAAATGCCATTGGAAAACTAGAAAACAGATTATTAGGGGAAGCAAATCAAAACTAGACTCCCATCTAACTTCATAAATAACAGTAGATCCTAGATGAACTAAAGACCCAAATGGGAGCAGTAAAACAATAAAATAAATAGAATAAAATGCAGAATATCTTTGTAACCTAAGAGTTGGAGGTGGAGAAGGATGGGAGCATGGCAGATAATAAAACTTCCAGAATACAAATGCTATGGCAAAAAGAGAAAGAAAGAAAGGAAGGAAGGAGGAAGGAAGGATTTGACCGTAGCAAAATCAAGAACTTTTGTTCGTAGAAGGACACCATGAACAAAAGTAATAGGTAAGTGATGGAACTTGCAGTCTCTGAAGCCAAAACCAATAAATTTTCAAGGAAACTCATTATTAGACAATAGCCCTAATAGAAAAAATAGGCAGAGGGTATAAAAAGGCAACTTACAGAAGAGGAAACATAAAAATTACTTAGTATTTGAAAGACCCAAAATTATGAGAGACCAGAAAAAGCAATTTAGGAAAAGTTATCACTTCACACCAAATACTTCTTCCCAAAGCTGGACGTTGGCAGACTGGGTGGGGACCAGGAAGCACCAGAACCTTCATGTGCACTGTGGGAACTTTTCCCAGCGATTCCACTCCCCGGTATATATCTCAGATGATTTTTTTACCCAGTCCCAGAAGAGCCCAGGTTCCATAATATTCATTGCTGTGTGATTGCAGCAGTGACAGAGCCTTCGAGACACTAGAAGGTCCCTCAGTAAGAGAGAAGGTAATTATGGGAAAGACTTACCCTGGGGCACTGTGTAGCAATGAGAAGCAAGGAATTGGGTGTAATGACAGTAACATGGAGCGGCTTTTTAAAAAATGTTATACCTAGTATTAAAAGAATTAAAAATGGAACGAGATATATAATGGGATAGAAATCATATAACATTGAAAAAAGCACACAAAAACACATTTGAAGAACGCATATTTAAAAAAAGAAACTAAATGTGTACCATAACAACAAACACATTAAGTAGAATAGAATGGTTGCCCATAAAAGTGGGACTGAAAATAAAATACAATAAATAAGTAAGTAAAACCAGAAAGAGATGCCTAGGGGACCACTAATAATTGTGTTCAACAAACTGCAGAGTGTGATTAGCTCATCGCTAAAGCTATCCTTACCCTCCAAGGGCTCATACTCTCATAGGGAAAATAATACTACAAAAGTCAGACATTTTCTATGCATTAAGGGATTCAAGTGGCAAAGAGATGTTTATTATACAGATGTTCCAATCAAGCCAGGTGGACTGTGATTAAACCATATTACAGGATATATTAGAAAATAATATAGAATGGCCATCTGTTTGTTTGTTTTTTTAAAGATTAACCTCCCTAGACTTCTCCTTCTGGGAGTATATAATGGCACAGTTCTTTCTGAAAATCTGAGCAGAATTACGTGAGGCAACCCATCACAGATGCATGTGTAGGGATGGATGGGAATGCGTTAAGGGCACTGTGTTCACTGCAATTCTCAGCAACACTTTGGACTATGCATTGATAATGAGGGACAGCAAGATGAACATAGCTATTATAGGTAATATCAATAAGCCATTTATTATGCATATCTGCCTAAGTTCCTAGATTTTAAGATGACCCTGTAGAAGCACAAAGCACTAGGGTACAAATGAACATTTCCTTCCTGCCCTATTCTTCCCCACCCCCCGCCCCCGCAACCTGCCGAGAATTCCTCCCCCATCATCACTGAAACATTGAAAGAACAGAAATGCTCAAGGACAACTCGCTTTCTCCCCCGTGAGTTGTTTTGCTGGTATCCTAGGGATTTGTCTCATCTGCTCTGCAAGCACTGTTTCATTTAAGGAAGTCCACACCTCTACCAACCCTTTCAGAATTCAGAATGATCGTTGTTGACGATGGCAGGTCACACATGGACAAAAGTATACAATAACATATTTCTGCAAAACTGATCGGGTGCGGGTGTAGAGCTTTGTAGAGGTATAATGCGTAATCCTGGTATAATACTACTAAATTTCATCTATGCTAATTGATTGTAAGATACTCCATTATTTTATGTGTCATTAAGTAAGAAAAAAACACTGTCAGTTAAGCTATGACATAATGGCATCCTTTAAAAAAACAATGCGTGTGCAGCAGCCTGGCAAGCCAGGATTTACACGCCAGCTCTTCTGTTTCTAGCTGGGTGGCTATGAACACACCAGCTAACGTCTCTAAGCCTCAGTGTCAGCTTTTGTAACAGGAACACCGTAACAGTACCGGTTAATAGGGCTTGTGTGGGGATTAAATGAGATTGTGAATGCAAAGTATTTACATCATATCTAGCACATACTGGCCCTCAATACTTAAAATATATTAGCAATTTTAGGATTAACAAAAAGTTTGTAATAGTATGGAATGTTCTCATGGCATAACGATAATAAAAAAGCAAGATATAAAGTTACTATTATTTAATCCCAACAATATTCTTTTTCTTAAAGATTTTATTTATTTATTTGACAGAGAGAGACACAGCGAGGGGGGAACATATGCAGGGGAAGTGAGAGAGAGAGAAGCAGGCTTCTGGCCGAGCAGGGAGCCCGATGCGGGGCTCGATCCCAGGACCCTGGAATCATGACCTGAGCCAAAGGCAGATGCTTAACCAATGAGCCACCCAGGCACCTCAATCTCAACATATTCAAAAGAAGTAAAGCATAGAAAAAATGCTGCAGCGAAATATATGAATATTAGCAAGTGTTAGCATATATAACACGTATTTGAAGCAAAACTATGAATAACTTTTTTCTTTATTCTTTTCTTATTTTTCTAACTTTATTCTTTTCTTATTTTCCTAACTTTATTCTTTTCTTATTTTCCTAACTTCTCTATGATAGTCATTTTAATGACTATAATGACAAAAAAATTTTAGACTATATTTTGACTTACTCCTAGATATTTCTTTCACACTTGAAAGCTTCTTTTCACACATTGGCCACTGAATGAGTAAGGAAATGCTCTTACTGTAGCGTCAACAAGTGTGCCCACTGAGCATCTGTCCTAAGACTTCTCCTTCCAGCCCAAGAAGGACGCTGCTAATCAGACACAGCCCCTATGATTCTCCCCCTGAATCCTACCTGAGACGACAGTCCTTCTCAGTACAATCTGCCAGCCCTTTCTTTCCAATCAAATGAAAGAGCACTGTGGGTGAAAGGCATCTCTGGTCTCATGCGTCATTCCTCCCCCAGGATATTGACATATTAACTGTTGCCATATTTCATCACTAGATCAAAACTTCAGTCTAAACACAAGGAGCCTGAGATTTGGGAGAGGAGATTTGGGAAGAGGGGGCTTTCCATCCCAAGAACTAAACATTTTCCTTTAACAAAAGGCTGTAGAATTAATGACAGAGTCATTAAACCTATCACAGAATCCCAGATCTTCCTAAACAGTCATAATATTGAATATTCTATGACTTGCGCTGATCAGGCAATGGGTTGTAACCTTGGTTTTGTCCCTAATTTTTCATCCCTTTCTATATTCCAGGCATCTGGCTCTCAACAGGTTCTCAATCAACTGGTTGTCTAATGACCAATTTCTCTTAGCAAAAAAAAAAAAAAAAAGGGAGACCTCTTTCTTTCCCAGCGAAGCCATGAATTCTTCTTGCTTTCAGACTTTGTTCTTCACCTTTTCAGATCTACTCTACCAGGATGGCACAGTGTAGGTGACTGATACATGAACAAGTCCTCCCAGGCTTGTCCTAAGAGCCTGTTCCCCAGGAGACAGAACAGGTGGTCAGGGTCATGCCATGCCCAAGCTTTGGAAGTGACTGGTGGGTGAGTCAGGTGGATGTGTCACTGTGTTTGTTTACAGGGACCAAAGCTACATTTGTATCCAAGCTTGTGGATTCAGAGAAGAAACAATCTCATGCGGAAAAAAAGGGGGGTCATATTATTCCAAATTACCTGCAAGAGATGAGTGTCAGGCTGCCCTAAGGGGAAGTAGGCTAGCCCTTAAAACTCCATTGAAAGGCTGAAGGGTCCAGTGTAGTGTGTAGTTCATAGAGACAGGTGTTTACCTCTGAAGCAAAGAGGAGATTTCGTCCTTCTGTATACCCAGAGTGGGCCTGGGAAGCAGCTCCAGGACAGCCTTTGGAATTGTTGGCTGATATGGCAGAAAGAACATATGACTTGGTTTTAGAAAACCTGCATTCAAGTTCTACTTTTGTCACCTAATGACAGTATGATCTTGGGTGAGCCTTAACTCCCCTGAGCCTCAGTATTATCATCTGTAAAAGGGTAACCATAATTGTAGACTGTCTGATATGAACCGTTGAGGTAGCTTATCTGGATCTCCTGGTGTGTGGTCAATGCTCAATGAACATTTCATTCCTTCTCCAGTTTTGTCAGCTATGGATAGTAGGGCTTGGAGAGATCTTAAAATTTGCCAAAGTTCTCCCCCATCAGTGGTGAACAACGCACGTTGTTCTCCAGCTGGAAAGTGGGAGAGCTGCATGTTCTGGTTTAAAATCTAATTTTCTGAAATTTTTTTGTGCCTTCTTGTCTATCAATGCGAGCTGGTGGGGACCTTGTTGGAATTAAGGTTGAGGAGGGGCCAAGAAAGAAGAAACCCCAATAGGAAGAGTTCACTGAGAAAAACCCTTTAGCTCTGTGGTTCACTAATGTCACCAGCACTGCTGAGCCAACCATGTCACTGTAAAGCAATAACCACATAATGACAACTCCCACTGACTGGTGGCTTCTTGGGTAGCCAGTCATAGGCCAACCATTCCCACCTCACAAATTTGTTGAGAAATTACAATAAGGCAACCTATCTGAAACCCTCAGCAGAACTCACGGCATACAGTAAGTGCTCAATAAATGGTCGCTGCTGACACTTTACATACCTGGTCTCATTTACTCAATGAAACATTTATCACTACTCCCTCTGTTTTACCAATGAAGACAGATAAAAAAAAAAAAAAGGGACTTGGCCATAGGCAAAAGTAATCCATGGAAAGCAGGACTTAAACTAGATATGTTTGAGTCCAAAACCTGCACTTTTAGCCATTAGGATATACTGGCTCTCAGCCTGCTAGGGGAAGTTGTGACCTGATAACAAGTCTCAGTTTAAGGTTGTCTGGTTTTCCCATTTCTGCGGCCTGAGTCCTAAAACTGAGCTGAGCAGGAGGGCAGTGTTACTGTATTGAGTCAAGGAAGGTCTGGCTCCACACTCACTCATTATGGCCAGGAGCCTCTGAGGCTGAAGACTGATGGCTCAGAAGGAAGGAACTGGAGTAGGTTTTTGTCGTAGGAACCTTAGAGTTTTTCTAATCATTAAGGTCAGTGGATCTTAATGGATCTTAGTGGATCTACATGGACTTTGTTGGCTTTGGAAAGCTGTGCTCAAATGAAATTTTATAGGAAATCACAAAGTGTAAAAGTCAACAAAAGTAGAATCGGTCTGCTAAAAATGAGGGGGAGATCCAGAGTCTCAGCATCTCCAAGGAGCCCTGACGTATTCACCTCTTCATTCAAGATGGTGGCCAGTCAGCTGGCGGCAAAAGAACTACATCATCAGCACGTGCATACAGACAGCATGGGGAGTGGGAAGTGCCTGGGGCTTTGAAGTCCCTCGATCGTATCTCAGCTCTTCCATTTCTGACGTGCGTGGTTTGGGCAAAGAAAAGAACCTCTCTGAGCATATCCCCTCCCATGTAAAATGGCACTCTGATCCCAACCCAAGAAAGTTGAGAGAAAAAAAAGGCAGTAATAGATGAAAATGGCCTCAGACAGTAAACAACTTAAAAAGAGTAAACAACTGGGGCGCCTGGGTGGCTCAGTCAGTTAAGAGTCTGCCTTCGGCTCAGATCATGGTCCCAGGCTCCTGGGATCAAGCCCCACATCAGGCTCCTTGCTCAGCAGAGAGCCTGCTTCTCCCCTGCCTGCTGTTCCCCCTGCTTGCACTTGCTCTCTGTCTTGCTTGCTCTCTCTGAGTCAAATAAATAAATAAAAATCTTTAAAAAAAAAAGAGAGAGAGAGAGAGAAGAGAAAACAACTGTTCGCTATTAGCTCACTGAACTGAGTTTTAATTTTGGTTGGTTTTTGTGGTTTGTTGTCTTTTGTTTTTGTGGAAGAAGGAAGAAATTTTTAAGGGTTAAAATGAATAAAGAAAACATATCTTAAAACAAGCATACATAATCACCAAAGCTGAAAAATGCACATCCTCACCTACACTCAACATTTACCTTGTGCCTAGAACTGACATGGGATAGACAATAGGACTATTACCTGTCCTTGAGGAACTTAGAGCCCACTGTATGCACAATTATACACACACACACACACACACACACACACACACACACACACAAGAAATTTCCAAACTCCTCTCAGTGTGGCAAAAGATGGCAACACTGCAGCCTTGAGTCTTGGACTCTGGGAATCCCTACCCTGGTTCGCAGGAAAAACACCAGAGGCTTCTTCTTTTTTTTTTTTTTTTTAAAGATTTTATCTATTTACTTGACAGAGAGATCACAAGTAGACAGAGAGGCAGGCAGAGAGAGAGAGGGAAGCAGGCTCCCCGCCAAGCAGGGAGCCCGATGCGGGACCCGATCCCAGGACCCCGAGACCATGACCCGAGCCGAAGGCAGCAGCTCTCTCAACAGGGTATTTTTTCCTTGATCAATATCAACATCTGCCTTGATTTTGCCCAGGTCCAGTATAAGGGGATGACCTGAAAAGCTTTTTTTTTTTTTTCCCCACAAGTGCTTCTTCCACCCCAACCTACCCTCTGGAAAGAAATATGAAGAACAGAATGGAATAATTTTCAAATGTTGCTTCTTTCAGGAGCTCAGACATAAGCTTTCTGTTAACGTATTGAAATTTGAGATGAAAACAGACCTGGAGGGAAATAATTCCCATAGTTTCTGGATGCATAATAATGTCAGAATTATTCTCTTGGAAGGAGAACAGGCCCAATCATTGCAGTGGAGAAGGACCAAGCCAAGTCAAGGGACCCACAGTTTAACCATCTCGCTCCATCCGGTTGCAGGCAGGATGTGAGCAGGAAAAAGACCTCGGGAAATGCCATGATCACGAAACAAGAAGATGACTCATGGGTATGGAAGAGGCAAGTGTGGGATCTTGGGAAAGTTACTCAATACATTGAACTTAGGATGAGAAACCAAATACAGGTGCATTAAATTATTCCACAAATATTTATTAAGCATGTATAAGGGTGTATTAGTATCTCTAATTATAATTACTCTATAATTTAGCATCTTAAAATAAGAAACATTTATATTTTCACACAGTTTCTGAGGATAGGGGTCTAGGAGCTGCCTAGTTGAGTAGGTCTGGCTCACAATCTCTCATGACATTGTAGTCAAGTTGTCAGCCAGGGCTTTAATTATCTGAAATCTAGGTTGGGGCCAAAGGATTCATTTCCAAGCTCATTGATATGGCCATTGTCTGGAGACCTCAGTTCCTCATTACACAGGTCTCTCTGTAGCTGACTTCTTTTGGACGAATTAGTCCGAACGAGAAAGAAAGAGAAGGGAAGGCTGGATCTCTTCTGTAGTCTGTTAGAAGTGACACACCATTACTCTGCCATAGTCTATTGCTCCCACAGACCAAACCTGGTACATGGATGGAGCAGATTATACAAGGATATGAATACCAGGGAATGGAGATCACTGGGAGGCCATCTTAGAAGCTGGCTACCCCAAGCTTTTTTATAATCCTCAATGCCTTTGCCCCAGGGCAGTGAACCAGACTATTACTGTCCCAATTTAGACACTGTAGAATTCTAAGACTTTGTCTGAACAAAGGAACTTTTCTTGTTGTCCTTCATCAAACAAGATTTTAGATGAAATCTATCATAGTGCAAGTATCCCTTGCATTTATTGAGTGGACACCCTATGTCAGGCAATGTGCAGACTTTTTACAGATTACCACGGGGCTCTAAGCATCTTCAAGGGTAGGGAGTTCTGTGCTCCCAGAGACAGAGGAAAGGACCAGATGCTCTCTTGAGGTCCTTTCCAAACTGGGATAGTTTTTCTTCTTCCCAAAGAACATTTTTTAGTATTAATTTTACAGTAGGTATGTTAGTATCTCATTCCAGTAATTTTTTTCTGTCTGGAAAGTCATTATTTGGCTTTAACATTTGAAGGATATTTTTGATGGGTAAAGAATTTTAATTTGGAAAACTTTTTCAGAACTTTATAGAAGCTACTCCATTCCAAAGTCTTCTGGCTTCCATTATTTCTGAAGAGAAGTCATGGAACTATTTTTTTTCTCTGATTACTTTTAAGAATTTCTCTTTGTCTCTTGCCTTTGTTTTTTGTTTTTCAGAGTGTAAAAGTGAAGCCTAAGTGTGGTTTTCTTCTGCTTCTTTCTTCTCAGAGTTTGCAGAAATCACTGACCTTGTGGGTTTCATCCATTTTGGAAAATTCTTGCCCATTACCTCTTCTATGTTGCTTTGGTTCATTCTCTCTTCTCTCATTTTGGCATTCCAATTATATAATTTTTAGACCTATTTACTGCCTCCATACATATTTTCTATTACTTAGTTTTTTTCTAGGTTTTTGTCTTTGGTCCTAGTAATGTTTTATTGAAGTATGTATGAAAAACCATCAAGATATTGAATAATGTTATCTTCCTCTTTTTTTTTTTTTAAGATTTTATTTATTTATTTGACAGAGAGAGAGAAAGAGCACAAGCAGGGGGAGCAATAGGCAGAGGGAGAGGGAGAAGCAGGACCCCCTCCAAGCAGAGAACCTGACTTGGGGCTCCATCCCAGGACCCTGGGACCACCACTCAAGCCAAAGCGGGTTGCCCAACCAACTGAGCCACCCAGGTGTCCCTGTTATCCTCCTCTTGAAAAGCTTCACTCTTTTTTTTTTTTTTTTTTTTTTTTGTGAACCAGACAGATGAGGGGCTATCAACTTCCACCAATCAAGTAATTAGCTGATGTGAAGTAGATTTGCAATTATGGCAAGGATTCACCACTTGGGAAAACTCCACCTTCTGGAATTTCCAGTAAAAGCCTCAGATGTTTATTGAATATTTTTCTGCCTGCTTGGTCCTGAATCCTAATCCTCAGCCCTTTAACATTATGACACTAACAACATTCCATTCTGCTTTTCAGAGTCCAGGTTTATTCATCTCTTACCATAAGCAGTTTCAGAATTTGGCAAATTGTGAGGGGTGGGGAATCTGATGGAGTGTTGGGATTAGTCCTTCAGCCCTCTCTTCTCATTGTTATTCTAATTCCTTAAGCGTCCGCTTTTTGTTTCACCAGCCCCACAAGACTATCAAAACTTCTCTGGTTTCTCTGCCTCTTGGTAGCTGCCTCCTTCTTGAGCTTTTTGTCTCAAATCCAAAATTGAAAATGACCTGAGATTAGAAAGTCACTCAAAATGTCAATTCACCTGGCATGATTCCATCTTCCTTGGGACTTTGTCCCCTCAATTCCTGGTTGCCTTAGGAGCTCTCAGTGTCTTTCAATCTTTCTAGTCCTCCTGCTATGACCTACTGTGTTCTGGTTGAAAGTAGAAGTCTATAGTATTATTTAAAATGTGAAAAAAAAATAAATAAAAAAGAAATAAAATTTGAAGAGTTGGACCATAATTTTCATCTATTTTTATGAAAGGTAAGAATGGAAATATGCAGCTAGAGTCTGATTTGTAGATAATGGGAAGACTTTTAAAAGATTTTATTTATTTATTTATTTATTTATTTATTTATTTATTTAAGAGAGAGAGAGAGAGAGAGCTCAAGCTGGCAGGGGTAGGGAGGGGCAAAGGGAGAGGGAGAAGCAGAAGCAGATTCCCCACTGAGTATGGAGCTCCCACGCAGAGCTCCATCTCAGGACTCTAGGATCATGACCTGAGCTAAAGGCAGGTACCTAACCAACTGAGCCACCCACGTGTCCCCATAATGGAAAGATCTTGAAGGTGTTAATGCCCAGTGATTGCATGACTGGAGCTGTGTATTACGTCGTTTCTTGATAAGAGTGTATGAAATAGAATAGATGTGAAAGAAGCAGAAAATGGAGAAACTGGCCATTGTTTCCCCAGCTCTTATCTGCTTGAAAAATGACCCAATCTTTTAGGTTCCCATTCCTCGCTCTAGAAAAATCAGAAGAAGGTGTTCTTCCTGCAATAGTGAGCTTATGGGTGACATCTAACAAAAGTGATAAAAAGTAGATGAGGGGAAGAAATAAGGACTTTGAAGCCCGATTGACCCTGGTTCAAATCCTATCTCTTGCCACTAACTGATTGTATGAATTTCATAGCATCAGAAGATTTCAGAGACTCTTTTGCAACCTGTACAATAGAGTACTAATATCACATAGAGTTATTTTACAGGCTAAATGGGATTTTAGGACCATGCTTGAGCCAGGATTCAAACTCAAGCAATCTGGCCTTGGAGCCTAGTGGGGTTTTTTTGTTTGTTTGTTTGTTTGTTAAATATTTTATTTATTTGACAGAGAGAAATCACACTAGGCAGAGAGGCAGGCAGAGAGAGAGGAGGAAGCAGGCTCCCTGCAGAGCAGAGAGCCCGATGTGGGGCTCGATCCCAGGACCCTGAGACCATGACCTGAGCCGAAGGCAGAGGCTTTAACCCACTGAGCCACCCAGGCGCCCCAGCCTAGTGTTTAAGTACTACAATATACTGCCTCTCTAAGAATTAGAGATTGTTGAAATTCCCCAAGTCAAATATTACAAAGGCAATCTTCTCCATCATGCAGGTCAGTTTAGGGACAATAGAGATCTTGCAGAGTCACTCAAGTCCTACCATTGTCCTGGCTCATAGTTGCAACCAGATTAGAGATCCATGGCTCCACAGCTGGACTCTTTCAGGAGGTTACAAAACGGGACTTTGTCCTGTAGATAGACAAACTGCAATCAGAATTTCTGATAAGAAGTTGTCAGCTTCATTAATATGAGGGAAGGTTGCTCTTACTCAGGATTTTGTCTCTACTTGTCCCAGGACTGAACTGTAACCAATGCCTTATAACATTCCACAAGAGAATGAAATGAGCTTCATCCATTTGGCAGGACAATTCCTTCCCCCATTTCCCCACATCCCCACCAGGTTCTTGGCTCTTTTACATTTTCCCAGCACCAAGTAAGATCTTCCTATAATGAGGGGAGCCTGGGTGGCTCAGTCAGTTAAGGGTCTGGCTCTTGATTTCAGCTCAGGTCATGACCTCAGGGTCATGGGGCTCCATGCTAAGTGGGGAGTCTGCTTAAGGTTTCTCTTTCTCCCTCTCCTTTTGCCCCTCCTCCCACTTGGGCTCACAGGCAGGATCTCTCTTTCTCTCTCCCTAAAATCAATCAATCTTTTTTTTTTTTTTAAATAACCTTCCTACAAGGAAATATATGCTATGGTAGTCAAGTCTTCAGTCCAAGGTTCTACTCCTCTTTAACAAGAATAAGGCCCCTTGTAACTTGAGAAAAAACTAAGCTCGCAAAGACCAAGCCACATGTTGACTGTTCTCTGGCCTGTAAAGCTTTGTTCATGCCCTTGCCTTTAAAGGAATGCTCTTTCCATCAATTCCTGTCATCAGCTATCTTCATAATTGCATTCACTAGTACTCTTCCCTTTGCAATCAACAGGAAAATCAGAAATCTAAAAGAAGAACTTATGCTCCTGTAACTGAAGTCCAGTGGTATGAGGGCTTCAGGTGCAGCCTGATCCAGGGTCCATGACATCATCAGGGATCCATTATCAGTCCTCTGAAATTTGGTTTGTTCTGCCTCTCCTCCCTGCAGTAACTTTATCCTCAGGCTAACTTCCCTTATGGAAGGAAAAAAAAAATAGTTGCAGTAGTTCTATGATTCATATCCTCACATTATACAATCCTGAGAAAGAGAGTACTAATCTCCACCCTCCCAGAAAAATCTACTGAGAGTCACAGAGCACATGAGCTTAGGTTATAAAGATAACCCTCCTCAAAGATATAGAATACTTTGATTTGCTCAGCCTGGATCATGGGCTCCATTCCTGGAGCTCAAGGAAGAGCTGGTTTCCTCAAAATGACGTGGGTCCCCAGTGGAGACAAAGAACTACTGGAAAGAGAGAATATATACACAAGAGGGATTCAAAGGCATCCACCACATTATGAAACCCAGACGTCTGAAAGGTGAATCCAAATAAAGAAATAAGTTAAAAAAAGTGGATAACCAAAGTAGAAGGACTGGTGGCAAACATTTAACGCACTTAAATTTAGATCTAAGACTAGACAACTTTGGGAATCGGTTTTGATTTTATCAAAAAGAATGGAAGTATTTAATTCTCAGCAATAGCAAAATGGAAAAAAAAACAACAACTAACTTGAATCAGTAAATGGGGGAAGGGAAATATGAGGGACAACACATGTTAATTTTATCGCCTTCGGAATAAGGATTCAAGCAATCCCATCTAAAATGGCAACATGTACCTTTAGAAAGCATAATCGCTCCAAGGCCAATATTCTTACTTTATTGTCATGAACGTAGAAGTATCTTTTTGAACTAAATATATTTTATATTAAAGAAATATTTATTTGAATTCAGAAATCCTTTCTATTTCTTTTTCTCCAAACTGAGTTCAAGTCAAACTCAGTGATTTTTTTGTTAAATAATGTTAAGGTCATATTTTTATAAAATTCTTTCTATCTACACACTTATTTTTAGTGAATAGTTAATACATTAATATGGTTCAGATATAAAGTTTCACAGGGAAAAGTCATGCCTTCACCCATGTCCTCTACCTTCCTAGTTCCCAGCTCTCAATCCATCTGTCTTTATTATTCTAGAGACCGGGAATGGATGTCTACCAAATGTGTACACTGGTTATTTTGAGTGTGGGAATTTGAGGTTAACTTTCTACTATATTATATAACATTTACATAGGTATGTATATATATATATATATATATATATATATGTATATGTATATATGTATTATATATATGCATATATATATATATTAGACATCATTTTTAATAAAAGTTATATTAAAAATGAAAATCCTGGGGTGCCTGGGTGGCTCAGTGGGTTAAAGCGTCTGCCTTTGGCTCAGGTCATGATCTCAGGGTCCTGCGATCAAACCCCACATCAGGTTCTCTGCTCAGCAGGGAGTCTGCTTTCCTTCCTCTCTCTCTCCCTACCTCTCTGCCTACTTGTGACTTATGATCTCTGTCTGTCAAATAAATAAATAAAATATTTTTTAAAAAATGAAAATACTTTCTTTCCTGCAATGGCCAATTAAATCCCTCTCTTGTGAAGGCTTTGAAGGTGGTCAGGACCAGAAATTACCTCTTATCTCCATAGTCTGCATCCCTTCCTCAGCAGCACTCACACAGCACACACATATTCCCTGGGACTAACGTTGTTTGGGGACATAGAATGCATGTCTCCTGCAGGAGCTCCCTAGGCGTCCAATCTGTGGTTCCACCACTAGCACTACTGGAATCAATCAGACTCAAGAAAAGGTGATACCTTTTGTGAGTTTTGCATTTCAAATTGTACTCAATACCTCAGGGACCTGCTTATTTTTTGCGCTTTTGGAAAATTCTACTTTCTATTTCTAAGAAAGCCTACTCAAAAAAGGGACTTCACCCAACAGTTGAAACCTCAGGTGGTTCTTCCTTTAGTAGCTTAGGAATTTATGCAGTAGAAACATTATTGCGTGGGAGCTAGGTTTAAGTCCTAATTCTGCCACTTGTCAAACACTCTAATCCTTCTGGTCCCCAGTATCTTCATCCGAAGGGGAAGATAGTCATAATGATATTACCTACTTCATAGGATTAAATGAGATCATGCAAGCAAAGTGTATGGTACTTTTCCTGACACAGTCAGTGCTAAATAAACATCAGCCATCACTGTCACTGATGAGCCATTTCCCCAGGGAGCAAATTCACCAGGTGGACATGGTTCTTAGATCCGGAAGGATGGCTTCTGCTGAAACTGGCTACATACATCCAGGGGTCCAGACTCTGCTGCTTTGTCTCCACTCCTGTCCCACTGCCACAGTCCTATAAAACCACCAGAGACACCTCCGTGTTCACTTTAGCAACCCAACCCACCCCAGGGCAGAATCATAAACATTTACATGGTATTTGGACTAGACTCAAACTTATTTTCATAAATTCCTGGATCTTTCTATTTGCAATGATTCCATAGATGAGCTAGTCCAAACTGCCAATTTACAGATGAAGAAACCAAAACAAGAGGGTCGAAGAAACTTCCCGAAGGACCATGGCTAGTTGGTGATGGAGCCAGGACCAGATCCCAGGACTCATCTTCCTGCATTCTCCTATTATTGAGCACACTGCAATGTCATACCCAATTATTTGTCTGTCTCCCCCAGAAAGCATAAGCTCCAGCTTAGGAACTCCTGCCTGTTTATGAGGAAGTTGAGTTTTAAAGAGAGAGGTTAAGTCAATTGACCAAAGTCACCCAATTTATAGTAGAAGGAATGAGATTTGGAGTCGGAGTTGTTGCAACTCAAAAGCCTATGCTTTGTACTCTGTTAGCCTGCTTTCCAGTTCCAGTGATATAAGGGTATCTCCTTCCTAGAGAAAACAGGGACATGGATGGACACAGCACAGAATAGAACCGGAAGTGACATGGGCTCCCACACTAATCTGCGCTGTGAGCCAGGACCAGTCACGTGATCTTGCCTTGAGTCCATCGTGTGCTCTGTGGCAGTGCCTGGTACAGTGCCTGGCACCTTGGCTGTAATCATTATGTCCTTGGAAACAGTGAAGTACTTTGTCTCCTGTGCCATGCTGCCACATCCTTTAATTCTTGCCTTCCATCTCACCGGGAACTCAGTGGAAAGTCCAACATGGCCCCAGAATCCTATGTATCCCCATTCAGGTGAATCGTGTCCTCGGGTCAAACTTAAGAGATCACCTCTGTTTTCACAGCTTTGGCAGGGATCACTGACTCTATCAAGTGTGAATACACTGTTTGTTTTCCTTCTTCGCTTTCTGTTTGCCATTGGAAAAGTCCATTAATGCTGAATGACATGACTAAACAGTCAAGGGGAGAACGGTTGATGTGTTAATAACTCTTAGGTAAATACCATTTGTTATTGTCACCACTGAGGCTTTCAGAGAGGTGGCACCAATCCTGGTCCAGGACTGTCCTCTTGTCAGCTCTTCATCTTGCAGCAACCTGGAAAGACGGGTTGGAGGCGGGAAGGAGGCGGAAAGGGACTGGTGAGCAAGAGGAAGGAGAGGCATGGGAAAGAAGTGAGAACTCTGAAAGAGACATAGGGTAAGAGTGAGGAAGGTGCACACACACACAGACACACACACACACTGACGCTGAGCAGAGAAGTCGGAAAGCTGATGATTCATCACATTCTTTACTTGATTCTGTATTCTCCATGCTCCCTGCTCAGCAGTGCCAAGGACCCTTGCATTTACAGTTTCTGAGCAGCTCTAACTTGGTCTCATCTGCTCTTCCGCTGACATCGAGGAAGTATGGGTTTTCCTCCCAGACCAGGCTAGGCTCCAGAGGGAAGATGATGTTGACTGGATTCAAAGAATCAGCATAAGAAATTTGCATGGCATCGCCTTGGAGACAGAGGAAAGGGAGGTTCCTTGAGGATGTTTCCATGTTGGGGATGGAAGACCCCTGTGATTATGAGAACCTGTAACATGTACTTGTAAGGATTCATGAATGGGAAAACAAGGGAACTGGCTTCCCCTCCTAGCTAAAAGCCTGTGTGACGTTGGGTCTATGCACTAAGCTCTCTGTGCTCTTAGGACAGGGTTTTGCATCAAATGATCCTCCAGCTCTAACTGTGATTCGGAAAGAAGACTTTTTGAACTGAAACCCACATGACTGGAGGCAGCCAGCCACATGACACTCAAAGGTGCCTTTTGGACAGAGGGAAGAGCTAAAGCAAAGCCCCTGAGGCAGCAGTGAGTTTGGCTGTGACCTTCACCAGAGCATTTTCAGTGACTTGATGTGCACAGAGACCAGATCACGCTAGTTAATGGAAAAGCATTGACTTATAAGGCAATAGCCAATAATAGGTAAATGATGATTCAAAAAGTGAGTCTTGAAAAAAAGGAAGGAAATAGTATTAGTTTCATTTGTGGCAGACAGTGGGAGTTTCTAGCCATTCCTGCTTAAGGACCTCTCATTTCCCTGCCCATTTCGGTGATCTTCCTTCAACGCCAATATTCCCAACCAGAAAGCCGCATCCTCAGAACACTCGTATTAATGACTGTAGGGTATGTGTGGGGTTTGGAGATAAGAATAATAAAATCCTCCCACTCCAAGTCTCCAATGACAGCATCAAACTTGTTTGCACTGGCAGCTACTGTCATCATTCCAGCAAACACAGAAAGATTTGCTTTGGATCTTTATTTTGATTGTTCTCTACAATTCAGGGTCACCTTTAGTTTCCAAGGCTCCCTGGATCTTATTTCAGCCTGGGTTAGTTTTGTTCACTACCTTTTCCACCCTTAACCTCCTCCTCCCAGTCAGATTCTAGAGCCCTGCTGTCCCTTCGGTCTTTCTCTGATTATGAAAATGTTCTATGGCGACACCGTCCAGCCCTGGAACCAGTGGCCACTGGGCATCGCTTGGAATGCAGATGGTGTGACCAAGGAACTCGGTTTTTAATGTCTATAATTTTAACTCATTGATACTTCAACAGCCACATGCGGCTAGTGCCTGTAGTTTGGGACAGATGGTCCTAAAGAGTTAAAAATTCAGGGGGGTTCACAGTTCCCCAAAAGGAGTCACTTGGCAAGTCCACTGTGATTGCTGACCAACGCGTCAACGCAAATAAATAACACCCAGGGCAGAGAGGGAATTTCTTCCTAATGAGAAAGAAATAGAATATATTCGAAGTTGGCCAAGTGTGATATGCATGAATATTACCAGCATACTAATTTGGCCCAAACAGGAAAATACTGCTTCTCCGAAGTCAGAGAAATCATCTCTACATATCATCCTTTCCCTGGGTGTCCCTTGATGAAAAAGGTCCATTTTACGTACATTTGGGAAGTTGGGAATGCTTTCCCCTCTCTTATAAGTTCACAGGGCACACCATCATCATGAAGGCTCTAAGAATTCTTAAAGAATAACTTCGTAAGATTTTGTGTAACTCAGTATTCCTCCAATATATTGAACCAGGAAGCCATGTGTGTGCATGTGGTATAAATTAGCATTCGCAATCAACTAGAGAACATCAGAATTAGGAAGATGGATTTTGGGGAACTGAGGTCTGGGTGCACAAGGACAGCCTTACTGCTAATTTCTAGCTGTGTGACCTTAAGAAAATCATTTAACCTTTCTGATCACTGTTTCCTTCATGTGAAAATTGGAGATCATATCTATATATCTGAGACTTGTGGGAGGATTAAATATAATTATGTATGAAAAGCACATATCATGGTTCCGGCAACAAGAGGATGTTCCCCAAACACTCACCTATTATTATTTTCATATTATAGGTTATGAAGTTAAGAACAGAATGACTGAGACTTTCTGGGCCCCAGGAGACAACATAGCTCTACCTATGTTATGAACAGATAGAACTCACTGCCTACCTTGAAACATTAAGCCTGGGTGTGAGTGGGAGCTTTTCTATCTCCTTCTGTTCATCCTTCCGTAAGAACGTATGCTCGGCATTGAATGCCTCCCTGCAATTCATTCGCAACACAACAGCCAGAGGGGTTCTTTTAAACCAGAGGTGAGAGCATGTCACTTCTCTGTGGCTCCCCACCTTGCTCAGAAGAAAACCCAGAGCCTTCATAATGTTCTCTGTGTTCTATGACATCTAGCCTGCCAGTGACTAGTTTATATCATTTCCTACTATTGCTTATTCTGCTCTGGCAAATAGGCTTCCTCGTGGTCTTTGGAAATGTCAAGAACACCTGAAGGAAACTCAGGACCTTTGCACTTGCTGGTCCCTTCAGTATGTTATCTTTCCCCCTTATCTTCATGGTTCCTTTCCTTCTATATTTCGGGACTTCACTGAAATCCTTCTTCCTTACCTCTGGTGAAACTTGCATATATCCCTATATATCCCAGCGCTCTCCAGTCCTCTTGGTTCTACGTTGCTTTACGATACCTCTGATATTTGCTTGTTAGTGTTTGGTTTCTTGTCTGTTTCTATCCAATGAAGCATGAACTTCATGAAAGTCAAGATTTTTATCGCTTTCACTTTCTACCATAGTTTAGAGTCTAGGATAGTGCCTGGCACATAGTAGACACTCAATAAATGCTTATGGAATAAATATGTGCTAGAATTGCATGCGTTTTGTTGCTGTAGACCAACTGCATTTCCTCTGGGTGATTTGCTGAAGCATGAAACACACAATTACAGGCTGATCTCTGTAGTTTTTATTTATGTTTTCTGGGACCCATCGAACAAAAAAAACCATACTTCTGAAAATAAAATTCTTTCATACAATAAAAATACTCAGTTTGAATTTCACGTAGTTTAAAGGATAAGATTTCTGATTTTTTTTTAAATAATGGCAGTAGGATTGTTTCCCAGAAATTGTCAACCCAGAAGCCAAATGGGAGAAAAGCAAGAATTATGCAGATAGCCACAGAAAGATTAATCCCAATTAAGCTAAACTTGTGAGGGCTTATACATTTCAATGGTTCATAAAGCACAGTCTCAATGGTTTTTATTACATGTTCTATCTCCTATTCCAGAAAAGGCATCCTGAGAACCAGTGCTAAAGCTAATTCAGCTCTGATATTGTGACTACTCTGCTGTTCCTTCTTTCACACTGCATGTATCCATGCAACAGCATCCTGTGGAACATCTCTTACGTTCTATAGAATTAAAGACGCTCCTCACATAGACGGCTCCATTCTGTGCCCACAGTAGGCACTCAACAAATGATCTTTTCAACTATAAAAGAATAAGATAATTGCCTTTCCCTCTTACTATTTTACTTTTTCCTCTATTTTATAGATTTGAAAAGCAACACACTTGCAAAATTAAAATCTAACATGTAAAACTAACCTTATCAAAAGATCCCTTTTTTTCAAAAAAAAAAAAAAATACATATATAAGCCAATCCCCAAACACTAGAACTGCTTTACACTTAAATAGCAATGTACATCATATAAACACATTCATAACCTTCATTGGTTAAAACAGGTCAAAGGTCCATTACTGGCTTCTCGTACCAGATAAGTCTCACAGCTCCTAATAAGGGAACAGAATTCTCATTCAACATATGTTGACTGGTGGAACCAAACAACCTGACTGTTTGGTTTCATTTCAGGACAAGTAGGAAGGCAAAATAAAAAGTCTCACAGTAGAATGCCCATCTAATACATAATACATTCTCGAAGTTTTGGCCATTGTGATCTTATTCCAGTGAAGAAATGATTCACATACCGATTGTGGATATGGAGAAGTCTTCCAGAAGACGTTCATTTATTAAGTCAACACATACTTACCAAGGACTGGCCCATGCTAGTTGCTGGTAAACAATATGGATAAGATCTAGCTCCTGCCCTCTAAGAGCTTACAATCTAGAAAGGCACGAAGTTTGAGGAAGGACCGGCATGTTCAAAGGAAAACTCATCACCTCGGTCTGCCCTGTTCAGAAGGCAAGTTTAAGAATCTGTGGGTGTATGTCTCTGGGATCCAGGATCTTGCTCAAATTTCAAGAAAAATATCCAGGAGACTCAGATTATGTGAGTCTGGTAAAATCTTAGCAACACCTTTCTTGCCTCAGATTCCCATGAAAATGGAAATAAGGCTTAAAGCCTAAGCCTTAGAGTTCAAGGAGACCAGGTGTAGGGATGTTATGAACATCCAGCAGAGCTAAGCTTCTTGAGTGAGAAGCTGTGAGTCCCCAAGAGACTGGGGACTGGGGGGAGGCTTCACTTGATGCTGGCTTATCTCTGGGATTTTGCTCTCCCTTGCAACATTGTGGTGGGAAGTATTCTGTTCACACCCCAAGTTGGCATGGCTCAATTCCCTTGAGTTCTCCAAGTCACGAACAGCACATAGAAAATGCAACAACTCAAGCCAAGACAATAGAGAGATATGCTGAGAACTTAATACTCCAGCCTATTTAAGCGGGAACTGGGTGCCAAGAAACCGTCACTTTCAACAAATAGCACAATCTGTTAATTATCTGCAGAACCGTTCCAATCGGTACTCCCCAGATTTACTTACTGCCGAGCAGAAATTGCTCTTCAGGGGGAGGGTGCAGAAAGGCCCATTTGGAGGAATGTGAGAAATTTGCAGGTTTGGGGAAGGGTGAGCTCCCCCTTCCCCCCACCCATGATGAATAGGCAAAGCCAGGGAAGAAAGAACAAAGAACGAATTAGCAGACGTCCCTAATAGCTCCACACGATTCAGATGCACACAGACATGCAAACATGTGTGCATTTATACCAGTTCAGATGTTTGGGATGTTTAATTTGTTCCAGGTGAAACGTAGTAAAATGCTGGAAAAGCCTCAGAGTCCTTCAGCTTCGCTGGGAAAGCAAGGTGTATCTTTTAGGCAGCGTGCTTCGGGTCTGTGCAGCTCATTGTTATTTCTCTCAGGTTCCTCAGTAACTGTTACTTGACGACACCCAGTAACACCTCTGTGGAAGTGACCAAGCCAGGCAGAAGCCAAAACGGACTCAGTCGTACCTTCAGAAGATCATCTCGCTAAGCTGCCGCTCCAAGGTCGCCATCTGTAATGATTCTTGTTATGATCAGGACAAATTGTTCATTCTTACTTCCAACCTTCTGAAGACATTACAAACACTCTGCAGCCTTTGACTATGACTCGCTCACCGTCGCCGGTGAGACACCGGGGTAGGTGTTCTATTCGCTGATAACATTAGCTGTCTCCATCCCCCTCGTATGGCTCAAAATCGAGAGGCAAAAGAGGGGAGAAAGCGAAGGATGTGGGGAGCCAAAAAGAAAAGGTGCCAAAGGGATCTTAGGGTTCAAACCCATTTTCAAAGTGTCTACAGGCTCATGTTCCTCCCAGGCTGCACGGCCCAGGAGTCAGTCTCCAGGCAGCCCAGAGCAAAGCCACTGGAGAAATCCCCAACTCCTTACTGACCATAGCCCCTGAACTGAGCATTCTGTTTCTCTTCCATCTACCTTTCCTTTTCTGTCTTTAAAAAAAAAAATCCTTGGGACACAAATCTAGACCACACACCATTCACTTTGGGATGAGTCCAGATAAGACAGGAAAGAAATTATCCAAAAGAGCAAAGATTTTCCCTGGATCTCTCTCTCTCTCTCTCTCTCTCTCTCTCTCCCCCTCTCATTCTTCTCTCAGCATTTCCTTTTGCAATGTAATTTCTACTCTGCTTTGTCATTCTAGTGAAATATCTTCTCTTAGAATTCTTGCTACATTACTCTGTTTAACTTCTCTGACTTTGGCTCTCATTTGGGATTCTGAAAATTCCCTCTAGATTTCCCATTTCTAACATTCCCTTTGTCCCTAATATTTTAACACGTAAAAACTGATCGACTCTGAAGTCTTACTTTTACTTCACTCTGGGAACTGAAAGATCTACACATATTTTTGTTCTGAGAGTAAATCGCCGTCTTCGTCTCAGCGGGCTACCTCAGTGGTTCTCAATCAAGGACAAATTTGCCCTTTTTCAAGGGAAATGTGGCAACATCTGAAGATGTCACAACTTTGGGGAAGGGAGGGCAACTGGCATCCAGTAGGTAAAGGTCACAGATCCCGCTAAACAACCTACAAGCACAAGACAGCCAAATAATGCACCAAAAAGGATTACTCAGCCAAAAACATCCATTTTGTTCATCGAGAATGATAGGCTGTAGGAATACAAGAGCAAACTCATCACCACTTCCTTTTTCCCATTTATTTTCAAACAATTGGGATTGAAAACAACCGAGACTAAGCTCTCTCTTAAATACCTAGAAGGGATCAGAGCCGGCATTTGAAGTTTTTCCCCCCAATCATCGAAGAGGGAGGGAGAGAGACAGCCTTGGCGTCAGGTAAATCATTCTTGAATGAGTAGAAAGCCTTCACCATTATTCTGCTGATTTAAGCATGGCAAGTCATGTGATTACGAAGTGATTATAGTCCACTTGGATTTTGGAAGTCTTCATGCTCCCCTCACTGGCTCCGTAAGGTCAGGTTAAACTTCCCAGCGTCCTTGGGTTCATCCTGTCTATCTGAGACCTTGGAGTTCACCTTAGTGACCTCTCCCGCCTCTCCCGATGAGGCCACATGGATGCTGACACGCAGAGGACATGTCACCTTTTCCTAATATAAAAACATTTAATGCCCTCTAATTTTTTCTCTTTCTCTTAGCAAGAAGCACAAGGCTACAAATCCTGCCCTTCTTGCCGTGGAAAGGAACTTCACAATAGAGGCAAAAACAAATCACGACCACATACAGCATCATATTCCACAGAAAACTGTGTACGTTTGTCCCCCGTATGGGACATACTTCAAAGTAACAAAATAATTTTATCAACTGTAGTGTTCCTTCTTCCCATTAGAAGTAGATGATTTTCCCCCTCAAGGTACATAAATATCAGAGAAAAGTAGTCCTTGAAATACTTATGTCCAGGAGCTCTTGGCTGGCTATCATGCGGGGGAATGTTTGGGTTCGTGCTCTAAGTGTTGGCAGGTTCAGTTTTCATTTTCTCGCCATCCACGTGCATTCTTCCCAAATTTGTATACCAACCTTCGTCCGTCGACACGTTCCAGAATTTCTCTTTTGTAGTAATATCTGTAACAAAGCACATCACATAAGGTGGCCGCTCAGACCGAGACCACCAGGGGAAACAAGCGGTCACGGTCAGGGCTAGAAACGCCTCACCTCATCGCTCGGCTGAGTTTTTCATAGGTCATGCTGCTGTTGTTTTTCTTTTTGCCCCATAGCTGAGCCACAGCCTCTGATTTCAGGAACCTGAAGATGCCCTCAGACCGGTCTTCCCACTTGATTAACCCTGGGTTCTTGTCTGGGTTCAGGAGGATGTCACGGATGAATTCCCATAAGTGGGTCCCTCGTGGATCTGAGGACAAGTTGGAAAAGGAATTTATGAAGGGCCAAAGTCACAGCAAAGAAGGGGGAGAGGAAGCATGGAGTTGCCGCATCTCCTCTCAAGGAGAACACGCTCAAATTCCCCCTATCCACCGGCACAGTCAGATCACAGATTCGCCAAATATTGTATCTTTAAAAAGGGCATTTGAGAACGAACTGACACGATTGTTTAGTTTATACATCAAGAAACGGTGACACAGAGGTGCTTGGGTAGCTCAGTGGGCTAAAGCCTCTGCCTTCGGCTCAGGTCATGATCCCAGGGTCCTGGGATCAAGCCCTGCATCGGGCTCTCTGCTCAGTGGGGAGCCTGCTTCCCCCCAACTCCGCCTACTTGTGATCTCTGTCTGTCAAATAAATAAATAAAATCTTTTTTTAAAAAAAAGAAGAAAAAAAGAAACGGAGACACAGAGAATTCAAATGACTTGACCAAGATCACCCAATTAGCTAGTGGCAAAGCTAAGACAAAGGAATAGATCTTAGACCTCCTATGCCAGGGAAGTCTCTTTTAATTACTGGAGGATTCCTTGCTCAGGATTCCTTGCCATCTGTCCTTTCGCAGAAGAACAAATTTCAACCACTTTCGTTTAGAACCTCAGCCCAGGTAAAGCACTCTCACTCAGCAACTGCGGTTCAGTCAAATGCATGTCAGCAGGGCTCTGGAACTTGAGCTCCTAGATTATACTGGCACAGGGTCTGGTCGGAGTTGAGGGGGCCAATTTGACAATGAAGCAGCTACTACAGTAAGATTAGCAACCACATTCTACTTGACCCCCACAAGACCTACCCTACACAACCCCTCCCTGCTATTTACTGCGCTGTGTTCATACAATTCTGGGGAATGACATGGAGCAACAAATAGTAACAATGTCCAATTGATTTCTTTCTGAGCCCTCCCCTCCATGTCTCTGCCAGCTCCTATATTTTCATAAAGTTTTATTACGGGGGGAATGACAACTTCCCAAGAACACTGCTGACTATTAAGAGTAAACAGTCCTTTCTTGGATCAATCGCTCAACAAAGGTAGGAAGCCAACAGTCAACAAAAGAGAAAAAGAATACATCTCCCTTGTTTCTGCTCATCTTCTCTTCCCATCCATTTTTCTGGAGGAAGGGAAAAGGCTAGCCTTGTGCCTGCAAACCGTTCTCACTCACTGGGTATCTCAGTTTTCGAACAAACAGAACAGTACAGGGAGAAAATATCCAGGGAATCTCCACTTCGAGAAACAACAGAGAGACTCACTGTGCCTGTGAGGGGTGCTCCCACTGTCTCACCCTACACAGGCTGAGATAAATAAGAGGAGGGGACAGGCAGAGGCAATATTTGCATAAAAACTAGAGGCCTCCGGTTACACCCACCCTGAAGGGAATGGGCAACTGCCACCCGAAAGCCAGCTGACTTACTGTGCTTTTTGGTGTGGGACTTTGCAGGGTGGTCTTGCTCCTTTTTCATCTCAGGTGACTCTGCTGAAAGGAACAGTGACAGCTGCTTAATTCACCTGTCACCTACAGCCATCAATGCCACTCATTCATCCAGTCATTTAATTGATATTTATTGAGCACCTACTACATGCCTGGCCCTGTTTGCGTGTGTGGTATATGAGCAGAACAAAACAGATGATAGGTACTGTGAAGAAAAATCTTGCAGGGTAAGAAATGGGGATAGGAGTGTGAAGGTGGAAATAATTTGTCATCAAATATAAGGTAGTCACAGAAGACATCTCAGAGAAGGGGACCAGAAGATGTGAGGAAGACACCCAGCCATGCAGAGAGCTTGCAGAAGAACTGCCAATGAATAAGAACAGTAAATGCAAAGGCCCTGAGGTCAGTATGTGTTTGGCACATTCAGAGAATAGAAGGATGCCAACGTGACAGTAAAGAAGGGGCAGAGGTTGAGATCAGTAAGGCTTTGTGGGACTCTTTGGATTTTAGCTTTTATTCTGAGAGAAATAGGAAGCCACTGAAGGATTTAGGACATTGAAAGAAGTATGTGTGTGTGTATGTGTGTATATGTGTGTGTGTTTTTACATAATACAAAATGTAAACACTTATAACAAAGAAAAATGGCTTTTAAGCCAGAGGAGTGCCCTTTTTTGGCATGCAAAGTTATATTTTAATCAGTCTGACAAAGGGGCCATTGACTGGTCTGCACTCAGTACAGAGGGCCACCAGTGGACTATGGAAACACAGATTAGTTAACAAATGACTCATTATGGTAACCCTTGTGAGTATCACCAAAGACACAATGACAGAGGCAGATCTGGTGAAATAAAACTTCTTAAAAAGAAAAATAAGTGGTCTAGCGATGCTTGTGCACACACACGCGTGTGTATGTGTGTGTGTGTGAGTGGGTACCGTGTGTATGCGTGTGTGTGAGTGGGTACCATGTGTATGCGTGTGTGTGAGTGGGTACCACGTGTATGCGTGTGTGTGAGTGGGTACCGTGTGTATGCGTGTGTGTGAGTGGGTACTTCATGCGTCAGGAAGACCAAGGCATAGTTTACCAAAAAAAAATCTCTCCATCGGTAACCCAGCAATCTGAATACAGAGCAGTCCCTAAATGCAAGCCAATCCTCTTAAGCAACAAGGCCAGTAAAATGCATCTCCCAGTGCATAGTACATCAGCGCTTCCTAAGCTAGGGTTCCCCGATCCCCGTGTGGCCTTCAAGGGCATTATGGACTGAGTGAAACTGCATTTAGATGGAGAGGACCCGTGGCATTCATTTCATTGTCAAGAGTGGCTGATGATTCGAAAAAGTTAGAATAACCCTTAGCTCCTACACACGAGGTTAAGAAGAAGAGCTACTGTTTACTGAGGCCTTCCTATGTGCCACCACTGTGCTAGGCTTGGTACAAGAATGACCTAGTCACCTCCCTCAATAGCCTTCTGAGGTGGGGACTATTACGAACCAAAGATCTGTGCAGGAGCTGAGACACAGAGAGGTCGGGTGACTTGTCTAAAGTCACACAGCCTGAAAGTGGTGCCACGATGTGAAGACGCACTATTTGAATCCAGAGGCTTCGGTCACAACCACCATTCGGAACCAATCCCAGAGACGATGGCACGTAAGAGATTTCACAGAAGTCTTTCCTGCCGAGAATCAGGCTCAGTTCTCTAATGCCTGAGTTCGTGGGAAAAAGTAATTCCAGCTCAATGATTCTGGATTCCCCTGCATGAATGGATACATCCTCACACACAGTCACCTATAGGAGCACCTGGCTCCTCACGGCTCAGCGTTCCCGGCAGTTTCTCCGCCGTGGTAGGAGGAGGTAGGAGGAGGACAGGGATGTCATAAGCTCTGGTCAGCTGAGAAACCTCTTCTTCCGGCGGAGGATCTCTCCCCCAGCACTGTCTGCAGGCGGGCCTGCACCTGACTTGGGTTTCTCTGAAATCTGGAAGGGCAAATTCGCAGGAAAGGCAAGGAGACTCCGCTCTCCCGCCCGGTAGGTTTCAGGATGAGATTGCGACATCCCGTCAGGATGTGACAATATTGCGACAGGTCTGGCACTCACCCCGGTTTCCAAGTGATACATCACTCTGACAGGGCCGCGTTGTTCTGCGGACAAAGGGTGGCATTTACCCAGGAGGCCACAAGCAAAGTTCATTTTCCAGAGGCATCCAGAAGGGATACAGGGCCATTACTTCAGAGCCAAGGTTGAATTCAGAAAAACTCAAGGGTTTTCAGCATACTGGCCTCCATCACTATTCAGGCATTTCGAGCTGTTATAGAATCAGTTACTATGGGGGCTCAGGCGCCTTTGTGACTAAGACAGAAACCGTGGACCCTCTCCCCAGAAAAACGCACGTATATGTACCCTCGTGAGAATCTGTAAGCAACTTCGGGGATCTAGGCTTTTTCAACGAGTCCATGGACTCTAGACTTAAAGACCCCAGACCAGACAGACCATGAGGGAATGTTCTCTGTGAGATGCCAGCCATTTACCCAGCATGGACCTCCAACCAGCTTCAAGAAAACCAAGACAGAAAACAAAATAAATCCCCCAATAAAAATGTTTCCGTCATCACATGGAGGAATATGCAGCCAAAGGCAAAAGAAAACTCAGATTTCTCCCAGCCTCCTCTTTCCGTCCCCAGTGTGTGTGGGCAAGCTGTGGGATCACTGACCTGCCTTGGCATTGAAGTCTTTTGATCTGAAACCTCCCCTTAATACGATGGCCTCTCCCCCCGTGTCTTCCCCTCACCCTAAAATAAAAGCCAAAAGCTTTGAAGTTAGCCGTGTGGTTAAGTGATTCATTCCTGTAAAATAATGGCTTGCTCTGGGGAGGTTGCCCGCCCCGGCTTTCTCTCCCTCTGCTCCCAGGCACCTGAGGCCGAGGCCCAGTCTGGGCAAGGGGAGCACCAAGCCATGGGTGTGTGATGCAAGTGCCAGGGCATGACTTCAGCTATGCCACTTTGCAAGAAGCGAAGATTAGAAGCATTTGCATGTGATTCAGCTGTGAGCCATTTCTTTACGGGATATACAAATGTCAGTGTTATAAGAGACCATGACACCCTAGCTCTAGGCTCAACAAGTCAGTGAATAAACACATCAAGCCTGAGTTGGCGTGATTGGCTCGAGGACTATCGGGCAGATCAGGAACATGGGCAGCAGCCATTTTGTGAAATGGGCAGATGACAGAGAAATCAAAACAAAGCCCGCTTCCCCACCTGCGTTTATCACAGAGGGCATCAGTTTACGCCGAGCCTCGCCTGCTTGGCTTGTAACTTGCTTTAGAGCATAGCAAGATGTTTAACTGCACCCGATTTCATGGGAACTTGAAATCTACAGACTCAGACAAATGACAAAGGTCCTTTTTTTAGGGGGGGGTGGTGTTCTGGTCCCCTCCAGCAGAAATTAAACCTTTCCGAAAGGAATGGACCCCCAGGCAAGGCTGTAATTAACTAGCCTTCTGGAGGACCCAGGGCTAGCTAATTACTCCAAAGAAGCTGCCAGCCCCAGACACTGAGTTGACTCTATAAGGAATAATTCCAGGAGAGGTCCCCAGTTTCTTCACCGTGTTACAAACCAAGGATAGGAATAGGTGACAAGGGAATCCAGGGTCAAGGGAGATAAAGGAGTGCAGATCTGCAAAGCCCATTTTAAGGGTTATTTAAAAATGGAATAAGGGGACAGTGAGTTCCCTATTCCTGCAGATATGAAAACAGAGCAGTCCCGTGTGGACTGTGAGATTCTAGAAGGGTAAGTCAGGACACAGAAGAGAGAAGGGCGGCCAGGCAGAGAGGGCAGGAGGGTTGTGACTGTGGCTTTTCTGTTTTCCAGGCACCTCAGGACCCAACAGGCCCCGAGGCTCAGGAAGTGGTTGGTGCAAGTTTATTCTCAGCTGCAATTTTTTGCCATAAGCCAGAGACGGAACTGGAAGGACACCGGAGGTGCCACCTGACGAGGTGGGAGAGGAAGTCAGAGTGCGACCTGGTGGCTTCCTTGGTTCTGAAATCCTCGGTCTTGACTGGGTGACGATGATTGTTGCAGAAATCCATCCCCCCCACAATCGGCTCAGTTCCCCCAGAACAGCAGACCCACCGCAGAGCCTTCCCAGTATCTGATCTGTTTCCAACGTTGAACAAATACTAGGAGTGACACCTAACACGGTGCCCACTGGGGGAAGTCGAGAAACAAATTGCCCTTCATTCTTAACCTCAATTCTAGAACCATTGACATGGGTTCCCAGCCCTGTTCCATTCAAAACCTCAAAACCTCATGATTTCGGTTCTTAAAAACACACTGAACAAAAGCAAAAAAAAAAGGGCAGGTTTCCGGGGAGGAGAGGCTGTGTGATTCCAAGTTCCTTCACAGGCATGCGTTTCAATCCCGACTCTGAAGATGCCCCGGCTTCAATTCCAGGAAAACAGCAATTGACTCATGACAAGTCTAAGCTCCAAATCTCATAGACCCAAGCGGTTTTACAAGTTCGCACCCAGGTCAAGGGACACCACAAAACCCTCTGTTCACCTCCCCTGTGCGTTCATGCTCACAGGGCACGTGCCAATGGGCCTCTCTGTAAGGGGAGGGGGAACTGTCATCTGAAAGCCCCTCTCCGGACCCCCGAGGGACCAACCCTCTCAGGGGAACCTTGACTGGGAGTCAAGGATAGCCCCCACTTGCATCCATTTTTAACCAAGCACAACTATCGTCAACGTCATTCATAAAGCACGGGGGTTCTGACTAATCGGAGTCTTAATGAGCCATCAGGGTTCAGGTTTAAAGGCTGATCTGTGATAGGCAGGGTTCTAGAAATTTCCAACAGCTACCCCACTACCCAGAGATCATCCCTTCAGGCTCTCTGACCTCTGAAGGCCACTTTTAGGTTTTCTTTCTCTGAAGTCAGACATAGTTTGTTGAAGATTCAATACAGCCTTCTTCCCCCATACATGGACCCAAGCCGGAACACTTTCATCAGATAATTCCCTAAGAGCAAGCTTTTGCTGAAAGGATTTTTTGTTGTCAAAAGAGAGTGACTTGATTTCACAGGGGATAAACACTTTTCCTAGCGGCTTCCTTGCTGGTCTTTTTCAATGTACAGATATTGGCTCAAAAACAGACCTTTTGGGCGGGGTGGGGGGTGGTGGGAGGTTGAGGAACCAGGTGGTGGGTAATAGGGAGGGCACGTACTGCATGGAGCACTGGGTGTGATGCCAAAACAATGAACACTGTTACGCTGAAAATAAATTAAAAAAAAAAAAACAACACAAAAAACAGACCTTTTAAAAACAATAACTCCATTCCCTTCCCAGTGTCTTAACGAGAAAGACTCCAGCAAAGTGGAAACATAGGATGCTGTGATTCTCATTAATTCCCAGTAAGCCCTTGCACGAGGCGCCCTCCGCCCCTGATGTCAGGACAGCTTACCGACGGGAAGGTGACCCGCGCTCGTCATGGAGATCTGGGCCCGACAGAATGTCTTGCTGTCCAACAAATCTGTAGCAATGAAATGGCAAACGACATTAGGAGCCCCCTCTTTAGAATGCAATTCTGCGGCTGTTAGAAAACAGAATAAAAAGAATGTCAGAGGCCCGTAAGTGTTGGGGAGTTAGTTACCTACTGTGCTACCATAGTTGGTGTCATATAAAAAGTTTTCTTCTTTCCAGGTGTTCATGATGGAAGGGTCTAGAAAAGACAGAAAATGGGAATGGTCAGCCATCGTATTTTCCTAGGGGACGAGTTTGCCTTTTCTAACTCACTGCTCCCCAGAGAGGTGCTGGACCTCGAGGGTGGTCCTCCGAGAGGCGGGATAACATTCTGCTTCTACCACATGTTATTTTATAAGAATCTTAACTCCTTTTTCTTCCAGTGTCCAACAGGAGATGGGCTTTGTTTTGGCCCCAATCGTGTGTTCTACACCTACGCCCCTTTAGAAAGGTGAAGGGAACACTGTAGTGAGACCCTGTCCTAGGTTCATGCTTTGGCTTCCTGGGGATCTTCCCAGCATGCACACAGCAGGCAGTGGGCTCTGGAGCGGGCCTCATCCTGCCTGCTATTGTATAATCACCAGAATATTCTTACAGTAGGAAAAGAAATTATTATGGTCAAATAATTCTTAATTAATGACCATCGTTTCCTAGAAATATCTTCCTGGGAGAATTAATGTTTCTCTCAGGAAAGTCTAGTCAGTCTTTATCATGGTGTTTTCATGACTGAAATTCTGGAAGCTCTCCCTCCAGTGGGGTGAAACCCCCCCTGCCTTCAGCATTTCTCCAATTAACTCAAGCGATGACATAAAATTCTCAAAACAAAACAAAGGAGAAGGCGAAGAGAGTGTTACCAAATTAAGCAGACGACTTTTAAGAGGGAAGCCCCATTGCCTCATCGTGGAAAAGAAGAGCGCTCCCTCTCCCCCCACCACATCCCTGCAGAGGGCTGGGGAAGCATGTATGACTCCTTGGGTGTCGGATTCCGAGGAAACTCCCGTCCACCTACCCCAAATGAAGCCCAGCTCCTACACAACCCCCACGTCTGGGCTGATCTCCGACAGAAGCACATTCTTTCCTGTCCAAGAGCTGTGAGACCGGGCAGGCGCTCTCACCTGGTCCCCACCAGGAACTTCCTGCTTTCCCCCCTTCACAGACGGAGGCTGCCCTCAGCTCCCCTCCTGTCTGCCTTCTGAATTTCAGGGTCAGGGTGGTAAGCCACTGGCCGAGTTTCATTTTGTTTTTATAGCATAAATAATATAAAGCCTGACTCACCAGCTAAGTCCTCCTGTTTACGACATAGGGATTTAGCTGGTATTTTAACTAATAGCTACGTGTTTGGGCACCCCAAGCTCAATCTCTTGGGGCTACACCCTCTCTCCTCATTGGGTCACCTCGTACACCTGTTGTTTTCTCTGAAAACAAACTGAACCGAAAAGGTTTGGGGGGTGTTGGCCCCTCTAAGAGCCTCTTCTCCCCTCCTCCTAGGGTGGACCTTCTTCTCCACCCCTTGGCTCAGCTTTTCTGAACTGGCAACACGAGAATGTCTGGACGGTCAAGGAGGAATTACCGAGTTATTTGGGTCCTCTCCAACACCAGCAGACTCCTCCAGTGGGGCTATCCGTCAGGTCCCGGTGGGAATGGGGGTGGAGCCCCAGCCTCTGGGCCAAATCCTGTGTCTGCCTCTAGGGCAGTCAGACCCAGAAACACAGACCATCCAGGGAACCCAACCCCTGGCTTCTGCGGTGGGTGGGGGTGAGGGGTTGTGCAGGGCAGGGTGAAGGGCAAGGCCAGGAAGACCTAATGAACATGCTTAACAGCTATTGCTTTTTCTTTAATAATGGTGACTAGCCCCTCATAAAAGAGTAAATAACTGCATGGGGCCAATTTCAGCCCCTAGCAACTCTCAAACCACCCCGGGTCAAATTCTGTCCGTGGTGACCAGCATGCATGCCTCAAGGAGGCCTGTGGTGACCTCGGCCATCTGACATGGCTCCCAGTCTCACTGCTGTGGATGTGGGGAGCGACTCTGGGGCAGCGGTGGTCTTATCATGGCCAGGGGGCCCTGGGGGACTTACGGAGCTCTCTCCCCGGACTGAGAGGTCATAGGTCAAAGGTCAACATGCAAGGAGCTCTGATGGGTGCAAGGCGAGGCCCTGGGGCACATTTCTCCAGGCAGTACTGCCTGCCCCTCCCCCTCCCCCTCACCACCACCACAAGTCCAACAGGTCCCCAGGAGAAAGATTTGGGACAGAGAAAGGAGGACTGATTGGCTCGGGAAAGGAGAACAAAAAATAAACGTAGATCCTATGAGACCGCAGACCCTACTCGGAGTCCAGAATAGTGTCATTTGTCTAAAAGTGCACCTGAGGCAGGGAGTGGGTTCCGCAGCTGCTTTTGGATGTCCCCCAGACCCTCCAGAAGCTACAGAAATTGCAACAGCAAGTCTGTAGTTTCCTCCTTTTTGGGAAATGCACTCCCAACAAAGGACGAGCGGAGAGGAGACGCTGGACTTTTCTCTCCTCTCCCCTTGCTTCTCCTAACTTGGCCCAGCCCAGGACCCTGACTCTCTTTGTGTGAGAAGGAGGCCCTCCCAAACCCTGCATTTTCCCCAGCTCTTGGACTCCAGCCTGGATGATGCCTTAACCAGCAGCAGGAGGTGTGGACAGAGGTGTGGACAGCTTCAGTCCAGATCAGAAATAGTTGGCAGTCCCTGGTCTCCAAGGCAAGGAACGAGATTCAAGGTGGGGTGGCCCATTGGAGAGAGCCAGGGAGGAAGCATCCCTTGGCTTCCTGCCAGAGCCCTAGGCTCGCCCTGCTCCCACCCTCTCCTGACGCCCTCCCAGCTGTCCTCCCCAGGCTGGGCCTCCCAAGTTGGCTACTCACCACTTTGTTCTGTCTTGACGATGACGTTGTGTGTGGACTGGAACAGGTCGCTGCTGCACTGGCCTGTAGAGGACAGATGGGGAGAGTCAGAGCCGGACCATATGAAGTCAGAACTAAAACCAGCCGCAAAAGGTCCAACAAGGACAAAGGTGGCCTCTTGGAAGGGTTTCTGCCAGTCCTGCCAGTCGCCTATCCATCTCTGTGTGCTTAGGTCAGCGGGCTTCCCTCTCAGCGTTTATAAACTGGAGCCTGGAGCCCCTGGCCCTGAAAAGCAGAAACGGGGGCATCTACATCCGATGCAATTATTTGGCCATGTCGAGGGAAGCCATCCCAAGATGGTAGAAATAGAAGTTAAGAAGTTAGAAGGCCAGTTTTCCCACTGATAGTCACAGGCACTTGGCCTTTCTGGCTCTTGGTTAGCTCGTCTGGAAATGGAGGGGATTAAACCAGATAAAGTGAGTAAAGGCCTCCAAGGTGCTTTCTCCTGGAGTGAAAATCCAGGAAGAATCATTTTCACCAGCTTGATTCTTCTTTGATCTTAAACGTAATCAAACCCATTTTGATTAGATCCAATCTATGAGATATATCTGGATAAATGAAGAAATACTCCTCTTTCATGCCTTGCAACTCCTCTCTTGGATATATATATTTATATATCAAATATAAAAGCATATATACACCACACATGTGAATGAGTTTAGCAAGTTTTTTCCTCCCCAGCCAGATTTTTACAAATATCTTGGGAGCAGAGGTCATAACTTTAACTTCTCTGACCTTCACGTCTCCCATCTGTAAAATGGGTACAATGTTTATTTTTTCATAAGGTCATTACATGAATCAATTCACTTAGAGTGTCCAGTATTAACACTCAATGAATATAAGCTAATAGAATATCTACAAAAAGGTGAACAATGAAACGGAGAGAAATCTGGTCATTAGACAGTCAGAGCCACCGACAGCATGAAGTGAGAACAAAGAAGTTAAGGAAGGGCAAAGAAGGAAGGTCAAAGATGGCCACCACCCTTTTGCTCTCTGCCTCCTAAGCCTCTAGCCCTGGCTTCAATCAGAGCAAAGCTTAAAGGAGTGACTCTAATTGAAGGTAAGGAGGTAAGCATATTTACATCTTCAAGTGTAAGTCTGCTCCTTCTGAAGACTCCTGGGGGTTATTTATAGAGCCTTGTTTGGTTTGGTTCTAGTAAAAGAAAAATGAGCAACCATCTCTGTGAGGTGGATGGGAAGAAGGGAGTGCCCGGGAGCTGAATGAGGTCATCCAAAATGGCCACCCCAGCTGCCAGCTTCACGGCCAGACCCTGGGTCCTCCTCAGTGTTGATACAGCTGTCAGGGTCAGAATCTGGTTCATAGCCCTGGACCTCATGCTTCCCAAAGTTCCAGCTACCTGCCCAAACATAGGTTTTGCTCAGACATGCCTGTTCTGATATGGACAGGACAGCTCACTACTCCTGTATAATATTACTGTCTTCCAAGATGCTCGAAGCTCCCAGAAGAACTTACTTTTTTTTTACCAGCATTGTCAGGAGAACCTTATGTCAGTGTCAAAGACATTCTGCAAGACTGGTTGTTTGCCCTGTCGTGTCTTAGAAGCCAGGATAGAACGTGTGTGAAGAAACTACCGCGGACGGACAGCGTTTGAGGTGCTAGCCTGCCTCTGCGCTAGGTGGGGCCTCCAGAGAGACACATAGGGGGCTCTAGGGCAGCACTAATTCCAGAAATCTGCAGAAACATCCCACACGTGTCCAGACCACTGGTCCTAACCTTTTCCCTCCCTCTCGTCTCTCTCTCTTCTTGAGTTTTGGGCTCTTTAAGAATCTGCTGAAATATTGAGAACCTTCTCCTCCCCAGAACAAACACAGACCTTATTAATCCTCCATCACTTCTTACCGCACGTAGGTCCCATTTTAAGAACCTCAGTCTAGACGTTTAAAGAAAAGAAAAAGCACCCATGATGATCTCAACAAGCAAGTGACTGGGAACTAGGCTATCCAAACCTATTTGTAGAGGTGGGGGAGGGGGAAGAAGAAGAAAAGGTTTTCTTTTTTTTTAAGATTTTATTTATTTATTTGACAGAGAAAGATCACAAGTAGGCAGAGAGGCAGGCAGAGAGATGGGGGGAAGCAGGTTCCCGCTGAGCAGAGATCCCAATGCGGGGTTTGATCCCAGGACCCCGAGACCATGACCTGAGATCATGACCTGAGACCATGACCTGAGCCAAAGGCAGAGGCTTAACCCACTGAGCCACCCAGGCGCCCCAAGAAAATGTTTTCTGAGAGCAAGTGTTCTGTGAATGCCCAACTAGCCTTGTCTCTTTAAAAATTAACCAGAAGGAGAAATGCAATGACCTTGAGTTCCTGTGGGTTTGGACACCTGGAACCCCAGATTGTACCTGTTCTCTTGCCTCCTCTCTCCTTCCCTCCCTCGGGAGACAGTGATTTGGTGGTGAGACACATACCCCCCCACCCCAGCCTTGGATGTCTAGCGGGGTAGAGACAGGTAATCACCATTCCACTTGAGGTGCTGCAGGTTGCCGTAGAGAAGCTGGCCCGCCGCCCCCGCCGCCCGCGTGAACTCCTGCAGGCTCATGCTGCACAGGTGCTCGCCGTTGACATCGAACTCCTGGAAAGGGATGCAGGTGGCGTCCAGCTGGTTGGTGTCCAGGAGGTGCTGGAGCCACTCCCACACCTGGTACTTGGTCCAGTACTGAGGATGGATTTCATGCCACTGGCCTCCGAAAAACCCGCTGGCAACTGTAAAACAGGGGGCGGTCCTGTGAGTGACCCGTGGTTCTTCCGGGACATAATCTCGGACATGGGGAGGCACCGCTTGGCTGCCAGGTGTGGGCACAAAGGCAGTGGGTGGGTGCTGGAGCGTGAGACGGGCTCTAGAGAGGACGCTGTCTGGAATGTACCTCCCTGTCTCTCTGCACCCTCCCTAGCAGAGTACTTAGCCCTCGGCGCTTCAGGAGGACACAGACCTGAAATGCCCTGAGATTAGGAGCGCATCCCACAAAGTACAGAGAAGGCTAACACATCGTTACAGTTTCACCAACCTATTACCTATCGTCCACACCCACACAGTTCCCTTCCTCTCTTTTCTCACTCCCATTTTTAACTGTCTCTTACACACACACACACACACACACACATACACACACAACCCCAAATTCAGACCATTTTCAACCAAAAACGAGGCCTGAGAGTAAGATTCTTTTTCTCCATGATGCCTTTGCTCCTTCCCAGAGTGGTCCTGCTTAGCCGCCGGCTAACTGTGCTGATCTACCCCAGCCCCACACCAGTTATTATAGCCGCTGTGACGTCACTTCCCTACTCTGCTGCCTTCAGGAGCTTCCCATTATTCACTGAAATTAGGCAAAAAATGGCCAAGCCAGGCATTGAGGCTCCAAGTGACCCATCACTTCTGCCGTTTTTCTCTGGTTCTTTCAGCCTGGTTTATATCCTACCAGTCATTCCCTGTTGAATACTTACCCAGCTTGCAGACTCCGGCCACCCCATAAACCCATCACAGATCAACCCCCGCAAAAAAATTATTATTCAGGGCTTGATGTCCCCTGAATCTCCAACAGATGTTCTTGGTATTTCTCCTAATGACTTTTGTCATGTTCTGCTTTGCTTTACGTATCTCTAGGTTCTGGCTTATTTTCCTTTGTAAATTGTAAAGTCAAGGTCATGGACTCTTAGTCATCTTTGCCTCTCCTACAAAAACCACCTCAGAGGCTATGCCGTCGTAGGTGCTCTCTGTATATTTCTTGGTGGAATTTTTTGCCAAAGAAGAGATAATGTAGAAATCTAAAGGAGTTCCAGGTGCATTCAACAACCTGATGAAATTAAATACCAGTGAAGAAGTCAAGTTCGTCGAAGCCAATCGATATTGCTGAACTGGAGATGGGCTAAACTTCTACATAAGGGACTTTCCCATGCTTCCTTCAGAGGACATCACAAAGTCAGCCCACAGCGCTGGGAGGGGACGGAGAAGAGAGAGCCATCCTCTGGGCACATGGTAACGGACCTGAGATCTTGCCAACCCCTTGAAAGCAGAGGAGGAACTCTCGTCCAGGAATGATGAGGGGCAGGGATGAGGGAAAGACACTCCTGGAGCCCACTGAGCTGAAGTGGGGAACTGAACTTAAGGACAGACCAACAGCGGAAAACAGAGGGCAAGAAAACTGTCCCTGATTTTTTTTTTCTTCAAAGGCACATTAGATCAGTACTTCTCAAAGTCTAATGTGATCGTCAATCACCAGGGAATGTTGTTCCAATGCAGATTCAAATTCCATAGATCTGGGGTGAAGCCTGAGTTTCTGCATTCCTAGCAAGCTTCCATACGATGATGATGACGGCGATGATGACGATGAAGATGATGACCCATGAATATGGTTTGAGTGGCAAGGAGCTAAAGAGCTCCAAAGGTTTGAGTCTCATAATGGCCATTCCCTAGCCCTCAGCACCCCCAGAGAGGCTGAAGGGGGAATGTGTCCAACCCGGTCCCACTTGTGCTCATCCCCTATGAATCCATCCCCTTCTTCCAGACCTCGGGAGCACTAACAGCAGGAAATGGAGGTCATTTAGGGACAAAGATGAGCGCCATAGGTCACGCTTACCACTCAGTGTGTCTTCACTCCTCATACATCATGGCCAGACAAAAGCAGCCCTAAAACCCTCCGCCTGGGGCCTGGAGGAGAAGCCAGTTGTGGTGGGGAACAGGGGCAAGGATCGGAACAATCCTTATAGAAATCCTACAGAAATGTTCCCAAATATACAAACATACGGAACTCAGACTGAATACTTCCATGTCCCTCCAATTTTGGGGTGTCTCACAAAAAGAGCTGTTTAAGGATAGGATATGGTTTTATGGCTCCCTGAGGCTTTGATCTTTTTTTTCCAAAATAATTACACGACTATGACAGTACAGCTCTGAGTCTGCAAACGAGAGACAATAACTCTCAATAACCCGACAATAAGCTTCTCTATTTCCTCTTCCAACTTCACATGATCCAGACAAAAGGACAGTTCCCGATATCGTATCTTGTTAGAACCTGGGAGAACCAGAGGATTTTGTCTCAAATTGACCAGGGGATTCTTCCAGCTGCCGGGGGGCTCTTCACATTCCCAAAGATTTAGGAGAAGCTGTGAAATGCCTCTGAGTTCAGCTCTTGTCTGTTGATCAACTTACCGCCCTCACAGCATCAATCATGATTGGGAGCTGGGTCTTCTTTGGGGCCTCTGGAAGTTAAAACATACAAGTGGAACCCAAATTCCACTCCCTGACAAGCACACTGCCCCAGCGTTCTCCAAAGCATGCAGAAGGAACGCTGCCATGATCCAGGGCCCAGACTGGGGATGCCAAAGGTCTTCCAGTCTGAAGAAACTTCCTACCCAATTGGGAACCCCCCTTTGAGAGCCTCACAAGGAAGCGGAGGCCTGCCACAGCAAAGTTCACTGCCCAGAAAGGACAGCAGTTTTGTGGCTAGGTGACCAAGTAAGGGAAGGTCACCTGGCCACGCTTCCCAGCTTTATTTGACTGGGGTTCCGCTGGAGAATACAACCCTTCCATTATCCTCCGCCTCCTGCTTTACAGACTGTGCTCAGCGACAGGTCCTCTTCTTTCCTCAGGAGAAGCCCAAGCAGCAGGACCTCCTTCAAGGAGATCAGCAGCAAGTTTGGGGAAGGAGAGGGCCTGGCGCTCCTTAAACCCAGGGCAGCCTGAGGCCTGGGAGTCTGCCTAGACCTAAGGCCTTCACGGCAGGGGGTGGGGCCAGATTCAGCAATGTCTGCATTCTGTTCGCGTCCACAGTAAGCCACAGTTTGATCCCCAAACCCTCTATTAAGCCCCAGAAGCAGGTCCTCCCTTTTCTGACCCAGGGCTCTAAATGAAAGCGCTTAAGGGAGGCACATGGTCTCCTAACAAATCTCTCCCTTTACACAGGGAGGCCACCGGAAGATGAAGCAGAAAGGATAAGATGCTGGGACCCTGTCTTCCCGAAGTTCCATGCTTCCGCACAACACACGCGCACACAGGTGCACACGCACACATGCATGCAAATATGCACGTGCGTGCACACGTGTGCGCGCGCGCACACACACACACACACCCCTTTCTCGATATCCTATCTTGATATCCCTGCCAAACACTGTTAAAAGCATCAACAGGTGGCCTTCCCTTCTGGCATATCTTCTAGCACCCTCTCTGCCAGGCTGCCTCGGATACTGGGAAGAAACGATGGAAACTCTCCAACGGGCTTCTGTCTGGAGCCCGAGGAGCATGATGTGTTCTCCATTTCCCCGCATCCCCACACCCCTGCTGAATAAAACCTGTATTTTTCAAACATGAAGTTGGGAAATGAAGCCTAATGAGAGCAGAGGGGGAAAGCCCCCGGGGGGAGCGACACTGACACCCATCAGGTCCCCTTACCATTGCACGTGGGGTAGCTGTCTGTCCAGGCTGGCTGCTGGTGAAGGAGGTTGTTGCTGGGGTTGAGATTCATCACACCACTTCCTTCCAGAATCATGATCTGTAAGGGACCAGACAGGGCGCTCAGTCAGGGCCTCCTGGACAAACGTCGTCTGAGAGCACAGATCATAGAGTTAACCCAGGAAGAAAAAAAAAAAAAAAAAAGAATTTGTCCTTCCATCCATTGCCTCCAAAGCGTGTTACCACAGCGCTTTCAGTAAAAGCAAAACTCCCCGGCAATTAAAAATTTCCAGGTTCAACTTTCATATGCATGAGGCAAGTTTTTACAGCCCCTTATTCATAAATGAATAATCTCTGATCAGGAATGAAGCAGAGGGAAAGGCAATCGCTGCTCGCGGGGCGAGTCTGGCCAGCAGCCACGGGGCTGGTTGGTTTTTTTTTGTTTTGTTTTTTTTCTTTTTACAAAAGTGAAAATGCCAAAGAGATTTTGTGTGAAGTGGAATTGCAATCAATAAAAATCCAAGCCTGTAGCGGCCAACCCTGGGCACCTGTGCGGAAGCTCGGATCTGAAATCCAACGTTCACAAGTCCCCACAGCGGAGCAGCCCTGCACTCAGACACCTAGACACTAAGATTCCTTAGTGCAGACAGCCGCCACGGCCCAGGGCCACGGCCACAGCCGCATCTCCGAAGACTTCAGTCCTACCTCCCTAGAGCGCCTCCAGTATTGGGCTCCATGATAACATCAGGGATCAGTCTGTTTCTCCCTCAAGACACTGCCCCTGTCCTTCCTTCCTGGTGAAAATTCTGACAAGCTTTCTCTCTCCTTTTAGAGCCCTGGAGAACACTAGAGGCTTCGAAGCCGACCTGGACGTGACTTTCTCATCTCATTTTCGCAGGAAAGGGCACAGAGGAAGAGCCTTTCTCACATGGGGCCATTTGGATTTTTTGAAACGACGTAAAAATGTTACACTTTAGGAACAGTCACCTCTGTCCTCGGAGTTTATATTGGTCCCTTCCCTGAGGCCGGCCACCCTCCTCCTTTCAGACTCAAGCCCTAGAAATGTGTTCAATCACTCAAAAGAAGAGTTGCCTGTTTCCAGAAGGCCACCGAGCATCCCTCAGGGCCTGTAAAGATAACCTGCTCTTTCTAAGCTGTTGGGGCAGGGAGAGGAAGTAACCTTATAGCAGCAGCTCATGGAAATTTTTCTCCTATTTTGGGGAAATCTTGCATCCTTGGGTGTCACCAATGTCCCCAGGGTTGAAACTGATCAAACAGGGCAGTTCCAGCCCCCCCAAACCCCTCCCTCTAACTTAGCTCTTACTTCTCTGGTTCTAGGTAGGGGTTCAGAGGGGAGAAGAAGGGTCTGGCAGAGGCATAAAAATTCATTCGTGTATTGATTTATTTAACAAATATTTACCTGCCCTACAATGGGCTGGGTACTGTTCCAGGGACCAGGGACAGAGCAGTGACTGGGAGTCAAGCTAGTCCAAACAGGACATTCGTGATGATTATTAACAGTGTCATGGTTGTTTGGCAAGTAATTAGGCCTGAATTCTGCCTAAGTAGCAGGTAGAGAAGGAAAGATAGGACCCCAGCAGACCACGGACTGGGAAGAGGGCAGAGCCGGGTTCTGGGTGGTGGCATCATCTGTGTGAGCTTCAAAGCCAGAAAGAGCTTGATTCCAAGCTCTACCCCTTACCAGCTGCTTAGTACTAACCCAGACAAGTCACTACCCTCTCTGAACCTGTTTCCTCCCATGCAGACTGCAAGTCGCCGTACTTGTGTGCTTTGGCTGGAGGTTAAGTGGGTCTCTATGCCTGGACTGCTCAGCTCAAAGAAAGGCACGGCTTTATGGCCGGTGTGATGAGGAGGAGACTTGTTCCCCCTCTGGTAACCCAAACTAGAAACAATCATGGGCCTCAGTTTCCCAGCACAAAAATGTAAAGAAGGTGACTACTTCGATTCTTCCGTGCCTGGTCCGGAAGCCTCTTTGCTTCTCAATCCCGGAGAAGGGAGACCAACCCAAGCCAAACCTTCCTCTCCTTTTTCCCATCGAGGTTTCTAGAACACTTGCCCTCAGCTAAGTATTCCTGGGGGTACTCCAGGGCAAAAGAAAACCTGCAGGTCCCCCAGAGAGGTGGTTGGGGGAGGGGAGGGGCATGGCCGGTGTCCTGTTTGCTCAAGGCTGGGCTTGTTCCTTGCCTGCAGTTTGTTCAACCACAAGCAGTAGAAAGGTTACTGTTTAACCCTGAAAGAGCTGAAGCTCGGAGCCCCGCCCTTCTGCAGAGAGAAAGGACCGGCCCTTAGGCCTGGGGTTGGGGGTGGGGAAGCCTTCCCTGAAAGGCTTTCGGAAGGGTTTGCCTACAGCGCTGTTTCCAAGTGGCGTTCAGTGGGAGCAGGCCGGGCCCTGGGTCAAGCCCCAGCTACTCCTCAGCCAGTTCAGGGTTTCCATTCCTCCCCGCCCTCCACATCTAGAAGGCAGGCTGATATGAGGGCTAAGCACCCCAGCTTTGGATCTGGGGAGAGGTGGGCTCAGATCCTACATCCCACACTTGCCGTGCATGAGGTCAAGCCAGTCCCAAGCCTGTATAGCCCCCAAAAGTTTCCGATCCTCCCTTTCCCCAGCCATAAAATAAGAACAACCCCAAACTCAAAGCTGAGAGAATCAAACGAGGTCGTGCGTGTGGAAAGCTTAGCAGGTTAGAACAAGGAATTCAATAAATGTCACAGGATAGCACAGGCCACTTCTCCACTTGTGACCAAACGCCCACAAGCCCCTTCCCTTGGGGCAGGTGATCTTTTCTCTCTGCCATCTCCTGAAGGCCTCTGGAACTACTCTCAACCCACAGAGAAGCCTTTAGGACCAGGAGGCCCCAGCAGCCCCAACACTGCCGCACTGCTCCCTTGTGCTCCCCTCCCCCGTCCCCCCCCCTCAGGGAAAGCAGCCAGCTCAGTGAAGGGCCTTTTTTTTTTTTTTTTTTTTTTACAGGGCACAGTAAATGGTTACTACTCATAAAAGAGTTTTATGTATCTTAACCCTTACTGAGTCAGAGTTCACTTGAGCTCACCCAAGCTCCTGAGAAAAGGAGGTCAGCCGTCATGGCGCTGCCTGGCCACTGCCCGGGGGTGGACCCAGGAGGCCCGGGGTTAGCGTCCCTCAGAGCCTCTCCCCAAGTCCTACTCCCTCTGAGGCCCAGTCCCTCAGGTGGAAAATGAGGACGTTTGCCTCCCATCCACAGCCTCCCAAGCGTCTTGAGATCAAATGAGATAATAGATAATAAATGTCCCTGGAGAATTGTAAAAAAGCATGATTATAACCAGCTCACCCACACTCCCATATACTAAAGTACACTTTCTATGACACGTAGGGATTACTTTATGGGGTATAAAAAGCGATCCTTTTAATTACAAAGTAGGGGGATTTTTTTAATGCTCCTCTGTAAGCTTCCCAGTTTACCATCAGAGTAGATTTTATTGTTTCTTGAGGAAAAAAGCATCACTTAGATACAGGTAGAGACTTTGGAACCTTCGAGGTCTGGGTTAGAAAGCAGACACCCCATCCATACACCACGTGACTTGAGCAAGATAAGCTTTCCAAACTGAGTTTCTTCTCTGGTTTTCAACAGGGCATGGAGGGGAAGGTCGATGTCCTGTTTTGAAGGATGAATAACCTACTGGTTGGAAAGAGGGCTAGTCCAGCACGACACATGTGCCCTCCCGTAAAAATTAATTTCTTTCCCTTTCTTTAAATACCAATTCTGAAGGTGTTTCTCCACCACATTTAGCTTGTTCCCAAGACTGGAAGAAGTAAATTCGGAGCCTCAATAAGAATGATTCCACCTTTGAGTCAAAAGCAAGCAGAGAAAAGAACCCTCATCTCCTCATCTCTAGCTCAAGGGGGAATTCTGGCAATGACCCTGGCCACGTGCTCAGGGTGAGAAGCCGATTTTCTCAGCATCTGTGAGACTGACATCCTGGGCTGCAGGGGCTCCGTGGCTGTCCTGGGCATCGCAGGATGGTAGCTGTCTCCCCAGACTCTAGCCACTACAAGCCAGACACAACCCCCGCCTGGCCCCTCCCCCCAAAACGTCCCCTGGGGCCAAATCACACACACTTCCCCCACACTGGTTAAAAGGGAGCCTGTGGTGGCCGCAGGCTTTGATCATGCTGCTGTGGTGACCCTGGGTTGTCCCCTAACTTTTCTGAGCTGCTGTAGCCTCTCCTGGGATTGGGACCTACCGCAGAGGTTTGCTAGAGGATTAAGAAAGATAAGGGGCTTTAAAGCCCCTGCCCCATGCAGTGCTTGGTACAAATACAGAGTAATTGCTTGGTAAGTGATGGTGAAGAAAATGCACGGGCATCCGGGCCACCTTTGTCTCTTCCTAGGTGCTGTGCGTTCTGGGAACAGAGCAGAAACTTCTTTCAAACCCAAAGTGAAATGAAATGTGGATTATCCAGAGGTTTTTTCCATCTGCATTCTCTTACCCCTCCCTTCACAAGAGGCATCAGGGAGAATGGTGTTTGACTCTGCGCCCCTAGTGACTGTCCTGAGGTCCACACTCAGCCAGAATCTCGCCAGCCTCTGCACAGTGGTTCCTTTCTTTCTTTCTCCCTCCCTCCCTTCTTTCCTTCCTTTTCCCTTTCTTTCTCTTTCTTTCTTTCTTTCCTACCTTCCTTCCTTTCTTTCTTTTTAAAGACTTTTTTTTTTAATCATTTTTAAGTAATCTCTGCACCCAACACGGGGTTCAAACTAAAGATCCGGAGATTAAGAACCACATGCTCTTTCAGCCGAGCCAGCCAGACGCCCCGACCTGCACAGCAGTTTCTAAGACCGACACTTTTGGAGACAGAAATCTGCTCTTCATCCGAAGAGGGGGAGGCACGCACCCTGCCAGTAGACGGAACCGACGCCTACCTCACGCCGGGCTTCCAGTCAGGACCTTTTCGACCTTAGGCATCAACTCCCCTACAGATGATGAGGGCTAGGGCTTGGCCAATCCCAAAGGCATTTTTGCAGAGAGACAGCGCTGCCGTGTGCTGGGGTAGCCACAGCCCATGTTCTGGGGGGGAGAGACAGGCCACTTTCTGCTCCCCCCACCACTTTATTCATGGAAAGCTGCAGGTTAATCACAATCCCCACAGTGCCCTGATCGCTAAGGACTTGGACCATGTCTGCATCACTCACACGGAGAGACAAGCCACCATCCTCGTGGCCAGTCCTCCTCCAGGCTTCCTTCAAAACCTAAATTCCCCTTTAATATCAGCTTGGCCCCCACACACAGGGTGGGCTGGGTGGCGGGGGTTGGGGAAGGGGGGAGCCAAAGGGTTGACGGGATGACCCAGCACCTGGCCTGGCCCTGAAGTTTAAGAGTCTCACACTTTGGCTACTGCTCAGGGACACAAATGGGAGATGGTGGGACCTAGCCACAGAGACTGAATGTCCCTTATATATTCAAAGTGTGCGGAGCTCCAGACCTCGCCTCGCGTTGCTCTGCATCTCAAGAATGGCTCGTAAGAGGAAGAGCTCATGCCTCCGATGGTAAGGGTTGAAATCTTTTTTTCTTTTTTTTAAGATTCTATTTATTTATTTGACAGAGAGAGACACACGAAAGAGGAAACACAAGCAGGGGGAATGAGAGGGAGAAGCAGGTTTCCCACTGAGCAGCGAGCCTGATGCAGGGCTCAATCCCAGGACCCCCAGATCATGGCCTGAGCCGAAGGCAGACCCTTAACGACTGAGCCACCCAGGTGCCTGGGGTTGAAATCTTGATTCTGAACCTTGGCAAGTTGTGTTGACCTCCAGAAAGTACTATTTTCTCTAAAGCTTCAGTTTCCCTATATGACAAAAAGTGGGGGGACATGGAGCTGATATGTGGGAAAAGTGAAAATGTTTGTTAAGTTCTCACATATTAGCTTGTGCGTGACAAGGGCTCCCCGTGCGTCAGCTATCTAGAAGTTTGTCTCTAGACGAACTATCTAGAAGTCCGTGAGTCTCGTCTCTCTTTAAAGTGTGCTGCTTGGCTTCAAGAACAGTCTTGGGGTCAGGGTAGACCCTTCAGAGACTGGAGAGTGCAATGGTTGGGAGCGCCAGGCTCTGGGGTCAAACACAATTCACATCCTGGCTTTGCCAACTTGCTAAAAGGGCAAGTTTGGACAAGTTATTCAGTTTCTCTGGGCCCTAATTTTCTCATTTATAAACTGGAGATGATGTGAAAAGGGTTGTTGAAAGACAAAATGAAATGATACCTATAAAATCCTTGGAAAAGTGTTCAACACATAGTAAGGACTTGGGGAATGTTAGCTGGTTTTTATAATTATTATTATTATTATTTATTTATTGTGTTATTACTAGAATTTTATTGAATCTCCAAGGACGAAATTGACAGCCAAGTTTTTTCAAGCAAGACCTGGAACTTCTACCATCTACACAATGTTTTGCAATTCTAGCTTTAGCTGGCACAGTCAAGTCTATGTTGGACCTCCTGCCTCCCCACCCCTCATCTGGGGCCTCTGTGTGGAAATGCTGTTAGGCTCACTTGTGAACCGCCCCTCTTGGCCCCGGCTCACAGAAGCCGTGCTATGGTCCTCTGGGCATGGTCCTAGCTCAGGGACTAACAGCCATCCCTCCTGGTCCCCTTCCTCCCAGCAGACATACCATGCTTGGGACTGGCAGGAACGGTGGGAGAGCACAGCCCCACAGGCTCTGTGTTCTGGCCTCCACATTGGACTTTCACCTGGTTTGCAGGTGCAAAGGACAGCAGCATGTCTAAAATGGGGGTTCCTGGCAGAGGGTGGCCAGAGAGCTTCTCTGTCCTCCAGGCAGCCCTTAGCACAAGGAGCGCTCCATAACTGCAAAGCTGGGATTCCAGCTCACAGGGACAGAAAAGCAGTGGGAAGGAAGCACCCCTGGGACTCTGGCAGGTTGCTGGAGCCATTCACCCCAGAACCTAGAAGGCTCTGCCCATCTCAGGGTCCCGGCCAAGGCCAAGGACTGCTTGGCCGCTCTCTCTTCTTAAATATACAGAGAGAACCTGCCAGCAGAGACAAACACAACCAGCTTGGGTCGGGAGGGAGGTATGCCTTTTGCTCCATGGTGTGGAGGACTTGACGCTTTAAGCTATAAAAATACATACGTACATACACACATACGTATGTAATAACTATACTATAGAAGCTGGGGTTTGTTAAACATTTAAGATGTGTGAGCTCTGTGCTGAGTTTTACACGCATTATCTCAGTCAATATCCACAACAGCTCTGTAAGGTCTGATATCATTCAATAGATGGCCTATCTAAGGCTTAGAGAGGTCAGGTAATTTATTCAAGGTCACACAGCTTAGCAAGAATTAGAACTAGAAGAGATTTCAAACCTGGACTGTCTAGCAACAAACCCTGGGAATGAGCCACTTCCTGCTGAGAAGGGGGTGCTTTGCCAGAGCACAAAGTTGCCTTCAATCCATCCTCACCCCCACCTGCTGTCCATACATAGTCACAGCCTTCTCCCTGGGCCATCTGGGGCCTCACACCTTTACCAAGCTTCTCCAAAATTATAAAACTCTCTGGCTCGTTCAATTATGCCAGGACCCCGGTTGAGCCCCTCCTCCCTCTTTGTCAGATCAGCCTGAAGCCATCTCTCTTGGCAATGTCTCAGAGCGAGCCTTCAGAATGAAAGAATAGAAAGTCACCTTCATTTCGCCACTTCATGATATGCGCAGGTAGGAAAGCGTTACTGGCTTAAAAGCTGGGCCCTGATACTCCTTTAGCCATTAGAATAGATCTCTGCGTATATACAGTATATGTACAGACATATATATGAACATATATGCCATGCATACATACATAATATAAATACTTTTCCTATGACTCAAAGTTATTTTTATTTTATATTTTGGAAACAAACTACCCATAATTATTTTCTTCAGCTGAATTAGACCTCAGGACAGAAAGCCTGGTGTTCGCTGTGAAGGTGAAAATACACTGGGAGCAATCAGGGTCACAGAGTAGATCTTAAGCAAGGCTTGGCCTGCATTCCCTGTCACCAGGTCCAGAGGACTGTGAGTCAAAGTCACGGTCTGCCTTCCTCCTGACTCCTTTATTCATTCAACCACATCATCCCCGAACAGTCACAGAATTGGCTATCTTGTGGGTATTTTTACTCCTCAAGCCAGAGGAGCAATTAGGCATTTTAAATAATTACTTTTGTGATGACAACGATATCCAGACCACTCTCAGGCCTTAATCAAAGTTACCAGCAGGTGAATTCACAGCATTTGCCCTAAGGATATTGCAACAGTTTGCTGACTTCCTGTTTCAATATGACTATCATTTCAAAAGAACTACTCACAAAGAGGAGAAAAGAAAATCCACAAACATGTGAAATTTAACTGGATTAAGACAGGCAATAATTCATGCTTTCCAAATGAATCAAAATGTGAATCAAGCTTAGGGAATGCATTTGATCCTCTCGGGATTACATCACAGGTAATTTCATACCCTCATAATGTGTTTTGAAATAGACATTTCATGTTCCCAGGGGCAACATCTGAAGTATTATTCCTGGGCTTTCAAGCGTTTTCGTGAGTGATGATGCTGTGTCGGGAAGCCAAGTGTTGATCCATGATAGATACACTTTCCTGACGGTAAGCCATCTGGAAATATACATGTTATGCCGATCGTTATCATTCTTGGTGCCAGACCCAGACGAGACGCAGATACTGACAGAGGACAGGCACCAAAGTCGATCAAAAGACAAGATCGCCTTACATGACTTTCAGGGCCTTTATCAGCCCCTTTCAGACGTGGCAAACTAAGAAGAATGAAGCAAGTTTGACTAAAAGGTCATAGAGCCTTTTGACACTGAGGCTCTCATCTACACTCATCCGTACTTTGCTTTGCATATATTCTGGGGGCGCCGGGCCCTCTGAAGACCATCTCTACAGATCATTGACCCCTACATCATGAATCTTTAAGAAATCTCTCTTACACCCATGTTGGATTGAAATCTAAAGAAAACTTTGTAGTGGAGTCAGGGTTAGGAGATGTAAGTTTATTCCAACTTACGAGAGAAAGCCTCAGAGATTTTATTCTTGTCCTCTTTCTTAGCATGGGCATGGCTTATTCCCCTACAGTGACACCGGGAAGAGCCCCACTGTCCCTCTTCATTGATAGGTGAAGCAGGAACCAGACTGCGACCAGCAGGGCCATTCTGGACCTCTGTTTGGCAATGCAGTAATGAATTCACCATTTTCCCCACATCACTGTCTCCCTGCTAATCCCCCTTCTCCAGTCTAAAACCAAGTAATCATAAAATAGAGAGGAAAATGAATAGGAGAAGAAAAAGAGGCCTTGCTTCCTGTACACCCATAGGTCTCTGTAGGTCTTTGGAAAGGCACAGATACGGAGATGGGAGCATCCAAGATTCCCAGGATGCTTCATTTCCATCCAGGCTGAAGAGGCCATACAGGACTTCTCAAGGTTGGATCTATAGACCACCACCATCATCATCACCTGAGGAGGGGCAAAACGTCAGGTTTCCTGAGGTCCTACCCCAACCCTCTGAATCAGAATCTTCATTTTTTAGAAACTCCCTTTAATCAGTCCTCAAGCACTCTCATGGTTGAGAACCTCACCTCCTTGCCTTCCCTTGATGTTCACAAGAAGATAACCGACTCCAGGAGATAGTATCCTTGAAGGAAACATCTATGAATGGAAATCCATGTAAAGCCAGAGACAACACATCCCATCCAGAGAACTGGAGCTCCAAATCATCTGTGGAGACTCCATCGATGTCTTATTCGCCAACTTGAAATTGATCAGCTCCCAGGGCTCAGTACCACTGAACTGTGAAATTCACCAGGACTCAGTTACTCACAAGTACCTCCTTAAGGTAGGTTTGCCCCTCCTCAAGACTCTGATTGCTGAGTGAGCAAACCTGACCTCAGAACACAGCATTTGCCGAGGATTTCTATGACCATCACTTCCATCCAGAGAATCTCATGCCTGGCCAAGTCACCACTTACCCCCACCCCCATCTTAGACCCCCACCCCACTCCCACCCCCATCTTAGACTTTCAAAAGATGACTTAGCCCCCCTGGATTGCAGGCTTCATACCCCAGAAAATTGATGTCTTAGCCTTCAGTGGAGAGAAAGGGTCACGGAGACGTGCTTGTCTTGCTAATATAAATATTCATTCATCCCCCTCCAGTTACTATATATTTATTCAATGTCGACCAGATGCTGGGCAGTCTGCTAGGGGCAGGGGACACAACGATGAACAAAACACAGAGCTGCCTTGCCCTGATGGGACTAATTCAGCAAAGACACCGCTTCCCAAACAATGCTGGCTCTTTCCAAAGTTGTCTGAGTTCGTTCCCCACCTCCTGCTGTGGACAGAGTGAAGCCTGCCCAGAGGGGGCCAGGCCACCTGTTGGCATTTGGAAGCGACCAACCTTGGAAAGAACTGCGACTATGTCGAAAAGCAGGACCAGTCCTCTTCTGTCCAGTAACCCCAGGGCCTTGCCTTCACGGGAAACCCTTACTGAGCTGTCGAGTTGGCAGCCAGGATCATGCCCCCGAGTTTCACAAAGCAACCTCAGCCAAAACCAGTTTCCACTCGGGACAGGATAAAGTAGTTCGTTGTCTGGGTGGCTGATTGTCTCTCCCGAGACAATGGCGTGTTTATGTGTGGGAGGGTAGGGAGCAGGTTGTTAACACAAAACCCACCGTAAACAGAGCTGTTAATTCAGTTGCTGGCAGGGTCTTCTGTTATCTTCTGAATCCCTCCCAGAGGGTATAAGCCCTACCTTTTCATTTGAGTTGGCAGCAGAGTTATTTTTTTGCACCTGTTGCTCTGTTCCAATAACAACGCAGTTAAGCATTGATTTGTTGGAAAATAAACAGAAAAAAAGCAAAGAAAGGCATCTGCCCAAACAGCCTGAGCTGGTTCGGCTGAGCATTCATGCCAATTTGTTTTTCCTATAAAAACCGAAGAAAAACCTGTGCTTTCAGTTTGGATGCTACCTTCCCACTCCCTCAGAAGAAAAGGAGGTATCGAATTGACCCGCCAGAGCTGGCAGGGCCAGGAAGCCGGAAGACACTGTACTTTTCCATTGGCTGGTCCTGTGAGGGCACTGAGGGGTGTCCAAGAGCTGCAGAATGACATGGCCAGGCTCCAGTCAGCCCAGGTTAAAGTTATGAATCTGATCAGCAGGGGCAGAGAAGGGGCTGCCAGGATATGATCAAAACCCAAACCACACCCTTCCCAATGGTTGACTTCCGAAAGTCAACAAGGCCCAGGGAGTAGGTGTGGTCTACAGGTAACCCAGAACAGAGACTCAGCGTGCTGTGCCCAGTCTCAGTCCGGCCTCTCCCATAGACTTCCTACATCCAGCCCTGGGCAGCAAGCATAATTTGAAAACCTCCGGTCCCTGGACCAGTTTTTCCATCAGTGAAACAAGGCTAGCCATACCTACCTTGAAGGTGGACTGTGTAGACTCGCTCATGTCCTGCCAAGTGACTTGAGATCCCACGTCCCAGGTAGAAAGGACCTGAGATGTCCGGGTTCGGGGTGTGATTTCTGCATTAACTCAAGCATCACCACACTCCCTTTCTCATCGGTTTGTCAATATCACATGATGAGCTCAAGCCAAAAAGGGCCACAAAGTGCTAAACAAATCACTCCAATGCAGATCACAACAACACAGATTAAGCAATGGCATCATCACTCAGCCTTCAACACACACACAGTCCGAGAAAGCCTCCCGACACCTCTTTGTAAGCCCTGAGAAGAAAGCGCAGGATGTAGGCAATGTGCCATGTTCCCCTAGATTGCCACCTTCCCCCAGCTTTCTCTCAGCCTTCGGGTCTTCATTACCACCAGACCACTGGCTTAATGGGGGAGTCACGGCAGCCGGGGGAGGCCTCCGAAACGCCGCTTCTCAAGGAGCGTGAAGAACAGAGTGTTCCGACAGAGGAGGGGTATGGCTGGCTGGGCAGTCCCCAGCATTCTTGTAGTGAGCAGGGCAGGGAGTGGAGAGCCTCGGAACCAAACCGGGCAGCCAGAAAAATAAGAGATTTAACAACACCTTCCGTTGACTGAAAAATAAACAAGACCAACTGTGCAGGAATGCGGGAAGGGTGGAGAGAGGTAAGAGGTGGGGACTGGAGCCAGGGAGGGGCTGGGAGGGCCTGGAACAATGGATTTGACCATTTTGAGATTGAAGTTTCTTTCCAAGAAAAAATCAAGATGTTCCAGCCAAAGAAACATCAATATCAGCTACATGGCATCTCACGGACTAATGGCAAAATAACAACCAAAACTACGACAGCGATGATAGTTTCTATTCTTGGAGCGTCCCCAGTGTGCTAGGAATTGATCGAGCTAGGCTTTACATGAATGATCTCATTGAATCCTTGCCATACTCCCGGACACGGGTACTCATATTACCCCCATTTTACAGACGAGGCACAAGAGGTTAAGTGACTTAGCCAGGGACACAGAGCTAGTAAATGGACTGGATATATTACAATGACTGTCCCGGGGAGTTGGGGAGGGTGGAAATGACAGGAAATGCAACATCGTTCTCTGTCACTGAAAATGGATCCTTGTATTTCTGAAGTGGAAGAGGATGTCTTTTAGAGCCTCACACTTCCGTTTTGGGAAATGAGATCCTTTTAGAATGATTCCTATCGTTTTTTCCCTTCATGTGAGTAGGAAGCACACCTATCCTCCTTGTGCCCAACTATAAAACTTCCTTTAGGTGTCCAACCGTCCCAGTGTTACAGAAAGAGCAGATCATGGCCACTCCAACCCACCTGGAAAAACTTTGGTCTGACTTCTTGTTGAAAGCCCCAGATTGACTCAGGGGCTGGGCTTGGTTGCTTGAAGCCACCTCAGACATATTAGCCTGATAAAAGAGCAGTCATAATAACAAGGGAAAAAAAAAAACTGTTGAGAAGTGAAGGGGAAGTTATGGCTCCTTTAGAAGAGCTCCAGGCATCTAAGCCGTCACATGGGGATCCTGATGACAGACTTGCTGTGTCGTGTTGTAGACGTCACACTGGGGACAGACAGACTGTGATGTGTCATTTGGGAGCCTGAATTCCATCACTTTGACCAATTGATCAGGAAAGCTCCCCCCCTCCTTCTTCCACCACGTCCATGACCCTGGAACACTTTGTAAAAACATAGCTATAGAACGCAGACGGAACCTCACAAGGCTTATTCCATGATCATCTTTGAACTTGAGAAGCAACTACTATCTGAATTTCCTCATAGATTAGAGGATCTCCTCTTTAGAAGAAGTAGGGTCTTCTTTCTGCACAGATCATCGTTAAGTGACAATGGGCAAGAAGGCCAAGTTCATGCACATCACCTTCTTAACAAGAATGACAGACTCTCATCACCGGTCTCGTTTCCCCTTCCAGTAACACGCTTTGCTCTGCTTCTCCTAGCTCCCTGTGTATGTAGTAAGCGCCCTGGAGAATAAGAAATGAAAAACCCATAGCAAGGTAAGCAACTTTCTACCAGAAAGACTTTCCAAGGAACCAGGTACCTTCCAGTCCGTTGTTCAGCCTTTCCTCCAGTTGCTTTGGAGGAAAGAAATCTTTGATATTTAAAAAAAAAAAAATCACAAAATTCACCAACTCAGAAACTGCAGCATCCCTCAGCTTTCCACCAAAGGTCAGCTAGATGAGTAAGGGGGATCTCCAAGCAGATTCCCAGCTTCCCCATATCAGGAGCTGTCATACATTACAACGAGTTCATCACATGCAGGGATGGACCAAGCTTCGAAATTCACAGGGCTCGGTGTCCCGCATTCAAAAGTTTTAAAGAATTTCAAGACCACAATAGCAGAGCATTAAACCATGCCCAAGACCTTTCTAAGTGTCGAGCCCTGTGTTACTGCATGGGTTGTATACCCAGGACACTGACCCTGTCCAGGGGGTCAGTCCCATCCCTTCTCTTTACCTGCAGCAACGCTCTGTCACCATGGGGAGCAGGGGGGAATCTTTTGTCTCTGCCCCATAAATGACCTCCCACAGTAGTTGGTAGTATTAAAGTATGACATTGAACATGCCTGTAATAACACCTGGCTTACAGCAGGCACCCAGCAAATGCTAGCTGTTACTATTATTATTATTATTATTAATTATTATTAATCATTATCTCTATTATGCCAAGATCCCTCCACAACTCCAGAGCCACCCATAGGCAAAAACAATGAGTGGGAAGAACATATACCCTTGTTTTAACAGAGACCATCTATTAGCTGACATCATTCACAAATCATTTCAATGGCCCTATGCAAGAGAATGATATAAATTAAGGTTTCCTCGACTTTTATTTATATACATGGACCCATGTTGCATTCTGCTGAGACCTATGGACCCCTTCTCAAAATAATGCTTTTAAATGACAAATTAAAATAGCAAGATTAGAAAGGAAGTTTATATTGAAATACAATTATGAGTATACTTCTTAAAATTAATGTGTGAAATCATAATAATATAGGTGCTTCTTTATTAACGCATTAAACAAGAATATCTAGTGCAGGTCAAATAACGTCCAGGAAATCAAAGTAGTGATGAACACTGATATTTTGAGACATCGTCAATAGGCATAATGTGACAGGAAAATGTCTGTTAATCTCTCTTGGGGACAGTCAGTCACAGCTAATGCCATCCCAGACTTTTGCCTATATTTATATCGAGAGAAAATGTTAAATTTTAGTTAGATTATTAAGAATAAAAACATCATTCTCTTACACATACAAGTTCACCAACTCCTTGAATTTTTTCTACGGACACCAGGAGCCTCTTGGATCCTAGGTTAGAATCTGGCTCTTTTATTAACCGCAAGGACTGTTTGTTCAACTGCTAGAAACCACTTCCCCATGACTAAAACACACTATCAGACACTACAAGCATCATTTGAACAATTTACCAAGAGGCAGACCCCATGGGTCTTGGCACTTTGTTTTCAAAGCCTCTAGAACCCCGAGGGTAGTAGTCAGTATACATCTGGAGACCCTATCAAGAATTTTAAGGGTGGGCAATGGTATATGATGTTGTGATTAGTCAAGTGAACTGCCTGGGGGGGAATCAGTTTCTTCTGGAAGCCCCTTACATGCCAGGCATCAAACACACAGACAGGAACGTGCTGGGTGCGCACATCAGGTCTTCCCTGGTACTCCTCCGGGCTGTGGTTTGCAGCCAGCTCAAGACAAGCTCAATCCCAAGGTCCCCCATTAAGATGGTTCATCCCATGTCCATGCTGCCTGTCTTCCCCAGTAAAAACCTTATCGCATTTCTTTCCCAAGGTCACAGTGCAGAACCTACGTCGATCACCTTGAAAAACAGAATCCCAGAATTATACATCGAGTCTGACCCAAACGAGGTCCTCTGAGAACACCCATATTGAGGACTTATCCTCAATTTCCACTCTACAGATTACTAATTATTTACTCACAAGCATTTGTCTGGGTGTTTTCAGATTTTTCTGTAATAATTTAATCCTGACAACAGCATGGGCAGATGCCATTAACCTCGTTTTCCAGATGAGGAAACTTATAATCTAGAGCTTACATAACTCACCCAAACTCACTCAGCTACTCGGTGGCAGAGTCAAAACTCAACCCAGGTATTCTGACTCTAGACCTGGTATTCTCTGTAACACATTCCAGCTGCTTCCAGGCAACCAAAAACTCATAGCCTCCTGCCTGGTTCAGATACACAAGGGGCCAAAGTCTACTACTGTTCGGCAACGTCGTTCCACCCACAGCCTTCCAGCTGGTGGAGTTAAGACAGGTGAAAGGTGAGCTGAGACGTTTGGCTGAACTTGGGGCCCAGTCTGAAGCCCCCTGCAAAGACAGAACAAAGCTTGTGAGTGGTCATCATGAAGACTGCGCCAAAAATAGCCTTCATCTGCCAGACCTCACTAACCTCATCTACCAGAATCTATTGTTGGTCCTCCCGAGGGAGTATTTTCAAAGGTTCCTGAGAGGGATCATAAAATAATCTCTACAAGACAACCATATTCTCCAAGCTTCATTGTCATATACAACACGTAGAAAGCCCTCTCTGTATTCCATGAAAGACCCGATAGACTCAGAAGTTTGTATCAAGCTGAGAAAGGGCAGGCAAGCTGGAAGAAACTTCTCTTATCCACGATTGACCCAATGAGACCCAGCCCCCAAGATTGTTTGTGGTGTGTCCATGACACAGAGTGAGGGGGAGGTGACAAAAGATGTAGTTTTAAGGTCACCACAATCACGACAACTTCCAAAAAAAGTGGGCATCTAGATGAGGTCAGACAAAAGTAAAAATAAGCAGCGATGGTAAAATAATGGGGTTAATGAGGAGGTGTCTAAAAATATGATAAGCATTTAGGTTCCTTTTTATTTTTTGGCTTTGTTTTCCTCAGAAAACGTGTTTTAAATAAACAGGTAGATACCCTAAATAATAAGGAAGATGCTTCTAAGAAAGGCAGAGAAGGAGGCTCTAAGGGTCAGGTGTGAAGAAAATAGGAAGAGGAGAGATAATGTGAATCCAATGAACCAGAACAAGGCGCCCAGCCCACAAAACAAACCGAAGACAGAGTGCGGTTAGGTGCTAGTGAAATGAATTTTCAAAGGAGTATTTTACAGGGGGTCTCTTTCAAAACAAGACCAATTAACCCCCCTGGATCCTCCTTAAATGGGCCACTCTGTCTGACCCTGTTGCAAGCTCTGGGTACTCCAGATTCAGGCTGAGGCCCTCTGAGAATACCAAGTCTCCAGGGGGGCTGTCCAGCAGCCGGGCCAGACATACTCTCCTTCTGCTTGTGTCTCAGTTCTCCTGTAGGAGATGGGAGCCCATCTCTGGCTAATAATCGCTGGGCAGCCAGTAAAGCAAGCTGATCAGCACCCCGCAAACAGAGTGGGCTTCTCTGGGTGCCTGAATGTTTTCAGCGGGCTACTCTGGTGTCCTACAGAAGACAGCATCAGAGCGCCCCATGGCCACATGCCTTGGTCTACTTGCACAACCCCACCCACCTCGGATGCCCGAGGCACACTGATAGAGATGAGACGTTGTCACGCAAGCAGATGCTGACACCCTTAATGAAGACTCCGGGAATCTGGGCTTTGTACCTCCCCCAGGGATATCCCTTCAGCCAAGTTCCAAAGACCTTAAGGAAGGGCTCCCGCTGACCTTCTTGCCTGTGTCATTCTTACCAGGGTATCCCCTAGCCCTTCTCAGCTGCTGCAGACTCAAGCAACACCTGCTGACTGCTAGGCTTACCTGCCTTCTCCCAGCATCAGAATCTGAAGGTGGAAACAGATCTTAAAAATAATCAGGTTCAGGGCGCCTGGGTGGCTCGGTGGGTTAAGGCCTCTGCCTGCGGCTCAGGTCATGGTCTCAGGGTCCTGGGATCGAGCCCCACATCAGGCTCTCTGCTCAGCAGGGAGCCTACTTCATCCTTTCTCTCTGCCTGCCTCTCTGCCTACTTGTGATCTCTGTCTGTCAAATGGATAAATAAAATCTTTAAAAAAATAATAATAATCAGTTCAAATGCCTTTGTCTGGACGATGGAACTAAAGCCCAGAGAGGTGGGGTGTGCTTCCCTGGGCACTCGGTTTTGCCAGGACTAGAAAACCAGGTCTCCTGACTGCCAGTCCTGTGGCCTGCCTTATGCACACTCCACTCCCATCATTCCAAAATGTAAGTCTGAAATTCTTTGGGGGAAGATTCTTGAAGAAATATCTTTTTTTTTTTCTTCTCCTCAGCAGCCCCGATACATTTGTATCAAATAACTCTGAGGGATCCATGGAAATTTCTATTCTAGCACCTCTCGGCTTCCTGACATTAATGCCATTTGGCTCGAACATACGCCTCACCCTCATATTAGCTGCCGTGGGAGCCAATATCCCCACTGCATTATTTGTTCCCTGCACACCCCAGTAACTTGGTCTTTTAAAACCCCATCAAACTGAAACAAACATGATAGTCACCTATGTCTAGTGAGAGCCCGGTCACCTGCATCTTAAAACAGATCATATTATTTAAAATCATATTATTAAAAATGAGACAAGAAAACACTAAATAAAATTTATTGTCGTCCTCATCTCTTCCATTGTTCGGCAACAGATTTAAGACAACACTGGCAAGATTGTGCCTGCCGTCCTCCCTCCGTCTTCAGAGGGCAACTCCCTACCGCAGACTCGGTTTACTCAAGCTGAAAGCCTCGACACGGCATCAGTTACCCGGTAACAAACCAGGGTGGCAACTCGCAGTTCTAAACACAGAGCCCACAGTGGACTCCATGCCTCCCAAGCAGAGCCCCACCCAAGCAGGAATGACTATCACTTCAGTTTTACCAGAAGGAGATCTCAAACAAGGGAAATGGGCTGAAACAGCCACCAAAAGGTGGCACCGATATCAAGTTCCAAGTTCACATTTGGTTTCCTACAACTGTGGCGTTACTCCTCAAATGTGCTAGCCGGTTCTGCCGTGACTTTCTTGGTATCCACCCCACCCCACCACCCAGAGGTCTCTGAAAATCACATCTGTTGGAAAGGGGGTAGAGAGGCCTCCATCTGGAGAAAGGGGAACAGAGTGGAGGGCTTTCAAATGATTCGTTTAACCTTTTCTGTCTGTGCCTGATGCTTTTGCATCAGCTTCTGCATCGAGCAGAGGAGGTCTAAATCATACAGCCCAGGGCTAAAATTCCCTAATTTGCAGAGCAGGGGGAGAAAGAGGAGAACATAAAACATTACAAGAGTCCAGAAAGCTAAATTCTACTTCCTAGAAGTGAACTTTGGCCCAAAGCACTCACATTCTGACCTGGGACCCAATCTGAGTTTCTTCCACTTTCCAATTAGCTAATTGAATACAGTTGAGTAAATATCTTAACCTCTCAATTTCCTTTTTGTCTCAGCGTCTCAAGGGTCAAAAAGATATTGAAAGAGGTAATTTAGTGGGAGCCGAAAGGGCATGGAACCATTAAGTGTGAATGTAGGGCTCCTCAGAGGTCCAGAAAGATCCAAGACATTTCCATTTGGGGGAGCTCACAATATATTAAAAAATGGAGAAAAATGATCAAAAACCTATTGTTTGAATTTAACAAACAGATACTTCCTAACACAAAAGGACAAATAGAATTGAATTTGCGATCTTCTGTACATACAAGACCTGAATCAAATTCCTTGCTCTGCCCACAGTCATTCTAGAAGGGGCCTAATGCCACCATCCTGAACAGCAATGCAAGAGAACCTACAGCAGTCATGCCCTCCAAGTTATTTTCTTTTAAAAGACTTCTATAAAATACTTTGAAAACATGAAGAAGGATTGTCTCCATTATATATGCTTTTTCCATTGTGATCACAGACTTCCCAGGGGCCCTCATTTCAGGTTCCCATGGTTTTTCACATCCATCCACACAAGCCATCAGCAGTTAGTGTAGAAATGACAGGTCCTACACCACGCTGGACTATACGAACACAGAATGGATGACTTATTTCATAGTCTCAGAATGCCTGATCTCCAAAAGAGGACAAGTGAAGCCTTCTGTCAACTTCAAATACAGCTGTTAAAATTACTCCTGAAATCTTTGAAGAGCCTTTTTCTGGTGGGACATCTTACCCATGAAGTGCTTCCTAATGACTTCATCTTCCCTATTGGATATCAACACGTCCCTTGACCTCCATGGCATTAATGCGTGGCCACTCCTGGTCCTTGTCTACCCTTTTACACACTGAAAGGCTCTATCTGAAGACATCTTCACACCCATGCCTGCAGAACCAATTCCTGAATTAGTCCTCCCATCGAAAAGTTCTCAATCCAAAATCCCCCAATTTCTCCCTGTGACTCAGGTCAGCGCAGATGACTAGCAGAGACACCTGTGAACAGAGACGCACGGGGTCTCCCAGTTCATCTTAGAAAGACACAATCTTTCCACAACACTCAAAGGCAGGCAGTGAAAATGTTACTTTCCTGACTGGATGTTGTTATTTACTCCCAAAGTGAGTCCACACTGTTCCCAGTTCTACCCACATTGAGACCAACGGCGCGTCTCTATGGTGGTCAAACAAATGAAAAGAGTCCCTGTTTTGGAAGGCATTTGGTGCTGCTGACTCACGTCTGCCTGTCCGGTCTTAGTAGCCCATGATGGCACAAACGAAGGGTTAGTCTGTCCCCTTGCGATGTGGCAAAATCCTTTGTCATTTTTTTTTCTGGAAAGAGCCATTTTGAAGTGTTCAGCTCTCCCCAGGGTCCTCACCTCCTTGGACTGCCTGACCACTTTTTCCAGTGTGAGGGCAGACACCATCACCCGTTTCCAGCCATTTTCCAACAACAGATTACACCAAAGACAAATCTGCCTTTCTCTCCGACCGATGACTCAGAAAAACTACCAAGAGAAGACGTCTCTAGAAAGTGAGAACATGTGCTCTGAGCCCCAATGGCTATTCAGCCAACCCTGTGTTTCACTGAGTTATCTCACGGTCACCTGTCCCTGGTTGCCTTTTTGTTTCAGAACTCAACCCAGGGACATGGCTTTGCCATGCAGAGAGAGGGAAACCAGGAAGCTCTTTAAATTCGTGGTGGTTGGAAGTCCAGACTCAATGCGGCAAATTCACAGATAATACCCGAAGAAGCCCAGCTGCCTCCCAAAATAAGACTCTAGCCGGCTCCAGTGAGGTGAGCACAGGTGAGACGAGCTGCACTTCCTGCCAGCTGCCTCCGGGAGCCTGTTTTACTTTCATCTGATTCAAGGCAGGCTGCCCTTTCCACTCAGGTGTTTGAATTCCGGGTTGCAAAGAAGGTTTAAAAATAAAAGACTTACCTCATTTACCTAAAGATTCTGGGTGGGAAATCCAATAGCTGTGGCGAATGGAGGGGAGGCAGCAGGCAGCCCGCACGCCAGCTCCCACGGGGACAGGGAGCCACGGGTGTTATCACGTCTGAGCCCTCATCAGAGTGAAGATAAATGCATATGACAATAATTTTAAATCATTTTGTAGGATGTTAAGCAATAAGCCACCAACCGGGAATTCCCTAAGTCACTTCCCCCTCTTCTGATTGGCTGCCGGGCTCTTTAAAAAAATAAAATAAAGGATTACAAACATTGGCTCATTTGCATTTGGCCAACTCACACGTTAGTGTTCAAACAAAACAGGTCTAACCAGGTTATGCCTGTGTCTCAAGAACAGAGAAACGACCTGTTAATGGATAAGGAATTGATTTGGTGGTGACTGTTCTTTTCAGCTTAGAGACTGTTTCGGGGGGAAAAGTGCCATGCTAGCCCCCCAAAGACACCATCTCCCCCAAGACACGGAGAAGCGAACTAAGCAGAGGTTCAACCATGGAGGCTATGATGGGAGTGGGGAGTGGGGAGTGGGGGCCCTCTTAAACACCTATCTCGTGTACTAATCTGTATTTAGTCGACTCCGCTTTGGTATTAAGACCTGTGTCCTGGCCGTGCAGGTACCAGGGTCTGACAGGGCTCTCCCCAGGCGCCATGATGGCGTCTTTGACAGTGACACTTGGCAATGTCGATGGACTTGGAAAAGTCACTCTCCCCCGACCCCAGCTCCAGATGAGAGCTTTGGGAAATCTGAAGGAAGGGTCCTGAGAGGGAGAGAGGGTCCACTCTGAGCTGTTCAGGCGGAATAGTCAACCCTCAAGGGCTGACGATCCAGTTGGGGTATTACCCAACTTCTTTATCCCTTCTTGACACTTACAAGGTCTTTTTTATGTTGACACTCCCTATAGGAAGGAACTAGAGAGAAAAAGAGCTGAAACTGGAAATAAAACAGTGTGGACAATGGGGCACCTGGGTGGCTCAGAGGGTTAAGCCTCTGCCTTCGGCTCCGGTCACGATCCCAGGGTCCTGGGATCGAGCCCCGCATCGGGCTCTCTGCTCAGCTGGGAGCTGGCTTCCCCATCTCTCTCTGCCTGCCTCTCTGCCTACTTGTGATCTCTGTCTGTCAAATTAATAAATTTTTAAAAATCTTTAAAAAAAAAGAAAAGAAAAGAAAACAGTGTGGACAAGAACTATACAGTCCCAGTCTCTACAAGGGGGAATCCTGGAGAAGATCCATGAATTTCAAGTGCCCTGGCAACCCCCATTCCCCTGGGCCAAGGGCCTGCTTCACTGGGTCACAAATGCATTCCCGCCATGTAGGTGAGTGACGGCTGCTGGCGAGGAAAAATACCACCCCCTAACCATTAACTTTCTCTCTTGGGTCTTCCTGGACACTGGCCTGACATGAGCCAAGGGTCCGTGCAGACTTCTTTAACTCATCAGAACTCCCCTTTGTGGGAAAGAAAAGGGAAATTGAGTTTTGGCAAAGAAACAAAGATTTTGTGATCAAAACCAAGAAGTTCCTTCTATAAAAAAGAAAGTGTGTATGTGGGCAAAGACTGCAAGAACAAGAAGTAAGTGTTTGTGCTATTCAGATGGAATGGTGAGGGGAAGCAACATTCCCTCCTTGCCTGTGTTCCTAGTTTATGTAACCTGAATGCAGAGGTTTGGGAATGTGTGAAAAACTTGGTGGGAGAGCAGGGGTGCATTCGGCAGGATCTTGGATCTCAGGCAGGTCTCGGAGATTTGGAAGGTTTGGGGAGTGCAATTTAGGCAGCCCTGAAAAACCCCTTTGCCTCTGAGCCTCCACCAAACTTCGCCACCCTCCCCTGTTGTCCACCTGTCTATTTCCCAAGGGCCCTGTTAAAATGCAAATGTCTGATAAAACCAGTAAATGTCATTACTGCGCATTATCACATTAGCCCCAATTAGTCTATCAGCTCCAGATCTGAGAGCAGAGCCCTGAGGGAACAGACTGGTGACGTTTGGCTTGAGAGATGAATCAGGAGCAATCTCAAGGAGCACCTCCACCCACGGGGAGTACTTGCATGTGCGCATGTGTGCGCGTGTGTGCGCGCACGTGCACATGTGTGTGAGGGCGTGTGTGTGTGTTGGGGGTGGGGTGCTGTGGGCTGTTATTAGTGCCAGTGTGACTCCAGGAAGTGAACTTGGCCTTCTTTACCATTTTGCCTGAGATGAACCTGAGACCACAGTGGGGCAGGTGGCATCGAGGGGCTGTGTGGTGAAGAGGGTACACTTTAGGGACACCTGGGTGGCTCCGTGGTTAAACGGATGCCTTTGACTCAGGTCATGATCCCGGGGTCATGGGATCGAGCCCCACATCGGGCTCCCTGCTCGGCGGGAGGCCTGCTTCTCCCTCTCCCACTCCCCCTGCTTGTGCTCCCTCTCTCACTGTGTCTCTCTCTGTCAAATAAATAAATAAAATCTTTAAAAAAAAAAAAAAGAGGGTACACTTTAAAGGCAATCCCAAAAGTGGTGTGGCTCACTGGTCCAGGCCCAACCACTTACAATTTACAGTCCCTTTCATTCCTAGCTGAAGAGTTCTGGGTACATCTGCATTCCTTTATTTGCTCTTCTCCTGCTATATTCCATCAAAGGACTGCTCCCACAAGGCAGTCCCCAGCAAAGCCATTTGGAGATGTTGGCAGTGGAAAGGGATGGAAAGATGTTACCTCATACTCACCAGCTGTTCTATTTGTGGAGTCTTCATGTATATAAAGTACCTAGCGATGTATCTAGTACTGGGTTCTTGTCAAGTATTGGTTCTTTTCTTTACCTGGATCTTAGCTGAACCTTCTAGAAGAAAGACAAAAACAATACTTCCTCTTTCCCTCCCCCCACCCAAAAAACACCCAACCTGGATTTTTTTTTTTTTTTGGCATGTTAAATCCATAGAGAAATTTCTTCAGAGTATAAGGTCTTTTACCCTACCTATGATCAATTTCAACAAGACAGCACTTGCATCAAATTAGATGATTGACTGATAGATGATAGATCAATAGATAGATCGATAGAGAAAAAAATGGATGGAAGCCCTGATTTTTTACTGAGAATGCTACAAGTTGGATTTAGGGCTGAGACCTTCTGTTGCAAGAGTCTCAAAATACATCAAGCACGTCTCTCCTGGATATGAAATTTACAAGTGTAACCACAAAAACATCAAGTGCACCAGAACCTTTACACAGATACGCCCTTTGCTTCCTAAAAGTCATAACCTTCTTGAGGAGGAATCAGGCAAGGTTCTCATTATCATGTCAGTCCTCCAATCCTAACACAGATGCCTTCCATTCTGTGCTCCCAGGACTGGGAGGGCAGAGAGGGGTAGCGGGGAGAGATTGAAGAAGACACAGGAATGTGAACAGAGTGCTGAGACAGAGCCGACTGCCTGAGCTTTACAGATGGGAAGACTTAAGAGAGAGGAAGAAAATGCAGGTTGCCCTCAGGTCAAGATCCAGGTAATACTGGGATCGGGAATGAGCTCTACAAACCTAGTTACTCTTCCTGGTCTTCCGTGCAGACCAAGGCCGCATTTCCCTGTCCCAGATCTGCACAAAGACACTTGAACCAGGTCCTGATGCTGGTTCCCATAGAAGAAAAGGAAGGTAGAGCGCACCAGACCAGGCAGTGAGCAATAGCCCAGGACCCTGAGTTCAGTTGGGTTGTCTACTAGAAGACTCCCCTTTTCTAGGAGACATAGAACCAAAGAACCTCAGGAGACCTTACTTCCTAAATCAAGGCCAAGATAAAGAATCTCTCCAAGCCAAGTATCAAGCCCTAAGGGGTCTGAATCTTAATACTAACACAGGCTGTGGTTACAAGGTTAATGAGAGTTCCGTGCTTGCTTTGCGAGAAAGAAGATGCTTGCTTACTTTACAAAGCACCTTTTAACTAGAGGCCCTATATTTATTTTTGAAGGCAAGTGTGTGTTTGTGTATATTTCTGTCTATCATCCCCTCTTCGTGACACTGAGTTACCTCCAGGGCAGAACCTGACAACTGTGCAGTGAGAGCCACACGAGAACATCACTGTGGGACAGACAGCAATGAGAAGTTCTGTCTATGGCGGAAGATGGTTGCATAGAGCAGAACGTGATCACCAATTACCCTGGCTAGAGGCAAATAAAGAACTAGGATTCATAAATAGCATCTTGCCTCTTAGCCTCCTCCCTTCTAAAAGCCATGTTTCCCAAATCCTTACATTTTGACTTAGATTAGATTCCCAGGAATCTTCGAATGTCCCGAGGAGAAGTTTCCTGGGCTTGGGGGCGCCTGGGTGGCTCAGTGGTTTAAGCCGCTGCCTTCGGCTCAGGTCATGATCCCAGGGTCCTGGGATCGAGCCCTGCATCGGGCTCTCTGCTCGGCAGGGAGCCTGCTTCCCTCTCACTCTCTCTGCCTGCCTCTCTGCCTACTTGTTATCTCTCTCTGTCAAATAAATAAATAAAATCTTTAAAAAAAAAAAAAAAAAAAGAAGTTTCCTGGGCTCGGAAGGTTCTGTCTAGGAGGTCTGACATTGACAGTTGTCCTAACAGATTTGCATGGCACCTCTGATCATGCCTTTTGCCATCACTTCTGTGCCTACAAGCTGAGCAAATCCTCCACCAATGGCACATACCACTGAGCCTCTGAGGTAGGGGACAACCCTAGTGCTGGAGAGGGACAGGGTGGCTTACCATGTCTGGAAAGAATGACCCATTTCCCACAAGCATGTACACATAGCTGCCCTTCGGGCCACGGAGTAAATCGCCAGTCTCAACCAAGCACAGACTAGAGTTTTCAGAACTCCCCCTTCATATTTAATTATTCTCAACATACTCATTCTTGCCCGACTTAAATCACCCTGCTCTGTTCCTTTACCTGTGAGATACCGCACTCTTTCTTACCTTATCTTTCCTCGTGAACAGCTCGAGGCTCAGTGCCAACTTCACTGCGGAGATAAGCACTTCGGTTCTCCAACCCAGCAGCTTTGAGTGTCGAAACCGTATGCCCGTCAGCGACTTCGAGAAGGCACTTTTCTCATCCTCAGAGCAGGAAGACGAGGCAAAAGTTGGCCACTTCCAGGGCAACCTGCTTGCAGCCAGAATTTTCTTCTTTCTTGTTTGGGGAGGTTTCTTATAATCATAGCAGATGTTTTATATTGTTTCAGCATAAGAACAAATAGATATTGTTTTAGCCTAAGAACCCATGTGCCACTCTCACGGAGCCCCCCAGACAGAAAACGGAATGAAGAGATGCCGCTGTGTATGGATGGGGGGGAACATACCTGGCCTCTCCCCTAGTCTATTGCCCTTCCTGGCTTCCCCCGGCAGCACACAGCTCTCTGCTAGATGGTCCTTCTGACTCTGATCCTTGCTTTAAGCCGATGGAGCCTCAGAACCACCTTCACAACTCCGGAGGCTCTCTCCACGCCTACCAAGTGACACATGCAGGGGTCGATGACAGCAGAGACAATAAGCAATGTTTTGTTCATCATGATCTATTTATATTTTGTGGGCTCGCATATTATTCCACTCATGATGAACCAGAAGACTGGGTTCCTACCACCTAAAGGGACATTTTAATGGACCTGACCATGGGTGAAGGTCTCCCTGCGTGGTCTCTTTTACCCAGGGACTATGAGAGACAGCGGACTCTCAGACCCAAGGAGAAAATGTGTAAAATCACCGTCTAGATGCCTAATGATTTGGGAGAACCCATCATTTTGGAAGGCTAGGGGTGCTTGGAACCTATTCTCTCACCCTAAAAAAAAAACAGGGCTCAGCTTTCTCGGGAGCAGTTGGTGTGATAGAGAGGAAATGGATTTTGGAGTCAGGAAAACCTAGTTACATCTACTTAAACTTTAGGTCTGAGTTTCCCTAGGTGTCCTTTGGGAATCTGGACTTCTGGGGAGCTGTAGGGAGTTAAGTGAGAAGTTGTGTAAAGCATTAGCAGAGTGCCTAGGACTCAGTGGGCTCTCAGGAAATGTGTACTGTCTCCTCTAAGTAGGAGCCTTCAGTCTTCAGTGATCCCCTGAATGATACATGAGGCTGTGTACAGTGGTCAGCAAACTAATTCTCCATGTTTCAAAAGACAAAAGAGGAAAAGGGGGTTGAAGACGGAAAAGTCGTAAGAACAGAGAGTGATAATAACTACTCACATTTATGATGTTTTAACCATGTCCTGGTCACCAGACCGAGAATTTAATTTGCATCTGCTCATTGAATCCTCATAAAATTCCATCAGAAAGGTGCTATTACCATTCTTACTTCACCGATGAGGAAATTAAGCCTCATAAGCCTGAGAAGTAATCTGACCAAGGTCACACAGTAAAGCTAATGGCTAGAGCTCAGACCACAGTCGTTGTCATTCCAAAACGAGATCTCCAAACCACAACCCTCTACCAAAAAAGAGAAGTTTAAGAGCTTGTTGAAATTTGGACTATAATACCTTACTGAGGCAGGGAAAACCGAGCTCCATCCTAGAAGGCAATTGGAAATGTGAATGTTTCTAGGAAGAAGGAGATGGTAAAGTCGAAATGAGAAAAGTATGAAATAAACAAACAGGTCTGGATCCTATTATGAAAGTCCTCAACCCCTTCCCTTCAGTACCAAATACTTAAAAAGCTAAATGCTCAGAATAAGAGTAGAGGGGAAACCCATTGGAAAAGCTGTGACTTGGTCTCGCCTGGGAAATCACGAGACTCTTTTGACACAAAGGTCACTGTGCCACCCACCAGGCTTAATAGCACTGGGCAGGCTAAATACCACAGTGAGAAGCCCGTAGGCATCTGGGTCCAGAAATGGCAGAGGTGTAGATCAAAGAGTCAGTGCAGTGATGAAGCCATTAAATATGAATTTTGAGTGGAATCTAGTTGAGGGTGTGAATTGCTATCAATTCCTAGTTTTCTTCCATCCCCGTTCTTCATAAGCAGTTGAGAGTGGGTCAAGGCAATATTAAATGCTAATTAATCAGATTCCGCCCCTAAGTGTATTCCAGATAGATACTGGGGCGGGGGGGGAGCACCTGGGTGGCTCAGTGGGTTAAAGCCTCTGCCTTCAGCTCAGGTTATGATCCCAGAGTCCTGGGATCGAGCCCCACATCGGGCTCTCTGTTCAATAGGGAGACTGCTTCCCTTCCTCTCTCTCTCTGCCTGCCTCTCTGCCTGCTTGTGATCGACTGTCTGTCAAATAAATAAATAAAATCTTTAAAAAAAAGAAAAAAGAAAGAAATTAGGAACTCTGGGTCTGCTCGTGCCTCTGGAAAGAATGCATCTAGACACCTCCTGGAAACAGCATCTGAGAGTTGACAAGCATATCCATTGGGACTGTGCAAAAAACTAATTTGCATAAATAAATTATCCATTCAGTCCATTCAAAACATGTGCACCTGCACACTGGTGGAATGTCAAGAAAGAAGCCATCGGAATTATTTCTGAATAATTATCCCATATTTGAGGGAAGTCCAGATGAAATTTTCCCTCGTGTATCATGGCATGTCTATGATTTTTCTCCCCTATCTCTCCCTCACCTTCATTCTTAGCAACTACATGTGAGTTCAGGGTTTGAAATTACTCAGTCTGTGTTCCTGGACAAGGACAGTGTACCACACAGTCATATTTGAGACCTAGTTTCTTTTATGACAGTGCCCCAGGAAAGTTTTATGAGAATCTCGATTTAAGGTTTGAGGTTAATGGCTCTGAAATTCTGAGAACCAAAAAATATTGTGTAGGTGGGTGTACAGTAAAACTGAAATGAGGAACTCCTTCTCTACAAACTGAACCCAAAATCTGTACTGTTGGTTCATCTGAAAACTTCTGTCAGTGGGCGGGGGGGCAGCCCTACTTTAAAAGGAACCAGCCACAGTCTATCCACTTCCTTACAGTGGAAAACATGGAAGCCATCGAGTTCTGTTAAGCTAGAAAGAAGGGGACACAGGGGGGAGGGGCAGGAACCACCTCTGACAAGTTGACTGTGTGAGAAAGTCACGGTCATCTTCCTGGGGAGGTTCTCCAGCAACAGCAAATTTGGTGTTGATGGACTTTTTCCAAAAGACTTCAAGGTCTGCCCAAGCCTCACTGTCCTCAAACTCACCAGTTTGTGGGTCTCCACGTTGCCAAAGCCACCAGAGCAGAAAGCCTCAGGGACTCCAACCCCAGATCTCACAATTGTGTGGGGTTGAGGTGGAGGGGGGGGGGTACCCTTGGCAAATGTCTGATTTTTGCTGATCTCTTTTCTTTCCAGCTTGGCAGGTCACCTTAACTTGGAAGCTGAACGCACAGCTAGGGAAAATAGGCTGGTTAAGGGATGGGTCAACGCTCCGCAAGCCTTGGCTGGGGGTAAGATTCTTTGAACAACCAGGTAAGACAAGTCTAAGGAAGTCACAACACTATGCCAGTGTGGATATAGTCAAGAGGCTTCCAGACCCACCACGGATCACTGCACGGCCCACGGCCTCACTGAGAGTGCACCATTCCCCTAACTGCAGGCGCCATTCTCCAGAGCTCCAGGCAGCCAGAGTTAGGTCATAGAGCTGAGTTGCTAGGAAAAAGGGTGAAGCGAGACCAAGAAGGAAAGAGACAGCTGCATGTTTTATCCTGACGCCCGCAGACAGACTGGGAAATGCCCCCCAAACTCACTCTGGTAATATTTCTTACCATTTTGGTCACAACTGTACCAGAGTTTCATGCCCACGCTCCCATTCTTCATGTCTGCCGCCTTCTCAGAAAGCCACTAGATCCTTCCCTCAGTCAGCAACCTTTGCCACCTCTCCACTCCCTGGAGGTGTTCCTCAGAGAGAAGTCTACCTTACAGAGGCTAGTGAGCGAGAGATGACTTTCAGGGCAAATCATAATCTTTAACAGTTCTGTGTTTTTGACGTGAAGTCAAATTTAGTAAAGCATAAAAGGGAGTCCATGTAAGTCAATGTGAAAATTACGAAGTGAATAAATAGGGAAGTACACAGACATGGCAAAAATAGTGTTCAGAAAATGTAAGATGGAAATTGGAAAAACAGTGGCTTCAAGATGCACTGCCCTAACTCCCTGAGGGCAACCCACTGACCAGCCCTCCCCTACTTGGTCCCCACAGATGCCTGAAGTCCGCTGGCCCCCAGCTGCACCTCACTGGGTGCCTCCCAGGCGCGGAGGCCTCCCACCGCTCTTGCGCATACGTCACGCGCTCATCAGCTTCCGGCATGTCCCACCCCTTGCACCATCCCATCCCCATCTTTGCCTGGTGGGACGTATCCCATTTCCTCCCTTCGGTCTCCTACAACTGCTTCATCGAGGTTGAAATCGCCCGGAACAGTTCGTTTGTACAGATGGCCCCAACTTACCATGGTTCAGTCAAATAATTTTTCAACTTCGTGGTGGGGCAAAAGTGATCCACACTCAATAGAAACCATACTTCAAATTCTGAATTCGGATCTTTTCCCCGGCTAGTGATATGTGGTCCAATCCTATCTCGTGATGCTGGGCGGGGCAGCCACCCCATCAGCCCCATGACCACAGGAGTCCACAACCAATACACCCAAAACACTCGTGTGCCCACGCAGCAATTCTGCCTCTCACTCCCAGTACAGTAGTCAAGAAATTACATGAAATATTCCACACTTTATTATAATAGAGGCTTTGTGTTAGATGATATTGCCTGACGTGGGCTAATGTAAGTGTTTTGAGCACATTTAAGGTGGGCTAGGCTAAGTTAGGAGGTTTGGTAGGTCAGGCTTATGAAGCATATCACGGACATCACCATTTTGCAATTTACAGTGGGTTTATCAGGATGTAATCCCACCGTGCATCAAAGAAGAGCTGTACTTGGGACCACTCAACAGCCAACAGGGAGCTAAAGTTTACTGAGGTTCTCCCATGTGCCAGGTTCTGGGCTGGCAATGGGGACGCAGCCATAGGAGGGGAGAAAAAGGCATAACTCCTGCCATCACAGAATGTAGAATCTGATGAAGCAAGATGTCAGCATGTTCCCTATTCTGTTCTGCCAGGCCATTTTGGGGTTCTGCTTTTCCCCTCCCCCAGCCAGCCTGCCTTATGCAGACAGCAGGGTTTTCACTGTCCTATCCCCAGAAAGACTGGACCTGATACCATCTCGAGCAGCGGGACTTTGAATTGGCTGTTCCCAGAGCTTGCAACTCCAGACCTGGGGCTCAGGTGTCTAGAAGCAGTGATATAACCCCCACACCCTATGGATGTGTGGTAGTTTAGAAACTGTTCCCTCTGTGTAACTCCTTAGATCTTCCCAACATCCAGGGGCATGTGACACACCCAAGATAGTTGAATTGATGACCCTATGGGGGTCTTGAGCCTCTCTGTATAAAGTTCTTTAGCAATTGCTGAAAGGGAGGACCCCCGCCCCCAAGAATGCTGTCAGGAGCAGGAAAAGCCCTGGACATCTTTCCAGAAACAGTGCAGAGTTGCTCCTCCTGTTCTCTCCCTTCATCTCCCGCTCATCCTCTGTCTCACCCCCATCTCTTTTCCAGAACCATGGCCAAGCCTCAGCAGGGAGGCTGCAGGTAGAGTAACCCACTCATCCCAGACTTCCCCCAGGTTTAGCAGGAAAACCCGTGAGCCCAGGAAAGCCTAGCTGAATGTCACACAGACATTCTGCTCTTCTCTGATGGCTGTGTGACCTTGGGCAGGTACTTACCATCTCTGAGTCCCTATTTTCTCAGCTGCAAATGGAGATACGATCCCCAGGGCCGCCACAGGGATTAAAGAGGTGATGTAAGAGGTCTAGGGAGCCACCAGTGTACCATAAAGTGCTGCTGTGAATACCTTTGCAGGTGGACTAGAAGCTGTGTAAAAAGGGATCGCTGCAGTTCAGTCGAAGGACCTATGAGCCGGCGTGCCAGGGACCTTGTGGCCAAAACAGATAGCGTCTGCCTTCGGCTCAGGTCATGATCCCAGGATCCTGGGATCGAGTCCCGCATGGTCTCCTTGCTCGGCAGGGAGCCTGCTTCTCTCTCCACCTCTGCCTGCCTGTGTGCTCTCTCTCTCTCTCCTTCTCTCTGACAAATAAATAAAAAAAAAATTAAAAAAAAAAAAAAGACAGATAGCGTCTCACCAGCGTCCCTGATTGGGCAGGAAACAAGAGACTTGCTGGCAAAGCACTGTAAACCAAACCCACAATCCACTCGGCACTGCCTTATTCGTTTTCTTAAGTACTTATTATGTGCCAGATACAAAACGCTTTATTTCCATGCGATTTCTCACTTAATCCTCACACAGCCCCTCAAGGTAGTGTTATAACCCCCTATGTTAAGGATGAAGAAGCTGGAGCTGAGAGATATTTAGTAGCTGGCCCAAGGTCACACTGCTGGAAAGGACAGACAGAAACCAAGCCCGTCTGACCTCGGAACCTGATCCCTCGCTGTCCCCTGCCCGTACATAGGAAGCATCCTCTTGCTGTGCCTCGGCAGGAGTGGACTACTGTTCTCCACCAGCACAGAGAAGGAAACGGGGCACCGAGCAATCTCATCAGCCTTAGGGAGAAGGGGAGTTAGCAAGTGAGCCCTTGCTTGCTGGGGGATGGCTTACCCTAAACCCTGCTGGGCTTCCCAGAACCCCGAATAAATATTTCCATAATCTCATTACATGGCTCCTGGCTTAAGACTGAGGAGAGAACATAAGACCAACTCACGCCAATGAAAGCCAGATTGAATGGGTTGTTTTTCAGTCCTCAATAGTCTCATACAGAGACGCATTCCTGAAGACTGTCCATCACAGGGGAAAGGTTTCCTGCCTTAGAAACAGACAGGGTTGTTTTTTTTTTCCTGAAAGATTTATTCATTTATTTGATAGAGAGAGAGAGACAGCATGTGAGAGCATGGGGAATAGCAGAGGGAGAGGGGGAGAAGCAGACTCCCCGCTGAGTGTGGAGCCTGACCCAGGGCACAATCTCAGGACCCAGAGATCATGACCTGAGCCAAAACCAAGAGTCAGACCCTTAACCCACTGCGCCACCCAGGCACTCCAGAAACAGAGAGTTTTCATCCTAACTCTACCATTTAGTAGGTATGCCACCTGGGACAACTTGAGGCTCAGTTTTCCCATCTGCAGAGTGGGCACGAACTTTGCCCTTGGATTATCAGCAATAACATCATCCCTCATGGAGAATTCACACTAAGTGAAGCACAATACTGGCATCTTAGCCTCAACTCCTCCCAAAAACGCTTTGAGGCAGTCACTGTTTTAATCTCTGTTTACAGTTGAGGAAATCGAGGCTCAGAAAATTTAGGAAATGGAGCCAAAGTCAAACATGGAGTAGACAAACGAGCCTGGGTCTGAAAGCCAGGCCGTCCGAGACCCTTGCCCTCTCTCCCTTTCCTTCCTCACCCCCACACCCTATCTCTTGTAGCATGTACCCCACGGCTTTCCATGTGGTGCCCCATGTGAACGTGCCCCACTCACAGGCCCCCTGTGGTCGCGTCCTCCTTCCCCAGTTCTCAGCCCCGCCTCCTGACAAGTGCCCAGAGAGGAGAGAGGGGTTCGTCACTAGAGCACCCTTGCCGTGGGAGCACCTCACTCTTTCCCAAAGGCATCGCCCTCCCCAGTGACAGCGAGGAACTGACTCCTCAGTCCCAGTAGGTACGTCGGAGCCCGGGAGTGACAGGAATCCCAAGGGACCTGCATCTCAGGAATGAGCTCCTCACTACAGAGGAAGGCAGGCCGCAGCCTGTGGCAGAGCTAATTAGCTAATTACAGTCAGGAGAGGCACTGTGGAGGCCAAGGGCTCCATCTAGCCACTGGGGACCCCATTAGAATTTTAGAAGTAGGGGCACCCCGGTGGCTCAGTGGGTTAAAGCCTCTGCCTTTGGCTCAGGTCATGATCCCAGGTTCCTGGGATCGAGCCCCGCGTCAGGCTCTGCTCAGCAGGGAGCCTGCTTCCCCTCTCTCTCTCTCTGCCTGCCTCTCTGCCTACTTGTGATCTCCGCCTGTCAAATAAATAATAAAATCTTAAAAAAAAAAAAAAAAGAATTTTAAAAGTAAAAACCTCCCCCATCCTGACCGGCACACCACACAACCCTCTTGCCTCTCTTTCCCTGGAAGTTGGTGCCAAAGAATCTAATGCCAACCACCCCTCCTCCCTACACACAGCTTCACACAATATTCTCAGAAAGTGTGGGAGGAGGGCTGGGATCGCACTGTTGGGAGTGTGACAGAATTGTCAAATACACAAAAACCAGCAATGTGGTTGAAAAATGGAAGGCGTGGTTCTTCGTGCGGCCCTACAATGGGCAGAAATAGATCCTTTTTCAAAATAGAAAATGAAAACCTGCCGCTATCATATCGGACAATCTGGGACAGCATCACCCTCCCCGCCAGGTGAGCCCCGCCACGCTGAAATAGAGGCTCTACCAGGCATTTTGGTTGTTAAGTCTGACAGACATGAGGTTGGTTCCGTAGCTGCTATTTGCAGCTGTGTGATTCTGACCAAGTGACTTGACCTCTCTGAGCTTCCGCCTCATTTGTTAGATGCAGACTGTAACAGTACTAACTGTGTTGGGTCACTCAGGGGATTACGTTAGATAGCCTCTGTGAAGAGCTACTTTGTCAGTTATTTTCGGCATTATTCCTATAATGCTGAATTCTGCCTCCTTGTTCCCGGTACTTAGCCATCCATCGTCCACTACTGCCACTGGTCACCGTCTCCCCATAGACCACTGGGCTTGACTCCCTGCCCGAGTTGGGTGAGTTTTAAAATGGAGCCAGTTGAACTCGTCATCAACCCGGGTCTCGGGTTGCTGAGTCTCTGGTTATCCCAGACATGCCAGCCGTGGGGCCTGTGCTGTTGGTAATCCAGTCCTGGAAATTTCCAGTGGCCCCTTGTTTTAGGTTTCACAGGCTAAAGACTCCCTGTTCTCCCCCTGCCCCCACTCTCCTGCCCCTCCCCTCACTGTGAGGGCTCACTCCCAGAGGTCACGGGCTCTTTCCATGGAAATGCAATTTGGTTACCTGGTGTTTTGCATTTTGTGACACCCCAGGCCTGGATGTGACCAGGACACGTGACCAGCACAGCTTGACAAAGTGACACTTTTCAAAAATTAACACCTCAGCCTCTCTACATCTTCCTCTTGTAACTACTATCCCACTGAGCACAACAGAGATCCATAAGTCAGAACTTTCTAGAATAACAGAAACCATAGTAATATACTGCTAAGTACTTCAAGTAGATTACCCTTTGCTTCTAGACTTTCTGTTTGGAAATGGAGATACTCCATTTAACCCTAAAAGCAAGGCTTCCAGATAAGCTCAGGCCTGGTGCCTACCATTTTATTGGGTGACCCGTTGTCGCATGGCACCTGTCCACAGCTGTCCTATAACACTCCAGCAGAGGAGCTAGGAATACTGCTGGCCAGTGGCCCACGTGACCAGTGCAGGGAGCAGGAGGGTTTCATAGCTTTAAAACCCCCAACAGAACCGGCAGCACCCAGCGTTAGTTCGAGCAGGAAGAGGCAGGAACACTGTGGGAGGGTATTTTTGTGTAATCTTTATAGAGAGAACTTTGGGGGAATCTATCAAAATTACAATGCTTACATCCTTGGACTCGGCAATCCCGTTACTTAGAATTTCTCCCATAGAGATGTGTACGTAAGGCCACAGAAATATCTGATGAAAAATCAAAAATAACATTAGTGCTCATCGGTAGGATACTTAAAATAAACTATGGTCCATTTACACCATGAAGTCCTGTCGGGAAGACAGAGCTATATGCTATGACATGAAACAGTGCAAAAACAAAGCTTGAGCATCAAGCTTAAAATACGATGCATTCTTTTTGTTTAAACACAGTATTTTCTTTTAAAGATTTTTATTTATTTATTTGATAAACACAGACCTCAAGTAGGGGGAGAGGCAGGCAGAGAGAGAGAGAGAGGAGGAAGCAGGCTCCCCGCTGAGCAGAGAGCCCGATGTGGGGCTCGATCCCAGGACCCTGGGATCATGACCTGAGCCGAAGGCAGAGGCTTTAACCCACTAAGCTACCCAGGTGCCCCTAAACACATGTATTTTTACCATTGGGTGAATATGTGACAAATGCAGGAACAGTGGCTGCTGGGGGGGGGGGGGTTGGGGAAAAGTTCACTTTCTTCTTCGTTTAGATTTTGTGACAGGTGTATTTATGTCTACATGACAAAAATATTCCAATACAATGGATCTCAGTTTTTCTCCCCGCCATCCCTCTGGTAGATTCTTCTAGCAAAGAATGCATAATCACCGGCAAATAAACACTTCCTCAGTGCTTTGTAGTTTACCAAGTACTTTCACAAACAAAATCTCCTTTGAATCTCACACTATCCCCATCTGATTATCCCCATCTTTCCTAGACAGGCTCCTAGAGGAGAAGAGGTTCGGCGGCGTGGGAAACAGCTGGTGGTAGGACGAGAAGCCCAGGTTGTCCGCCTCAAACAGCAGCACCTTCCCAGCCCTCCCAGCCCGGACCTGTAATACTCCTTCCCTGGCCCAAATCAGATGACGCCGGTCTCCCATCTTCTCTAGCACAGGGCGAAAACCAGAGTACCTCGGCATTACTAACAAAGCTGAAGGGTATGGTGTTAGGAGTGGGGGAAGGGAAAGGCAGTAGAGGAGAGATTAAAAAGGTTTAAGAAGGACAAGATGCTTGGCATCCTGATTAATACTCCTGTTTAATAATTCCATCTGCAAACCAGGTAAGCACACCCCTAACAGGTGCCTCCATCCCAGGACGGCTCCGTTGTTTGGGGATGAGTCGTTTATCCCCACCTTGCTCGAAGGTGGATGGGGGCAAGCCCAAACCCCAGTGCGGTGGTGGGACCACTGCCATCCTAGGTATGTCACAAGAACGGCTGCTCAAGAGACCCACAGAGAAGAGATCTCAGAGGCCTTTCTATAACGAGCACTTACTTGTTTCACATGCGTCAGTGGCCCCATGCCCTTTGGAATAAAGTCCAGCTTCCCCCAGCGTAATTCATAAGACCTCTTGTGATCTGCCATCCCCTTCTAAGCCACATCTCTAGGTATTTTCCCCCGGCATTCTGCGCATTGACGTCACTCAGTACCCTCAACAGGCAGGCCTTCCTCCCCTGCTTTCCCCTGCTCTGTCTTCCCTCCTTCCCAGACTAATGCATAAGCTGTACCATCTGCCCAGAGCATTTCGACTCCCCCTTCTGCTGGCTAACTGCTCTGCCTGCTTCAGACTTTGCCTTCCTCTGGGGAGAGTTCCAGATAGGCCTCCCCTGCCCACATCCACCCCCCCACACACACACTGAGTGGTTGCCCCCATTCTCCCTGAGTCTTTGTCTCTCAAGCACTCGCCACACTGCATTTATAATGGCTTATTTGCCTGTGTCTCTGCCTGGCTGGACTAGCACCGCGTGGCTGCTGCGTTAGAGGAATCCCTACCTACATAATCAATGAATGAAGAGTGGCATGGTGTGGCTGTCACCCCATGGTAGATGGCAGGTGCCTGCCTTTAGCAGTGGAACTTGGCCTTAGCAGCCCTGGCAGGCATCACCTAGATCCTGCTGCCTTGATGCATATGGCCAGCGCCTCTCTGCCATTGTCGAGGAGATATTGAGTCTTGAATGACAAGGTCTATGATGAAGGGCAGCAACTGTCAGGAGGTGGGCTGTGAGAAATTTCTGGTAGGTTCCAACCACAATTCGTTGGGGGTAAAAACAGAACACCCTCGTGTTTACAAGGTGGTAATAGAACGTGATGCCTGTGACCAGGCTCAGGAGGTCAAGAGTCCATTCCCCTGCCTCCAGGCAAGACCGGTTCAATCACAGACAGATGGGAGCCTCCTTGTATTACTAATAGGCGTTTATTATTATTATTATTATTATTATTAGCAGTATAGTAATGGCTCCACTAAAAATAAGCATTCACAGGGAAAATGGTGTCACAACCTCCCAGTAGTCATTGGACCATGGACCCAACATGGTCTCAACTGTGTGAGGTCTGACTATATCTGTGATGTTAACAGGATGGCCCAATGCCAGGGAAAGGGAAGCAAGTGGGGTCTCCTTAAGAGGGCAAAGAAAATGTTCTAGAGTCAGGTCCTAGGGACACAAAGTCATCAGTGTCACTATCAGCTATCGCCCCCGCCAGTTACAACCACCTCAGCCCTTCCCCCACGCACGGACTTTATGGCACCTGAAGTCCTCTTCCACCCATGATCTCATCGGGTCCCCACGAAACCAGGATGCTGCGTGCGGCCTAGGACTAGGAAGAAGCTCAGGCTGTGGCAGGCTTTGGCTTGGTTTCCCAGAGTTCCCAATCCTAAACAGGTGGATGGGCTAGGGTCAAGGAACCAGGACATTTAGTTGCCAGTCTGACATCATCCACGCTTTGACATTCCGCTTCTCCATCCAGGAAGAAGTGAGGGATGGGACCCCCCCAGCCCACATGGCCCGCAGTCCAAGTTTTCAGTAAATACATGAGTTTTCAGTAAACACAGTAAATACATGAGTAAATACACTGACTATGTTCTAGGCACTGTTCCAGACTCTAGGACTAGAGCAGCGACTAAACCCAATTAAGAAGGATAGGAGAGGAAGAAGGAGGAGGGAGAGGGAGAGGAGGAGAAGGGAGCAGGGGAAGAGAAGAGGAGGAGAGAAGAAGAAGGAGGAGGAGGGGAAGGAGAAGAGGAGGAGGAGAAGGAGGAAGAAGAAGGAGGAGGAGGAGAATGGGAAGAAGAAGGAGAAGAAGGAGGAGGAGGGGAAGGAGAAGGAGGGAGGAGGGAGAGAGGAGGAGGAGGAGAGAAGAAGGAGGAGGAGGAGGAGAAGGAGGAGGAGGAGGAGGGGAAGAAGAATGGGAAGAAGGAGAAGAAGGAGGAGGAGAAGGGAGGAGGGGGAGAGGAAGAGGAAAGAAGGAGGAGGAGGAGGGGAAGGAGAAGGAAGGAGGGAGAGAGGAGGAGAAAAAGGAGAAGAAAGAAAAATGAAGAAAGGCAAAGAAACCCAGTTCTCCTGGAGCTTATATTCCGGTGCTGCGGTTTTTATAAGTAGCTATAAATGACATGATTTTAGATGACATATGGGCCTGGAATTCAATAATATTGAATTACCGGGTGAGAAAGGTGTGCCCTCTCCAATTGTCTCTCGATCCTTTCCAGATTTTGAAGGAGGCCTCAGTCTGCTGACACCCCTTTCAAGGAAAAGGGAGCAGCTGCAGGAACCCGTGAGAAGTTAATTCCATCCGTGGGTTCTCATCCCGCTTATTAACAGTTAACGTGGCAGGGGGGCAAGTGATGCTAATTTTCCATGAAAGGTAGTGATACGGTCACTTTTTAAATAAAGGTAAATTCTCTGATCAGTACATCATTTTTGAAGAAGCACCTGAGAGGCGGCCAGGACAGGTGGTCGGCGGCAGGGACAGAGCCCTGGGCGTGGGGGAGGCTGGAAGCAGACAGCGCCACGCGTGTGGCCAGGAGCCCTGCTGCTTCCCAGGAGCCACACGCCCTCCTGGTCCCGGTCTCCTGGGCTTTGAGGGTCCGGTACCACGAGAGCTCCGAGGTTCACGGCTTGGGGCCCTCATGAATGCTGCACCTGCCACCGCCGTCCCCTGCCAACCCTGCTGCCAGGGCCGGGCTCGCCGCACAGTCTCCGGGAGAGAGGCCACGGGAGCTGGGCCTGGAGCCCGACAGCAAATACCCTGTCCTTCCCGCCACCGCCCGCGACGCTGGCAATTTATCTCCCTTATCTCAATCTCCACACTTTCACTGAGGCCAAGGGTCACTCACAGGAAGCTTCTGGAAGGTAATTGGCCTTCGTTCTTAGAAGCCAAGGGTGCTTCTCCTACTCTGCCGGCAGAAGAACTGACGCCAGACTCCGGGGGAACCCGGCTTTCTCCCAGGGGAAGGTGTCGGGGGTGGGGGGGGATGGGTCCCGCGCCGGCTCCGTATCAGGAGCACCTGGGGAGCGTGACCGCACCATGAAGGCACCTTAGGGCCCCACACAGACTCCCCGAGTCAGTCACCCAAGGGCGGGGCCTGGCAAGCAGCATGCTGGGCTTTTCCAAGTTGGCCTTCCAGCTGGGTGGTGTGGCTGAGGAAGGACCCACAATTATCTTAACAAGTTAGTAAGTGGAGAGGTTTACTGATGTGGGCTTTGGAGTTGAGCAGAGCTCTTTTCAAATCCTGCAGGCAGCACAAGGCAGTGGCTGAGCGGCCTCGGGCAAGCTGCTCGACCACTCTGAACCACAGCATCTGGGCTGTGAACCGGGGGTAGCAGGGGCTCCTGTGCGCCCTCGGATTGTAACGTATGAAAAGTGCCTTGCTCAGTGACTGGCTTCAAGTAGGAGCTACCAAAATACTGGCCAGTATTTTTTTTTAAAGATTTTATTTATTTATTTGATAGAGAGAGTGAGTGAAAGAGAGAGAGAGAGAGAGAGCGCGCGCGCACAAGCGGTGGGGCGGGAGAGGCAGAGGCAGAGGGAGAAGCAGACTCTCTGCTCAGCGGGGAGCCTGATGGAGGGCTCGATCCCAGGACGCAAATGCTTAACTGACTGAGCCCCCCAGGTGCCCCAGTACTGGCCAGTATTAACAGGGGGTTGGGTTTTTATCTTGGTAACCAAAAGGGAGTCACAGCAGCCCGCCAAGAGGACAAGGGCGGAAGAGAAAGAAGTGTGGGAAGGAGGTAGGAGAGAGCCCAAACCATTGCTGCAGTCCAGACGCCCCTGCTCCTTCCCTGCCCCCTGTGAGGTCCCTAAAGACAGAGGCCGGGATTCTCTGTCCCTCCTCACTTCTCTGCCCACAGTGATGTGTGCCCAATGTTACCCAGTGACCCGTGAAGCAGCATCTCACAGAGAGAAATACACGGAGGGATCGAGGAGCATTGAGGGGGACACCTAGGACCCCATGTCATGGATGGGAGGCTTGGAGCAGACTGCCTCTTCACCGACAGAGGGGGCCCTCCTGGGTCTCTTACACTGAAGTACTTTTTTCTTCACTTGGAAACTGGGGGACAAACAGAAAGCCCATGCTGGGGATCAGCACCTCCTTCCTTCATTCCCTCCCTCCTGCAGCACATGGCCTGCTGGCTAGCCTGGCCTGTGCATCAAGAATTCAGCACGCGGCCGGGAGACTTCTGGTTCCCCTGCCTCGTTTTGTACAACCTGGAACCCAGAAGGTGAAATGACTCAGCCTTGGTCTCGCCACCAGCCAGCACACGGGGGCACCAGGATGTGGATCCAAGCCCCGGCATGCACGCCTTCCCCCCCCCCCACCCCCGCACACACTGTGCACCCAAGAGGCACGAGCAACAGCTCCGCAAGGACATTTGGTTCTCGGACGCCATCAGTCGCTGGAACAACGTCCAGAGCTCAGGAACTACTCACGGGGTGAATGAATGAACGGCTGGGGAACCGAATCTACTGCAGGGAGAAAAGTATGGGATGTGGTGGGGGCCACGCTTCACGCTGCAGCATGTACGGGGCTCACTTGCCGATCATGCAAGAAAGGCAGATGCTGACTCCGGGAGTGCTGGCAGGCTGGGGTTCTGCAATCCCGGTGGGCTTCTGGGTGATGCCAACACGGCCAGCCCCGGACCGTAACCTGAACATCGTATAGCCAGATTGCCTGGACTGGAAGCCCAACTCTTCTTCTCACCAGCCGTGCAGACTTGAGCCACTTACTGTTCCTTGGTTTTCTTGCCTATAAAGGGGCGAGGTGTGGTACTAGTGCCTGCTTTGCGGAGTCACTGGAGGGGTGGGGGTGATGAGTTAGCACATGTTAAGCACGTTGCTCCGTGTCTGGCACATATAAGGCATCAGAAACCATTGACTGTCATCAGAAAGTAGAGGGGAGCCTTTCTCATCATAAGGCCATCGCCCTGCTTTCTATCCCAGACTCCCACCCCAGACGAGTCAACACATTCTCCTTCGACATCCAGCAAATCTTGGGCCAAGAAGGATAAGCCAGCATCGCCCACAGAGTGGTCTGGCAGCCCAGGGCACCACACGCCCCTCCCCCTTTACCCCCCCCCCCCCCCCCCCCCCCCCGTGGCTGTGGCTGGTGTGAGTTGAGCGGAGGACAGTGCCCCAGCAGGCAGAGAGCAGAGAGCTTCCCCCTTGGAGGGCTGAGGTCCCAGCTGGCAGTCGTTTCCATCTGTTTTCTCTAAAAGCCTCTCCGAGCTTTCAGGAGGCGGAACATTCTTATCTCCAAGATCCTGAAGAGCCAGCCGGTAACAGAGATCAATGCGGTAGCTCTGCAGAACCCTGCTGATAGCGTCAAAAAGAAGGCGGGCGTGCTTATCCGGGGTGTTCTCGGAAGGCATAAATTCAGAGTCCTTGGGGTCCTCGGCTCAGCAAGGTCTTGGGAAAAACTAGGGACCAGGTACCCAGAGGTTGGTTGCTCTTTCTCTGGCTGGGGGATTCCTTATCTCCACTCCTGACACCCCCACCACACCCCCGCCCAGCTTTCCTGTCCCCCAGCGAGTCGCCTCCCATCCACATCATGCGCACAGAGGCACGAATGGCTGTCAGCCGCCTGAGTGAAAGTCTGGACTTTTGTTTTCCCCCGGAATCCAAGTCTTCGGCTGAAGGAGAAACACTCCACTAAGAACGTTTTCCACGTCAGCCACAGGGAAGGGGCAGTTGGAAGGAAAGTGATGTGGTTTTGAGGTAGGGAAGCCCTGAGTTTGAATCAGGCTCCAGCATTTGCCAGCTGTGTGTCCTTGGGCAAGTCACCAAGTTCCTCGTCCGTCAAGTGGGGCTAGTTCCTCCCGTGCAGAGAGGCTGTGGGATTCGAGATAACACACAGGAAGTGCCGAGGAGCATGCCGGCGACCGGCACCCTCCATTAACGACCGTGGATATGACCTCCCCAGCTCGGGCTGACCCTGCCCTCCTAGATCCCCGCCTGGCATCCACTCTGCCATTTTCGCAGGTGGACGGCCGGAAGTCCTTTTCGTGTCTGTTCCCTTTTTCCCCATTTCTCACCGTGACCTCAACGAGGGCAGGGACCCTGTCTGATTGATCTTGGATCTCTGTGTCCTGTGCGAGACTGGCATAATAAATGGGCCAGTCTGAATTCCAGACCCTGAACTTCAAGATAAAGAGAGCCTTCCCTGGCTCCCTGCCCACATTTGTCCTCAGGGCTGAGGCTTGGCTGAAGGGAGAGGGTCCAGTGAGGGAGGGGCAGCGGCCGTTCTCAGACCCCCGGGCCTGGCCTGCCACTTCTCCCCCGTGAAGCACCTTGGTTTGATCCCCGCTCCTCGGGGAGGCCAGGTCCCAGCGTGTGCAGGCAGGGAAGCGCTCAGCTCTGGGTTGGGCATTTCTCCATTGTTTCATTCTCTCTTATCTCCAGCTAGTTAGTGATTAACTGCTGTTTGAAGGTTTCCCAGCCTCCAGAGTTCCCCGGGAGCACAGGTGGCCACTGGGTTGGAGCAAGAGAGCCTGACTCAGGGCCCAGCTCTCCCTGCCAGAGACAGGGAGGACCCAGAGGCACAGCCCCTGGGTCATGGGCCCACTGGGGCAAAGCCAAGAGGTTTGGTGCTGCCCTAACAGGGGTTGCTGGGAAGGGCACCTGGGAGGCGTGTCTGCAGGTGCTCTGTGTGTGTGTTTGGGGGAAAGGTGGATGACAACCAGGACCCAGGAAAGAGCAACCTGTCTTTCTCTCACCATCCGCCATCCTTGCCTTTGCCCACCCCCGGAGTTTTCAGTATAAACCTTGACTGTGGGGCATCTATCAGAAAGGAGATACGTTCGCAGACATCCCCAAAGCTTGGAGCACACCACTTTCCCCTCCTTTTTAGCCAGCCCCACCTCAGATGACCCACCAGGGAGACCAGGCTGATTTGGATGAGCACTGTCCAGAACTTTCCAGAAGACACAAAGACCATTCCTTTCCATAATGTGGGTCCTGCCTCTGCCTTTCCCTTTCTTTAATGCTAGGACTTTTGAGTTGAGGTTGTACCTCCATAAAGGGACTTGCAGGGAGATCTAGGAGGCCCTAACACACACAGTAAGCAGAATGATCGGGAGTACACGTGTAAGCACATTTTTCTAGGAAAGGGCTTCTATACTCAGTCCAGGGGATATGAATCAGACCTTATCACATCTCACCCTAAAACCCTTTACTCACTTCCTGTTTGTTCCATCATTTTTACTGCAAGTGAGGGCAAACCCTTCCCCTGACATAGGGGACCCCGCCTGTGAACCCTGGGATTACGATGCTTAGGCCCCATTGGCTCCCTCTCTGCCCGGACCCCTGGCCTTTGCCCTTGTGGTTCTCTCTCTCTCTGCCTCCAGCTCCCTTCCAGCTCTTCTCATGGCAGCCCCTTCTTTTTTTTTTTTTTTTTTATATTTATTTTTATTTGTTTATTTACAGCATAACAGTGTTCATTGTTTTGGCATCACACCCAGTGCTCCATGCAGTACGTGCCCTCCCTATTACCCACCACCTGGTTCCTCAACCTCCCACCCCCCCCACCCCCCCCGCCGCCCCTTCATAACCCTCTGGTTGTTTTTCAGAGTCCATAGTCTCTCATGGTTCATCTCCCCTTCCAGTTTCCCTCAACTCCCTCTCCTCTCCATCTCCCCATGTCCTCCATGTTATTTGTTATGCTCCACAAATAAGTGAGACCATATGATACTTGACTCTCTCTGCTTGACTTATTTCGCTCAGCATAATTTCTTCCAGTCCCGTCCATGTTGCTACAAAAGTTGGGTATTCATCCTTTCTGATGGAGGCATAATACTCCATTGTGTATATGGACCACATCTTCCTTATCCATTCATCCGTTGAAGGGCATCTTGGTTCTTTCCACAGTTTGGCGACCGTAGCCATTGCTGCAATAAACATTGGGGTACAAATGGCCCTTCTTTTCACTACATCTGTATCTTTATGGCAGCCCCTTCTTAAAGTTCAGGTTCAGGGTCAATATCTCACCTTCAGAGAGGCATGCCCTGACTGCTCTCACCCAGTAAGCCTCATCCCACCCCACCCTCAGTTCCCCACAGCCCCCCGCCATGTCTCCACAGCACAGACTAGGTCTTGCTTTGCTTGTTTGTTGAGGGTGCAGAATATAAGCTCCCCAAAGACAGGACTCTGCGACTCTCACTGCTGTAACTCCAGTGGCTGGCGGAGCACTTAGGGTTCAAACCGTGTGTAGACTGAACAAATGGACATGAAGCTGTCCTCAGGTTCTCAGAGCAGTTGGTTGTAAACCCCCAAATTTAACAACTATGGCTCTACATCAGAGATCAGCAGATGACAGCCTTCGAGGCAAATTAAATCTATGGTCTGTTTTTGGACAACCTACAAGCTGAGAATTTTTTTTATGTTTATGTTTTATGTTTTCTTATGGGGGAAGAAAATCAAAAGAATAGTAATACTTAGGAACACGTGAAATACATATGGAATGCACATTACATTGTCCATGACTGAGGTCATATTGGAACACTGCCACGATCACCCACTGATGTGTTCTCGGGAGTGTGTCTATGATGGTGACAGACTGCGCAGGCTGCAAAACCTAAAGTATTTGTTGCCCGGGCCTTTAAAGAAGAAGTTTGTCCACCTCTACTCTAACTAATACTAAAAAGGGAGGAAGGGGTGGAGTCCAATTGGATTCAAGAAGGAGTGGAGGAAGGGAAAGGAATAAAAATAAGAGAGAAAGGAAAAGAGAAACAACAAGGAGAAGAGGGAGACAAGATTTTATTGAGCACCTATTATGTGCCATGTACTGCGTTTGGCGCTCTACCTACTTCATTTTTCAGGTCTAAACAAAAACTTCAAGTAGAGGCAAAATCTGTGATCAAGAAGCTTCCATTCCCAGATGCTGTGTTTCCTCTGAGCACCTGTGGCCTACTGACTATCCAGCCCCCTCTCCTGCCATTAAGGGACACAGCTCTGACCCCTCCCCATAGCAGTTTCTCTTTTAGACATTTCTCTCTGCAAAGATCAAAGCTTTCTTGTCCCTTTCCTCCCTTAAGTTCCTGCTCTGTGTGAAGTGACTACAGACATGAAAACAGGTTTTCTCTGTATTATTTCCACCCCCACCCCAAGCCATCCAGCAGGACATAGGCCACACAGTAGGAACTCAGTAGAGACCTACGGAGTGATTGAAGTAGACAAGCAACCACACAGAGCCTTGGTTCTCTTAATCACCATTTCTTGGGACAGAGGAGCCCAGTAGAGAGCATTTCCATAAGGATGACGAATGGCGACAGATTCTTCTTGGTCATGCTACAACCCACCCACAGAGACCTGAGGGTTCTCAGCTCTCTCCCCCAACTTCCTGCCATGGGGTACCCTTCTGTGGAGCTGCCCACCTCTCATCCCACAGCCCATGTCCCTTCTGCTTATCCTATCACAATCTTAGGCTCTTGCCTGGTCCAGGGGAAAGCACGTAATTGAAGGAGGGCTAGTGAAGTTGGACATGTGGCAAGAGAAAGAGAGCTTATATTTGGAAACTGCCCTTCCCCCATGGTCACTCCGAGACAGGAGTGGGAAATCCAAGTGAGCAGGCTCAATAGAAACTAGTTCTACATGATGTCCCTGCGTGATAAGAGGTGATACCACATCTATCTGGTTTTTCCCGTGAGGGTGATGACTCTGACTTTGGTGGCTGGTTTGGGAAAGGGAACAGGTCGCCTTATAAAAGAGACGGAAGACATAAACTCATGAGCACTAATCTTGGGAAAGCCAGGAGGGAAGGGGAGGGCAAAGGGATGGGACAGATGATTTCAGAACTATGACTGATACATCAGGGAAGCCAACCAGGAGAGAGCTGTGGGGTGCAGCCTGGTTCCTTTGCTTTTGATGACACCATCAGCAGAAGGCTCTCCGTTTCCTTGTGTCTTCCCTGCATCTCTTAGAATGGCTTCCAGTAGCAACTACCAATAACTCCTGGGAGACTCCAAGATTGGAAGTGAGGCTAACTCTGGATCACAAAGTCCCTCTTTTCAGACAACAGGAAGGACCCAAGGAAGACAACCAGATGGCAGCAGCAGAGAAATCCGTGGAAATCATAGCAGAGGAAAGTTGGATTGGGTAGATTGCCTTGACTTGCAGATGTGATCCATCATTTCCAGGGTAGAGACAGACCTTTCTAAGCGTGGCCCCACCCGCGCTTTCAGTCTGCAACTACCACTGTCTCCTCCAGGGGGCGGGGCTCTTTTTGCACAAATGAAATTCAGAAAGAAAATACAAGGGTCTGTACAACTTATGGTCTTGTTTCAAAAGATTTTATTTATTTATTTGAGAGAGGGAGAGAGAGAGAGAGAGCACAGAGGCAGAGGGAGCGGGAGAAGCAGACTCGCCGCTGAGCAGAGAGCCCACGAAGTCGTGAACCCACATCCAAGTACATGCCCCAGGACACTTCAGCGCCTGCTCGCAAGGAACAGTACCGAGAGAGTCATCACGTCACTGTTAGTAAAATGAACAACTGGGGAAAGGACTTCAGTGGGAGAACGGATACCTACGTTGATAAATAAATCCACGGCTTCCCCATTTGTTGTTTTATTCACTTTTTTTTCCGTTCGGCACCTTTCCTTCTCCTGTTAATAGGTGTAAGAATCACTTGGGAAGCTTGTTTAAAGCGCAGAATTTCTGCCCCCACCCTCAGAGTCTGAGTCTTAGGTCTGGGAAGGTGTCCAAGGCAGTGCGGAGAGGGGTATGGGGAGAGGGGGCTTGTGAGAGCAGCACCTGACACCAACACGTGTGGTCTTCGAGTCACATTGTATCTGATCCTTCACGTTGAGGTTCCATCTCAAGCTGGATTACAAAACTCTACGGGCCACATGTGGCCCCTGCTTACTCATCACTTCCTAGGCAAAGCGTCCTGATCACCTGGATCGGCAGGATCAGTGGAGGAGAGACTGGGGGAGGGGGGGAGGGGATGCATTTCTCCTCCATAGAACGCAGTCCTCTAGTGTACAAGAAAGCCAAACTGGAGGATGGCTCCATTTGTCCTTCTCGCTTCTGTGATTCTCTCCCTCGATGGCCGTGTTGTCCCATAAGTAAGCAGTTTTCCAAGGGACCGCACAGCCCTACCTCTGTATACAGCAGCCTCTACATTCGACAGCACTCCCTTAACCAGAACTCTCTGGGAATGAACACTTCTGGCTCCTTCCATTCCTCCGTGGTCCCTGGACCCTCCAGCATGTCTTCACCCAAACGAGCGCTAAGTATATCTAGAGTCCATTTCCCAAGCCAGTGGAGAGAATACGATTCTAATGGCTTGAAAAAGGCAACACATGCGTGGCTGATACCGAAACTACAAGACCCAGAATATCTGATTCATTATTTGACTGCTGCTGAACTGGGTAGGGTTCAGACAAATGTTGGCCGAATTCCCTGCACACACTTACTTCCCTGCCTCTGTGGACAAGGAAAACTAATATTGACTGAAGGTTCAAATAAAAACTTGATTCCGTGCCACGTCTTTTCTCATGAATCTTGGTCATTGTGGAGGTAATCTCTGAATCTTTGCCTTTGAGACTTTTTTAATTTCTGAATTTCGTCATTAAGTGAGGCTGAGGCACAGGATGGAGAGTGGGAGCTTTTTTAGCTCCGGGACAAATTCCACTCACGAAGATCTGTGGGTAGACCTATGTCCAGGCAAAAGATCAGAAGATATGCTTGTTCTGGCCCGTTTGCCCTCAGATCCATTCCCTACCCCTTTTCCCTCAGAGGCTCCCTCCCTTTCCGCTCTCTGCCTCCTCCTTGTCTGATGCTTGAGGCTGAAGGCTTTTCTTGGGCTCCAGGCTCCCCTGCCAGCCAGCTTCAGCCCAGAGGCAGTCAGTGAGGGCGCCAGCAAGAGACTGGAGGGAGGAAGCCAGGGTATTTCTTCCCTCGCCCTCTGCCCTGGGCATGCCTCCAGCAGCCACTTCCTTTTCTCCCGGACTCCAGCTCCCTCCAGACAAGCCCATCGGGGACTCTGGTAACACTAACCCCTCCCCTTCTCTCTCTATACTAGTGATTTTCTGCTTCGGTTAAACTTTCAGTTACCTTGCCGTGCTGTTCGGCTTCACAGACCTTCCAACACTGGTGTGACCCATTGCCTGCATCAGAGTCCCTCTGTTGCCAACACTTGAGTTCCTTTCTGTTTTCTTGGTTAGATGCCAACTGCTACAGGAGATAATTAACCTCTCCTCCCAGCCCAGTCAATATTAGAACTCTTTGTCTTCCATCCTCCTTGAGGAGCTTGTCCTTTTCAAAGCTTGTTCATATCACCAAAGCCCACAGCATCCCTGAGACGCAGACAGGGCAAGGATCACCACTTTATTTTACAGGAGAGGGAATACATCTAGATATGTCAAAGGGCTATGCCAAAGCCGCACATCTAGTGAATTACAGAGCAAAGCCAGAACCCAGGTGTCTTGCGGGCTGGTGTTAATTTCCCTATGGCATTCAGCCTCCTCTATCTCTCCCCAACCCATTCTTTATGGGTCAAAATAAGGATTGATTTGGATCTCATTTGCCCTTGATGAAAAGGTGCTATGACAATGCAAATTGTACATCCAAAGGAGTTTGAGGGAGTATGCATTTCTATTTTAGTCTTTAGGAAAATATCTTGCTTTTGAGTCAACCAGGCTTTGTCAGTCTTCTCTAAATCCCAGAGCAGTGTTTCCCAAAGTCAGAATTGCCTGGTGGGGAAGGTGCGGATGGGTGTCTGATAAAAACTCGGATTCCTGGATCCCACCCCACCTACTGAAACAGAAAATCTGAGGAATGGGACCTGGAAAGGTGTGTTCTTAACTAGCATTCCAGAGGATTCTTATGAAAAACAAATTTTGAAGGCCACTGTTCTATGAGATAGAAAAAGGTTGTCATCGACCACAGAGAAGGAGAGGTCAGCAAGATGATGAGAAGGCTGGTCTGGAGCCCATCAGATAAAAGCCCAGGTTGTCAGGCTTCCATCCCAATAAGTGGTATCACTTATGACAACCTTCCACGTGTCAGCCTTATTCTCAGACACTGCATATGTAGGGCTCCATTTACTCTACACAGGTAACTCTGTAAACACTAGCTATTATCGTTCCCATTTTACACATAAGAAATCTAAGACTCAGATTGAATTATTGCCCCTGGGTCATCTAGCTACGACCCAAATTCCAGTAAGTTCTGCTTGACTCCAAAGTTGTGCTCTTGTCTGTCCTTGTCACCCCCGCCCCCCGCCCCAGAATGGAACCGACTCCATCTCCAAATGATCATGGGAACAATGATATGCCGATCTGGTTCTGTGGGGGGCATCCTAACCCTGTTCTTTAGAGGGTATGGCTTTTCTTACCACTTGTTCCTGAATGAGATGCCAGTGTAGCTACAAAGAGGGCAGGTGGATGGTGTCCAACCCCCGCCTTCTAAACCATCAAGTGATAGGAAGGGATCCTGGCAAGAGAGATTCCCACTGATCTCTTGCTTGTCCTCCTCAGTTTTCTCCAGGTCTTCTCCCCTTCACTTGGCTCAGAAGTTTCTGGTTTTGCCCCAGACCAGTAGGAACCAATCAGAAAACCTGAAGCCAAAGATGTCTGCGTTAATCCATCCAGGGAGGCCTCAGGGGGAAGCAGCCCAACTGTTTTTCTTATCACAGATGTTGAAAAAATTAATAACATGAATGGGCAAGTGCGCAAGCACAGGGTGCTTGACATCTGGACGATCTTGCGCCATCTGAGCCGCCTCTCCCTTTTGTCTAAGACATTGCTTTCCGTGGCTGCTCGTCATTCTGTTGACACTGCTGTTTGGATCAAATAGGGCAGTGAACCCACCACTCAGACACTGAGTGATGCAGGGGCAGGGGTCGGGGGTCATCAGACCAGGGTGATCATTTGAACGGTATATGGGAGGGTGCCCCCCAACATCTTCAGTGTTCTCTTCTTATCCTTCCCAACTGCTGTTGAACCCCACCCTGTGTCACTTAATTTTATGTGCAAGTCTCAGTGGGCATTTGTCACTTATGTCAGGCTGTCCCACCTAATTGTAGAAGGCAGAGGCCCGGGTTCAAATTCCAAGTCAATCACTCACTAGCTGTGTCTCCTCGGACACGTTAAATAACTTCTCGGAGCCTCAGCCCACCCATCAGTAACATGGAGACAATAATGACATATTAAATTTCCAGAACTGCTAGAGGAGAACTTTTAAAAAACTTTCACATAAATCAATTATCACAGCACCTAGTTCAGTAACTACTTCTTGAGGGCCTCCTCTGTGCCAGATACTGTTCAAGGCCTGGAGATAATTACAGTCAACAAAAATATCTAGACCCTTCCCTCAGAGAGTTTATAAAATTGTGGTAGAGATGAACAGTAAACAGCGATACTTACAACCTTCTGTCCCTTAGTAAAAAATGCTAAGAAGCAAATTAGAGCAGGGTGAGGGATAGAGAAGGGCAGAGGGGAGAGTAAATGCTGTTATTGATAAGGTGGTCCGAGGAGCACTCTCTGCAGAAGCCACACTGGATAAGAGACATGAATGAGGGGAGAGAATAAGACAGAAGGATATGTGGGGCAAGGGCATTCCAGACAGAAGGAAGATCAAGCGCAAGGACTCTGAGGCGGGAGTGGACTTTTTCATTTAGGGACCAGCACAGAGGCCAGTGTGGCTTAAACACAGTGAACAGTGGGGAAGGCAGTAGGAGTTGAGGTTCGGGAAGAAGCCAAAGGAAAAAACTAAGTGAGACATAGGTAGGGTAAGGATTTATGATGAAATTCATTCATGTATTCATAATATCTTCATATCTTGAGTGGAACTCTGCTTGATACTATAACAAAGACAAAGATAAACCAGAAAGAGAAATTTCTCTTTGATAGACCTTGAACCATTAGTTTAATAAGGGATAAAAATACCTACATAATGAGAAAAGAAGATAACAGATGTCATGAATGAAATGTGGGTGAGGACTAAAGAAACCCAAAGGAGACAGGATGCCTGGGTGGCTCAGTCGGTTAAGCCACTGCCTTTGGCTCAGGTCATGATCCCGGGGTCCTGGGATCAAGTCCCACATGGGGCTCCTTGCTCAGTGGGGAGCCTGCTTCTCTCTCTGCCTCTGCCTGCTTGTGCTCTCTCTCTCTCTGATAAATAAATAATCATCTCTCTCTCTTATAAATAAATAAATAAATAAATCTTATAAATAAATAAATAATCTCTCTCTCTCTGATAAATAAATAAATAATAAATGAAATCTTTAAAAAAAAAAAAAAAGGAAAAGAAAAGAGAAGAAAAAAAGAAACCCAAAGGAGAGAGTCTTTGCCTCTCATGGCTACTCCTACCACCAGAAACTTGGAAAGCTTGAAAAAAGAGATCATATTTACATAAAGACTATAAAACAACTGTGCTTACCATGCTCAAAGAGATAAACATTGAATTTAACATATTTCAGCAATCAACAGAAATTAAATAATTGTAACTCTGAGAAAAAGATCAAATAGAAATGTTAACAAAAAAAAAATCCAATGATCAAAGTGAAAATTGCAACAGATGGGTTTAATAACAGATTCAACACGGAAGGAAAGAGAAATAGTGAACTGAAAGACAGGTCAGAAGAAATGACCTAGAAAAAGCACAGAAAGACAAAACAGTGGAAAATACAAAGATGGGCAGAATACAGGAAGCAGACTTAACATATTTTCTTCAGGAATATAGATTCTCAATATTCTCAATATAGAGAATAACTCCTCAGAAGAAGTTAGAAAAAGAACAGCAAAACAATCTCTCAAATATATAAAGGAAATAAAAAAGATAAGAAGAAAAATTAATAAAACAAAAATAAAATAGTATTAAAGAGGTCAGAATTTGGATCTTTGAAATGACCAATAAATTGATAAACTTCTGCTAAGACAGATCAAGATAAAAAAGGGGAAAGGTACAAAATAATTAATGTCAATGTTGGGGGGGGTAAAGCCATAACATATGTTGCAGACATTAACAGGATAATATGGAAATATTATAAATAACTCTGTAGATAAATTTGAAAATTTAGATGAAATAGACAAATCCCTTGGAAAACATTACTCACCAAACCTAACAAAAAAAGAGATTTAAAAATCTGAATAATCCTATATTAAAATAATTGATTTTTTATTAAAAATAAATTTCTCACAAATAAAATATCTTTCATGGCTTCAAGAAAATTTTATGAAATGTTTGAAGAAGATACAATGCTAACCTTAGACAAACTCTTCCAGAAAACAGAAAAAGTGAGAGCACTTCCCATTTTGTTAAAGTGTGAGGTTGAAGTAATCTTGACACCAAAACCCAACAAAAATGCATGGCAAAGAAAATTACAGGCCAATTTTCCTCGTGAACAGGCAGAAAAGTCCCTAAACAGAATATTAACAAGCCAAAGCTAACAATATATAAAAAGGAAAAATACGTCATGTTCAAATTTGACTAATTCCAGGATGCTGGTGTGAGTGTTGCTTTCTTATCAGAAAATCAATGTAATTTGCCGCCTCTTCAGATCAAGTTGTTTCAGAACTTAACAAACATGTTCTACAATGTATATGGACTTGCCAAGGTCCAAGACTAGCCAAGAGTTTCCAGAAGAAATACATGGGATCAGAGGAGTTATTCCGTCAGGCATTGAGTCTTACCATAAGAGTAGAGTGATTGAGACTGTCGTCTTCACTCAAGGATATAGAGGAAGACAGATGTCACTAGTGTTTTCCAAGATCTGATTAGCCTCGCCTTCCCAGCACATGGCAGAAAACACTTCATAGCTCCTCAGACCTGAGTTTAATTCTCTGACGGGTTCTGGCAAATGCGTTGTAGGAGGAAGTGAATGATGAGTAAAAATACCTGGTGAGTCAGTGAAAATCTCACGAGCAATCTCCAGTCTCTCTCCTCTGGATAGAGAGTGCTCCCAATGGTGTAGACACTTCGTTCATGAAGGACAGTTGCCCTGACGCAGCTCCCACATCACCAGTGACCTGTTAGCGAGGAACAAATAACTTAGTATGTGAAGCCATGAGATGTTGCGGTTACGTATTACCCCAAATAAAGCACAGTGCCTCCTATCTTGTCCAACATACAGACAGTCCAATGGGGCACAAAAGTGCCCAGATAGATAGCCACCGTACGTGGACAACTGATTTAAAAAAAAAAAAAAATTAAGATTTTACTTATTTACTTGACAGACAGAGATCACAAGTAGGCAGAGAGGCAGGCAGAGGAGGGTGGGGGGAATAGCAGGCTCCCCGCTGAGCAGAAAGCCTGATGCCGGGCTCGATCCAGGACCCTGGGATCATGACCTGAGCTGAAGGCAGAGGCTTAACCCACTGAGCCACCCTGGTGCCCCTGGACAATTGATTTTTCAACAAGAAGTGAAATTGCAGAGTAGTAGGGAAAGAATGGTTTTGGTACAACTAGCTATCCATTTTGCGGGGGAAAAATAGAACTTGTCCCTACTTCATGCCATACACAGAAATCAATTCTAGGTGGATTCAACTTTATTTGAAAGGCAACCCTGTATAAAACTATAAATTATCAAAATTTAGGAGAAAATACTGGATAATTTTTCATAACCCAGAAAAATATTTTTTCAATTATAAATAAAAATTGTTAGCTATAAAAGATAAATTATGTTCTATTAAATTTCATGAGAAAAAAATGTTGTTTTTTCTTTTTTTTTAAAGAAAATAGCCAAAGGGAATACCTAAATTTTAATAATAGCCATCCCTGGGTAATTACATTAGAGTCTGAATTTCTTTTCTTAATTTTGCTTATCTCTTTTTGCAGATAGTCTATGATGCATGTGGATCTCCTTTGTAATAAAAAAATGTTAAAAAAATGAGAAGTTATTAATTTTTGTTTGTGTGTTCATAATCTAGAAGAGACAATCCAAAAATCGAGGATATAAAATGAGAATTTTCCAGACATCATTCTTACTTGTTTGTTAACTCAAAACTCAAAAGAAAGAAATAAATTCCCAGTGATAGAATTTCAGGCAATGGGGATGGTGGAGGGAGGTGAGTGTTGATGGTCTTTGTGGCCTTCCTTATGGCTCTTTTCTGCGTAGCTACTAACATCATCAAGATAGCCTAAGGCCACCTTTTGAAAAGTCTCTCTGTTGTCAATTTGTAGTCCTTATTTTCAGACTGAGGTGCCCTTGGCAGGTCTCCTCCTCTCTCCCTCTTCCATTTCTAGTCTCCCTTCTCTGATAGGAAATATGTTTTGACCTGCATGTCCTTCATGGAGGTTATCAGACCTGAAGATGTGAGGCCAGTAGCCTTGCCCCGGGGGGGTGGCTGTTCATCGGGCCAGTGACGGATGCTGGAGCCTCCCACTTCCTTTGGTCTCGCCACTCCAGGCCTTTTGTAAAATCTTTACTACATACACACTTGACTCTGAGCAACCTGAATATAAAGACCTTTTAAGATCTAAAGTGCTTATAAGGATCCTTATTTTTATTCTTCCTTTTTATAGTTTTATTGGCTCTTATTTATTCATTGAACATTTACTGGGCACAGGTAGTAAACTTATCAGAGACCTTGGCTCCTAAAGCCCTGAGAATTCACAACCTAAAATTCTGGCAAAACATGGAATGGGGACGTGGCGGACGAGGGTCATCTCTGAAACCAGTGAGCCATCAACAGGCAGAAATGTCTAGGCGCTTTGGGTCAATGGGGTTTACGTGGGTTCAGACATTCTAGAGTCCCTCACTGTGGTCATAAAGAAGAATCTGGAATAAGGGCATTAACAGCGACCACCTTCATCATCATCACTAGTACTTACTGAGTACCTCTGCATAAACCACGCCAGGCACTTCCCATACGCCGTCTCATTCTCCTTCCCTGCAACCCCAGGATGTATATAATGTTGGCCCATTTTCAAAAACAAGGAGATTAGGACTTGAAGAGTTCGGTAATTTGCCCAAGGTCCCCGTGGCTCAAATGGCATGGCCTTAAGCTGGAGCTAAATCTGTGAGCTGGAGACCCTTGTCCCTTTTTCGGTACCAGTAACTGCTGCTCTGGGCACTGA